>NW_026571175.1:32423282-32514537 GCF_026225935.1 Boleophthalmus pectinirostris
CGCAAAGTTCATATGAAACACAAACATTTTAATCATCAAAACAGTGAAAATGTCAAATATGTCACATAAACAAGCAACAAAACTGCAGCACTGTAACAAAATTATTCAGTAAAATATGCCAAAAAATCCTCTTGGTGATGTATCGATACAGCAGCCCACGATATCGATACTGTATCAGCACGTTAAATTATACGATATATCGATATTTCAATATTTTTGCACAGCCCTAATCATTTGTTTTAGTGACGAGACCTAAAAAACTCACTGTATTAGATCAAAAACCTGCTTTTAACATTCATTTTCGCTGCCCCCATCTGTATCAAACATCACTGGTCTGTAGAATGCACTGATGTCTTCTGAAACCGAGCTGTTTTTGGTTTCGCTCTTTGTGGTTCAGACTAGAGCCCCACTTCAGAATCAGACCTGCTTCAGTCCTGCATATTTCAGACGTGGCTGTGTGTCGTTCTTATCTGAGTGATACTTGGAAATCCAAATACTTGCAGATACTTCAGACTGTACAGAGACTGGAGTGGTTGGAGTGTTGTATCGTTGTGTGTGCAGGTGTCTGACGCCTCGGGGTCCATGCAGCTGACCGTGGTGAAGGAGGAGAACCCCTTCAGACAGAGCGACCTTCTGTCTGACGAGTGCTTCATCCTGGACCACGGGAAAAACAACATCATCTTTGTGTGGAAAGGTACATTTAAAGCCGTTCGTTTCGATAGTTATGTCTTTGCTCTGCTTCAAATATTCCACAGTGTGACTTTAAACAGCTCTACTTTATATTTATTCAATTACAGATGGTTTTACAGCTCAAAAATACCTCAAAAACAGACATTCTGACTGTGAGCGGGGTTGATTCTCCACAGATCTGACCTGTAACTTGGTCTGGTTTGGTCTCCATGAAGATAGAAAGGTTTAATGGCATACTGTGAGACATTCCAGATAAAGCAATAACATCCCCATGGTGAAAAGCATTTGACGCAACCTCCATCAGAAAATGGTTACACATTGCAGCTTTAAAGGGCCCATATTGTTTTAACTTGTTAGAAATTGGCACATGAATAGTTATTACAACCAATACGCGCATCACGAATTTCGGACTTCCGGTCATCACACAGTGCATACTGGGAAGGATTTTCCGAAAAAGTGAGCATCAAACCGCCATGTTCGTTTTCCCAGTGGGATGTGTCTATTGTCAGAGTCGATCTTTTTTAGTCTTTTGAACCATATCACTTTTGTTTCTGGTTCTGATATTGTCATATTTTAGTTTTGGGATTCGGACATTGTAATTGTGTGGTTGTTGGATGTTCTAACAGCAGAGAACGGCTCAAAAAATGGGCTTTGGAAGTTTGTGAGCTCCATAAATGCAAAAGGGAATCAGATGTGTGTGACTGCAAACCTCTGTTCAAACTGTTTCCCTTTCCAACAGAATTGAAAAATAGTGAAAGGTGAAGGTGATGGGCAGGATTGATCCACAGGGAGGATGAAAAAGGAAACCTTTGGCTGCCTAAGAAATCATCCCGAGTTTGCAGCGAACATTTTGTATGTGGAGTGAAAACAAAGCAGAATCCCGTTTGTTAAGCGAGAGGTGCAGAAGACAAACAGACTGAGCTGCACTTTCTTGTTCTTGTGGTTTTACAGCAACATCACGTCTTGGTCTCTTTCCAGTGGAAGGTGTTTCTTGGTGAACAGTTGGTGAATTTCAAATTGATGTTGACTTTTTAAATTCGTAACCAAGTTTGAGCGAGGGATCGGGATTTTACTTTGTTGGCGCTTCACATACAAAATGTTCGCTGCAAACTCGGGATGATTTCTTAGGCAGCCAAAGGTTTCCTTTTTCATCCTTCCCATGGATCAATCCTGCCCATCGCCTTTGCCTTTCAGTGTTTTTCAATTCCGTTGGGAAGGGAAACAGTTTGAACAGAGGTTTGCAGTCACACACATCTGATTCCCTTTTGCAGTTATGGAGTTTGCAAACAAATTTCTCAAGCCGTTTTCCGCTGTTAGAACATCCAACAACCACACAATTATGATGTCCGAATCCCAAAACTAAAATATGACAATATCAGAACCAGAAACAAAAGTGATATGGTTCAAAAGACTTGAAAAGATCAACTCTGACAATAGACACATCCCACTGAGAAATCAAACATGGCAGTTTGATGCTCACTTTTTCGGAAAATCCTTCCTAGTATGGATTGCGCAATGATAAATGGAAACGGTGGAGTGAATTTATCAAAACAGATTCAGTTTGACCCTTTACTTTCTTCTTTCTTGCAATTGGTTGTAATAACTATTCATGTGTATGCATCAAAGGCAGTTTATCACCCTGGTCAGGCCTTCATGTCCTTGGACCACCTCAGAAAACAAATTGGAATTTTCCTGTGTAATTTCAGAGCTGATTTTGCAAAACTCACTCTCCTGGACCTAAACTTTTGTGTATTTGTTTGTGTATTTCTTTCTCAGGTCGTAACGCAAACGCCAACGAGAGAAGAGAGGCCATGAAGACAGCAGAGGGATTCATTCAGCAGATGGGCTACCCCGCTAACACACAGGTACACACACTAACACACAGGTACACACACTAACACACAGGTACACACACTAACACACAGGTACACACACTAACACAGGTACACACACTACACAGGTACACACTAACACACAGGTACACACACTACACAGGTACACACACACACAGGTACACACACTAATACACAGGTACACACACTAATACACACTAACACACAGGTACACACACTAACACACACTAACACACAGGTACACACACTAACACACAGGTACACACACTAACACACACACAGGTACACACACTAACACACAGGTAACACACTACACACAGGTAACACACACTAACACACAGGTACACACACTAATACACACTAACACACAGGTACACACTAATACACACAACACACACAGGTACACACACTAACACACAGGTACACACACTAATACACACTAACACACAGGTACACACACTAACACACAGGTACACACACTAATACACACTAACACACAGGTACACTCACTAACTCACAGGTACACACACTAATACACAGGTATACACACTAACACACAGGTACACACACTAACACACAGGTACACACACTAACACACAGGTACACACACTAACTCACAGGTACACACACTAACACACAGGTACACACACTAATACACACTAACACACAGGTACACACACTAACACACAGGTACACACACTAATACACAGGTACACACACTAATACACAGGTACACACACTAATACACAGGTACACACACTAACACACAGGTACACACACTAATACACAGGTACACACACTAATACACAGGTACACACACTAATACACAGGTACACACACTAACACACAGGTACACACACTAACACAGGTACACACACTAACACACAGGTACACACACTAATACACAGGTACACTCTCACCAACGCTTATGGAACTTTTATAACTCTTTCTCTTAGGCTACGTTCAGACTGCAGCCTGAAGTGACCCAAATCAGATTTTTTCGCTCCTATGCTCCTGTTTCCGATCTTTTAACGACTGAACGACACAGATCCGATTTTTTCAAATGTGACCCAGGACACTTGGGTATGTGCTCCAAAAACCGATACATATCCGATCTTTTGACATGCGACTTCAGTCTGAACGGCACAAATGTCACACAAACGTTCTTCTCGTCAGACGAAAATTGTTTCTGAACTCTATGTGAGTGAAGCAGTGAAGCCCATATCAATTCCACCACTCTTGTCTGCGACTCTGCACCCACACGTTCTTTTCTACGGACGTCGCTGCCGCTGCCCCACAAAACGCCACGGCCAAAAAACCTCGTCCTTCTCCTTCTCAATCTCCTCCTTAAAACAAATAAGCTGTACATGTTCTGGCTCCGGTACAACAGCAACTTTAAAATCTCCAGGGGCTCAATGCTCGCAGAAATGTTTAGGCGACTTCTGAAAACTTTGTGTCCTTCCAATGCACATGTGGGACACTTTTGGGGCGTTTAAAGTTCACACTGGAGATCACATACAAGTTGCATTTAATTGGAAATGTGAATGACCTTGCTAAACGATAGTATTTCATTTAAATAATCCAAATTAATCATTAAAACCTGCAGTCTGAACGTAGCCTTAGTCAAAAACGGTTGGTAAATTCTAGACTTGTTTAACATCAGTTCACCTGTTGTATTTCTGTTCTTTCTGCGCAGATTGTGTTAAAATAAAGCTCAGATTAAAGTCCAACTTGAATAACAGAGCTTCAGATTTAGTAGTACCTTCAGTTACAAAAACAAGTATTTAGGATTCAAAATTAAAATATACTTCCTGCTTCTTGTTAGTTCTGCTTCTCAATCTTGGAGCGAAGTCAGTTTAAGTGGCACAAATTTAAAAAATATATATATACAAATAATAAAAGATCATGTCTATTCTTCCTCTCGTTGACAATAAATAACCGTTTCACATCATCGGGATTTCAGTTTTGAGCAAAATTTGACCTCACTGTGGAGGATTTAAGCTCGTTCTATTTTAATAATCAACAAAGAATGTATTTTTACACCAGCATTTGCATGGCCTTATTCCAAATTTATGAGAGAAGAGAAGACACGTTTGCTTTTAACATCTCTGCCCTCAATATGTCATTTTTACAGAAAGTTGCAGAAAGTAAAAAGACAGAATCAGAGTTTGAGCGAGATGTGGGTCAGACCAGAAACGTGGAGCGTGTTTGTGACATTAAATGAACTCTTTAGTGGTCAGATAAAACTGTTACAAATTGAACAGTTTAGTTTTTTTAGCCACAATCCTGTTTCTACGCTTTTGGAAATGAGGTAATTTTGGTGCCATCGCCCAATATTTATGCCCTTCCAATGAGTACAAACCACATAACCACATGCACTGAGCTCTGTGGGTGTGCGTGTTTGAAGCAGAAGTAGAAAAACTGATAGTAGAAATAATCTGTTTCCTCCACCTGCTTATCTCTATGGGAGTGTTACTGCTTTAAATTTATTTTGCATTTGTTCAATTACAGAAGTAACAAAAAAGTACCTTGTTTGTGTAACCCCAGAGTCGTACAGCTCCATGACAAACTGTAAAGCTTTTGGACGCTGACAAAATAGAATTATCTTTTACTATGTTGTGAAAAACAGGTTTCTTACCGGGGGTGGAGTGTAGAATTCTGGTCCTTGGGTAAAAACCGTCACAGCAGGTTCCCACTACATGTTCTCTAGATCAGGGGTCTTCAACCTTTTTCCTCCGGTGAGCTCCTTGACATTTTATCTTCCTACGGGATTTGGGAAAAGCTTAATATACCACTTAGCCCCGTCAGCGGCGCATCACATACGTCACGACCAAATAGCAGCGATTGGTTAAATGAAAAAAAGTACCAGCCTACCGTCGAGTGAACGAATCCTAACATTGCGAGGTCAGACGGTTTCTACGAAGTTAAATCGACTGATGAATCAGGCTATGAGACCCCTGCTCTAGATTTTTTTTTAAAATGTACATTACAGACTTTTGGAAGGCCCTTCCTGCCCTAAGTCCTGGGTAATCCTTATATGTAACCTTACCTGTATCCCTGGACAGTCCAATGGCTCTGAGTCCTACACTGAGGGTGCTTGCCTCTCCACAGACCTGATCTGTAATTCAGCCTGGTGATTGCACCATGGAGAAAAGTTAAATGCAATACTTGGGAACATGCTATCCAATAAACAAACTAAAATGTGCATGTTTTTTTTTTTTTTTTTTTTTGAGCATGTTATTGTTCAAATTTGTGTTTGCAATTTGTGCAGCTCCTCACAGACCATTTTTTCAATGTTGTACAATGAATAGTTTTGTTTTTATATACTGTATTTTCTGGAGTATAAGTCGCACCAGCTAAAAAAGGCATAATGAAGAAGAAAAAAACATGTAGGTCGCACTTTTTGGGGGAAATTTATTTTATAAAATCAGAGACCAGGAACCGACATTTCATCTTGAAAGTCAAGTTCTAGTAAAAACAATTGAACAGAGAACAACAGACTGTTAACGTCACATATGAACAGTTCTTCAGATAAACTATAACATAAACAACAGAACAGAACAAGTTTAACAAACTCTCCATCTCACTCCAAATCAGTAAATCCATTCAATTCTTCATCCTCGGTGTCACTTCTGAGCAACTCCACGACCTCCGGAGGTAAACAGACGCCGCTTCCTCTTCTGTGTCGCTGTCGTCAGACTCAGCATCAGTTCCAGTTAGAATTATTCGGGCCTTTCTGAATCCCGACAGGATGGCACTGAGGTCACTTACATGTTAAATTGTTCAGTGATACAGAAGTAATGGTGCTATTGACTGACATGATACAGACAGGACAGAGGCTCTTTCTGCAGGAGACATGCGCAGTAGAGCCAAGTGACAGTGGTACAGGAGGAACAGGAGCAGCAGATACTGACACACAAGACTAGAACCTCTCCACGCTTCAGTGTGAAAATGTTAATATATAAGTTGCACCAGAATATAAGTCGCAGGAAACACCCAACAAATAAAAGGAAAAAAAAGTGTGACTTATAATCTGAAAAATACGGTACATCTCTTTATCCTATGACATCACATCTGCACCTTCTGCTCACTCCACCTCCATCTCCGCTCTCAGATCCAGGTTCTGCCGGAGGGAGGGGAGACGCCCATGTTCAAACAGTTCTTCTTGGGCTGGAGGGACCGAGACGAGAGCGAGGGTCTGGGGAAGGTCTACGTCACCGAGAGGATCGCTCACATTCAGCAGGTGGAGTTTGACGCGTCCAAACTGCACCAGTCCCACCACATGGCGGCGCAGTACATGGTGGACGACGGCAGCGGGGACACCAAGGTGAGGAATCATTTTTTTGATTTTTACACGTGACAAGATGTTTAAAGGTCCTGTATTATGCAAAACTGAATACTGTGAGCAGCTTTTTGTCATGTTGGAATGTTGTTGCCTCATCCAAAACATACCTAGAGTTTTTTTTTCGATTTTTTTGTTTAGTTTTTTACCTCAAAACCTGTTTACTGTGGGAAATATTATGTGTTGGTCATGCTAATTCACCTAATATTATGGACTTTGGAATGACAACAGGGTGGAAAACACGTATGACTATCTATAGGTCTATATAACATGTTTTTTCTGTACTTTGAGTGCCATAAAGAACATGTTTTTCTGGACTTTGAGTGCCACGAAGCAGAAAAACTGACATATGTGGTCCCCGTGGCATGTTTCCACCCATGATAAGGTGTACTGGGTCAGCAGTATTGTTCATTTTCTTGCTGTATATGTTAAATCAACAAGTTAATGTTTTGTCAAGATGTAGTATAAAGCTACCCCTGATTTTGAGTTGGTCAGAGGCGTCGTTCCGGGGTGGCAGTTGTACTTGGTAATCAACTTGAATCTCTCTCAATGGAAATGCTGAAATAAAGTGGCCTGTTCTCTCGGATTCTCCATCTCCTGTGCTTCTTTTTAGGACACGCATTGAACCTTCCGAAAAAACTCACATTACCGTGCAATATATCTGTACTGAGGAAGTCAAATTTTGCTCAAATACACAGACAATGCTTTCGTAGTGCATGTGTGAAGCAAAACAACACACAATAAGGTCATTTTTGATAAGTAGTCCAAATCTACTATTACTACTATTGCTGCTATCTGTGAATATACTAAAGAAGAGATGCACTTTTAAACGTTTTTATGAATCTTCGGTGTTTGTTGTAGATCTGGAGGGTGGAGAGCAGCGGGCGTGTCCCTGTGGACGAGAGCACCTATGGGCAGTTCTACGGAGGAGACTGTTACATCATCCTGTACACCTACGGCGCCCGGCAGATCATCTACACGTGGTAACGCACAAACACGTGTTTTATTTAGATTACACACTGTTTCAACAAGTTTAAGCAGAGGTGGCGCTACCGTTAGGCAAAAGTAGGCGGCCGCTTAGGTCCCCCGAACCTGGAGGGGCCCCCAACCAATTTCCCACAGTGCCACTAATGGCCGAGGCCTCAGAGCAATTTTATTTTCTCTCAATATGACATTAAATGAGAGTGGTTTATTTTTAAACAAGAAAACACCATCAAAATAATATCTGACTCTCAAATCTGTTTAAACTGTCAAAGCATTTCCACCTTTCACGTTAGAATGGACGAGTCAGCTTGACCCTGATTTGAACATAATCATGGCATAATTTTAATCCTATGTAATGTATGTAAACAAAAATGTAACTGTACTAGCAAAAAAAATAAAACTACTTTCAGTTCTGGTTATCTAGTAGGCGACTGAACAACAATAACTGAATAAGACAATTTCCAATCCACCATAATTCAAATAAAAATGTGCGTGTCTCAAGAACAATGGGGAAAAACAGACAATAAATATAAAAAAAACAAACAAAAACAAAGCGGTGCATTATAATGAGGGCCCCAAACTCAAGTTCACCTAGGGCCCCCAAATTTCTAACTCCGCCACTGAGCATATGCTAGGCCCCACCACGTAAATTTGCAGCAAAAAGGACTCTTGATCCTTTGTAAATTACATTGCAAATTTCTCTGATCTGGCCAAGATTTTAAAACTTATACCAGGTTATTCATCTTGTTTTCAGATTTATTCTCTACTTACAAGTTCTGAGAGCTTAATTCTAGTCTAGAGGTTGTTTATTTTAAGATAACTTGTCAGTTAAAATGATCTTGCTGCACAGACTGATCATTTCATTTCAGATAATTTACTTTTACGTCACTTTCTGATTATGTGTTTACATTTTTAAATTTTGGCTAAGCTTTATTGCAGCGTAGAATCATAACATGACTATGAACGCCCCTGTCGACAGGTTCTAGAAAATGAGCTGTTTAAATCCATTTTGTGTTTTTTCTTAAGTTTTCAGAAAGTCATAAAACTTTTTGCTAATACGTGCATTGTGTCACCATGGTAACTCGTAAACATTTCACCATTAGAGATACATGTAGAACACCCCCAAGCGTCATGTCACTGCAAAGTATCAATATTTACATTATGGATGTTTTTATTGCACTGGGGAAAAACGCTTGGAAAAAAGGCTTGCATTTCCACGAACCTGACTCAGACGTAACCTAAAGGAGCATTTCTATCCACTGATCTTAGGCAGTAGCTCAGTTGGTAGAGCATTTGTCCACTGATCAGAAGGTTAACGGTTTGAATCCTGCTCTCGACATAATAACACTGTTTGAGTGCTCAGATCCTTGTTGATGTGATTCCAGCTCTCACAGATGAATGCTGTTGTTATGTTCTTGGGCAAGACACTTAAACCACCTTGCCCCCCACCTTGGTAACATGGTAGAAAGCTGCAAAAACAGACCTGGGTGTTGTGCAGCTCCTGGGCCAAGTACATAATACTTTGGTTCACTCTGACCAACAAAAAAAAACAAACATATTTTAACATTTTACCTCATGCATGGACTAAAGCTTCATTACTTTAACTTTTTTACAATTCATATTATGCAGAATTGAATAAAGCATTTTGGCCCTCCACAATACTTTCTGTTTCTCATGTGACCCCATGGAAAAAAGAATTGCCCACCCCTGTGCAAAAAGGTCAGTTTTGCATAATTTTCTCTCTTTAATCCACTCCCTACACAGAGCACCTTTAAATGCACATGTGTAGTTTTGTCTTTGGATATAGTTATTCTGTTTGGGTCCAGTAAAATGGATGCAGTCGAACACAGTCATTGTTGTTGTCTATTACTGTAACAGAAAGAGCATATTTTTCTTTATCTCTTTGCATGTTTCACTTCCTCTCGTTCTGCTCTGATACTCGTCCTCCTGTTGCACCTGATAACTTTAATCCTCTCTCATCTGAGTCTCATTTGTGTCAAGGCTGTTTCTCTGTAACACGAGACACAAACTTACTCTTCTAAACCCAGGATTAATGCATATTTTCAGTAGCTTCTAAACGGCAACCGCATCTAAATGTCACCTTATTTGTTCTCAACTGTTGCCAGCAGAGGGCGCCAAATGCTCAATCCAAACGTCAATAATGAAACTGAAATCTTAATTTGCATGATTTTCTGTCTATTAAATTATATTTTTAGCAGACCGTGCACCTTGTTTGTTTCATAACATTTCCTGCATGTCAAATCTTGGTCTGTCAAGTGAATAAATTGTCAAAATTACTCAAATTAAGATTACAATTTGGAATTCAAAGTCATTTTAAGTAAACTAGGTATTTTCTGTATAATCAGTCATCCAGGTATAGTCAGGCTGGTGCCACCTATTGTCTCTGCTCAATTTCATTTCTCTCCAGCGTCTAGGTCAGGAATCAGAATACGCTAGACGGTCAGACAAAAGACAAAAGACAAAAACCCCAGAAGTGCGAATTCGGGCACCAGCCAATCAGCGAAGACCCATACATTCTGTGTTGGCAACAATTCCCGAAACCGAGGATTTAAACAAAGAGAACAAAGAGAATGTTTGATGAATTTTATCAAGGGGAAAGACGTTATTGTCCTTCTTCCTACAGGATTTGGGAAAAGTTTAATATACCAGTTAGCCCCGTTAGCGGCGCATTTCACACGTCACGACCAAACAGCAGCGATTGGTTAAATAAAAAAAGTATCTGCCTACTGTCAAGCGAACGAATCCTAATGCTGCGAGGTCAGATAGTTTCCCTGAAGTGAAACCGGTTGATGAATAAGACTAGTCCAGGTAGGATCCAGGCTTTAAACTACTCATTACTTTCTACAGTGCAGGTGCAGGTACTGACTTAGTGACATCCATACAATATTTTGTGTATATGTTACATGTAATTATCTGGTAACATCATAAAAACATACATACATAGCGCTGTGTAAGTACAAGCCTGTGTAAAATGCGTCTTGTGTGTGTTTGTGTTTGTAGGCAGGGGTCCAGCAGCTCCTTGGACGACCTGACCGCCTCGGCCTTCCTCACCGTGGAGCTGGACCGCTCTCTGGGAGGAAACGCAGTACAGGTACAAGCACAAGCACCGGGAGGGCATCTGACACACTGCAGCTTTTATAGAGACTGACGGAAATGGAAATATGATGTTTAAAAGACGAGGGTCAAGAAAAGTACTGTCAAAAATATCTAAAAACAATGACAAACAAAAGTATTTATTATATTAAAGCGGTATTATAGTATTTGCATTTTTATCACTTTCACAATAAAGCAGTCAGATGGTGGTTTAGTATGTGAGCGATATGGATCAAAAAATATATCTCGATATATTTTGCTATATCTCGATATACGATATATATCTCGATATACGATATATATCTCGATATATGTTCAAGAAAAAATAACCCCCTAAAACTGAAAACTGCAAAAAAAAATCTGCCAAATTCCACAAGGTCCTTTTTTTTAATTGAAGTGTAAGAGGTCGGCAGTTCATACAGGAACATTTAAGATTACAAAAAAAAAACTAATTACATAAATAATAATTTAACTGTAAAATAAAAGAAATAATACATATTTCCTTATTTTCATTCATAAATAAAACAACTCAACACAAGCTCATCTTTGCATTAACTCTGTTATCCAAACCAGAACCAGAACCAGAACCATGAGCTCATTTAGCAGAAGAAGCTCAGGATGTTCCTTATTTTAATAGATCCATGTTATTATCCAGCAGTGAGGAGCTCTGAGGTTTAATCCCACAATCCACTGCAGATCAAACCCAACGTTTCCAAACACTATTGTACAAGTGACACTGCAGCAGATTATTAATTTAAATATTCTGCATAAAAACAACTTTACATGACTAAACTTTACAATATATAAAACATAACGACTCTAGAGCCACATCAGCCCGTTTGCGATAATAATGTGTTTAATGCAGTTTTGCGCACGTGTGTTTACATTTTACAGAAACGAAACTTAAGCGCATGACTCATTTGCATAAACAGCACTTCTCATGCAGCTCAGCTCGTTTAGCTTCTTTCGGGCTAAAGGACGCGACTCGGTGGAATATGAGGTTTTGTTGCTGATGGTTTTGTCTGTAAATGCTGGAAAAGGTTCGTGGTGCTTGAAGCTTTTCACTGGCACCAACTTTCAGCGTTTACGGCGACAGTGACGAGTGAAGGAGACACGAGCGAACGAAATCAGGGAGGCGGGGGTGCGGAGGCGATGACAGAGAAGGTAAACAAGCGAAGCGGCGAAATCAGAATTGAATATAAACATTATATCGATATATACGATATGTCAGAATTCATATCGAGTTTAAAAACTCGATATATTTAAAATATCGATATATCGCCCACCCCTAGTATGTGACCTTTTCAGATATTTATTATAGTGCTGTCATGCAATTAAAAAAAATGAGAGATTAATTAATTATGATCTGTAATTAATTAATCTAATTAATCTCATTTTAATCTCACCTAAAAATTGCTGAGAAAAGCTTCAATTTGAGGTATTTTCATTTAAATTCATTATTACATTATTGTGGCAGATCAAAAGACTCATATAGAACAAAAAAAGTGACTTTATAAAGTCATTTATTGTTTAACAAATCTCCCCAAATTGGCTGTTGAGCCCAAGTCTCCACGAATAAGAAACTGTTTGCTGTAAAGTAGCAAAGACGAGGAAATCTGAACATAATAACTTTTGTTTACTTAAAGACAATAAAAAGTCCAGTCTTTCCTTAACCAGATTAAAAATATTATTGATAGAGAAATGCTTTATATATGAGATCACTGGTTTTAGTCCTGGTTTTAGTCCTGGTTTAGACCTGGTTTAGACCTGCTTTAGACCTAGTTTAGTCCTGGAATGGATTAATCCTGGTTTTAGTCCTGGTGTTAGTTCTGGTTTAGTCCTGGTTTAGTCCTGGTTTTAGTTCTGGTTTTAGTTCTGGTTTAGTTCTGGTTTAGTCCTGGTTTTAGTTCTGGTTTTAGTTCTGGTTTAGTTCTGGTTTAGTTCTGGTTTAGTCCTGGTTTAGTTCTGGTTTTAGTTCTGGTTTTAGTTCTGGTTTAGTCCTGGTTTAGACCTGGTTTAGTCCTGGTTTAGTCCTGGACTGAATTAGTCCTGGTTTTAGTCTTGGTGTTAGTTCTGGTAAATGTCGCTCTTACTGCGCGTGTTTTGTGTGGGTTTCCGACAATGAGTGGAATTGCCGAAATAAAAAAATGTATAAATGTGTTTTGTATGTGTGTGTGTTGTTGTCCCAACAACACATAAAAACAGGTTTTATAATAAAGAAACTCACATACAGAAACACTAAAGTTAGAGATAAAAAATGAGATTAACGCGATTAAAAAACATAACGCGCTAAATATGACTGTAATTAATTAATCGCAATTAACGCGATCATTTGACACCCCTAATTTATTATATTTATTATATTTTCCCAGATCTTGTTTGTCACTATGTACTTAAATGGAGTCAGTGGAATTAACCAGCTTCCATAAAACATAAAAAATTTTCCTTTACTTCTTATAAGCAATATTAAGAAAACACTGTACTGTTGATTTTTAAATCTTTTATTATTTTTTATTCTTTATTTTGTTTATTTTGTTTGTATTTCGCTTGTCTTGTCTTTCTGTGTGTGTCTCTGTGTGTCCTGACATGTTCACGCTTGATTAAAAGAACAATAAATTACAAATCACACACAACGTCAACTATATTAAGTGAAGTGTCTTGCTTCAGGATCAAAATAACAGTATGCACTATTTAGGCTGGAATCGTGCCACCAACCAGTTGTTTATAAGCTAACCACAAGAGAAACTGAAATTGAACCTCAGACCTTCTCCGTGTAAGGCCACATTATGAGAGAGTTTTCATTTATTGACATTTTATCTACATAATTTAACTGTACAACTTCGCTTAATTCACCTATTTCTTCTGGTTTTCTTGTAGGTGAGAGTGTGTCAGGGTAAAGAGCCTCCACACCTCCTCAGTCTGTTTAAATCCAAGCCCCTGATCATCTATAAGAACGGGACTTCACGTCTGGGAGGAACAGCGCCCCCTCCTGACACGCAGCTCTTCCAGGTCCGACGCAACCTGGCCTCCATCACCAGGATCGCAGAGGTAAACGCTACGGCAGCACATTTGGAAGTCGATGCCACTGACTTCCTGTTTAAATATTCCATTATGAAGCAGTTTGCGATGTAGAAAATGTAAAATAATGATCTGTGTACATTAGGGAAATAAAAAAAATGCTTAGAAGCGAATTGGTTGAGAGGGAAACGAAGCAGGCTGTGATCATTAAAGGTCCTATATTACTGTATTTTTTGCACAATAAGTCGCTCTGGAGTGTAAGTCGCACTTTTTGGGGGATTTTTTTTTTTTTTTGCACCATTGAGCACAGGCCATTGAAAACAATACGGTGCCATCTTGGATTTATCTTCCAGATTTTATTATACTTCTATGCTTCATAGTCCTGGAGTTTTGAATAGGAAATCAATGGTATTACCGACTTGCTGTTACAATACTTTATTAGTAAGCAGTTTACAATGAACAAAATGGAATATAACTATGTATACATGTTCATTGTTCAGTCCCCATCTACTTTTCTGAACTTGAAAAGAAGCAAAGTGAAGTAGAAAAAATTAATTTCACCATAAGTATTGAGATGAACTGCACTGCACTGTACACTAGTGTTTTTATCTTAATTTATTTATCTATGGTTACTGTAGTGGTTAGAGGTGATGCTATTTGTTGTTTCTGTGCACATGGGATAGAGAGAAACGTAATTTCGATTCCTTTACATGTGTAGGACATTTGAAGAAATTGACAATAAAGCGAACTTTGAACTCTAAACTTTGACGTATGTGACGTGTGACGCAGTTCCTTTCTCTGCCTGCAGGTGGACGTGTGCGCCGTCAGCCTGAACTCCAACGACGCCTTCCTGCTGAAGCTGGCGGGGGGGCGGGGCTACCTGTGGATGGGCAAAGGGGCGAGTCAGGAGGAGGAGAAGGGGGCGGAGTATATGAGCGAGCAGCTGAAGTGTACGACCACTCGCATCACGGAGGGAGACGAGCCAGGTCTGACACACACGCCTCAACATACTACAACACTAACTAGGACTGGGGATCATTAAGGAGTTGCAGATACGATACATACCTCGATACAGTGCACTTTTGGTCCGATATGATATATTTCTAATCGATTCAATACGATTACTTAAAAAATAAAGGCTAAATCATGGCTGTGATACTAAAAGTCTTTGTTAAACCGCTTCCTATGCAAATTCATATGAAACACAAACATTTTAATCATCAAAACTGTGAAAATGTCAAATGTGTTGCATAAACAAGTTTCCTTCCTCTAAACAAGCAACAAAACTGTAGCTCTGTGACAAAATAATCTTGTCAAATACACCAAAAAAATGCACTTGCTGATATATCGATACAGCAGCCCATGATATCGATACTGTATCATGACATTAAACTAAACAATATATCGATATTTCAATATTTTTGCACACCCCTAACACTAATGCACTGTTTTGTATCCTTGCCATATTGATTAAAGATTTAAACTAAACATTAGATCTTTTGAATAGGAAAAGTTATTCAAAATGTTGTATATATCAGCAAGCTATTTTAGTTTTTTTTAAATTATTATTATTATTGGTCAAATGGCAGCATTGGATTGTAGTTTTGTTTCTGTTCCATTTTCATCACCACAGTCATTATTAAAAAAAACTTTTTATACAACACAATGTATTTTAACACAATATAATAGTAGTATGTTGAATATTGTCAGGTGAGCTTATACTTGTTCTGATAAAGACTGTTCCATGGAAATTGAAATAATCTTTTGAGAAAAAGTCCTCATTTCAAAACCAAAAGACATTCTCCAGCACAAAATTCATGTCATATAAGGAAGGAATAATTGTTTTTGATATTGATTCTGAATAGATCTACAGGCGAGTTTCATTGTTGACAAAAGCGCGCGTTGCATGCTGGGAATTATTTTGGTCGGCGGCAAGAAACACTAATTCAACATGACGGACGGAGCGAGAAAGCACGTAAAGGGTATTGATCCCGGTTATTTATCCACTCTAACGGCAGAGGACCCAAGACCATTTGACCAGAAATTGGTCATAAGCATCGATGGAGCCAAATCACCCTTTTCAACCCCTACAAAAGGTGGAACAAACCAAATTTCTGGTCAGAATCACCAACTACCTGGACAAATATTCACTTTGGTGATATCCACAATGACTTGGTGGAAACTCCTGGACCATTCACAGCAGAAAAGATGAAAACCTCCAAGAGTCTCGATGTGTTGTTGAACTTGTTGGAGTCCACGGTTTGTTAGGATCTTCTACGTTTGCTCTGCGGATGTTTGAAAGCCGTTTAATTCGCCGTTAGCGGTTTCTTTTCACTCAGAATACGAAAAAGACATTTTCCTTCTTCCGTGCTTCTATTTGTGCATCCGATAATGCAGCAGGAATTTACCATTATCGGGGATAAATACGCGAGGTTACGCACTGTGTTTGACCGCTACCGTGTTTCTTGCCTCAGACCAAAATATTTCCCAGCATGAAACGCGGGCTTTTAATAACAATGACGTCAGCTGAAACTCGCCTATAGATTGGGCTGGCTTGGGTCTAATATATTGCAATGTTGTGTTCTTATATGTTGTTCTTTGTTGTTCTTCCAGCGGACTTCTGGGAGTCACTGGGCGGCAGGACCGAGTATCAGACGTCTCCAAACCTGGAGAGTGAAACCATGGCCCACCCCCCTCGTCTGTTCGGCTGCTCCAACAAGACCGGGAGATTCATAGTATGTGATAAATACAGAGAATATGAAGGCTGAGCTCACACTACAGGGTTTACAGGCTGCATGATATAAAAAAAATATCTCCTTTAATCTGAGTTTGTGATGAGTGAATCTTTGGTTCGGTGTACAGATTGAGGAGGTCCCTGGAGAATTCACACAGGACGATCTGGCTGAAGATGACGTCATGCTGCTGGACGTGTGGGACCAGGTAATGGGACACTTGGATTATTTTCCCAGATTGTGTAATTTAAATTTACTACAAACTCAATCTCAAGACCTTTTTACCACAAACCAACAAAAGAGCTGCAGCTATCTCTTTATATTCAAGTGTTAATATAAAGCTTTATGTGTATTTTTAAATCAGTAGATTGACCAAAACCAAAGATGGGCCTGTGCTGGAGATCGCTGATACTCTAAAAAGTCCACACACTGGCCTGATGTTTGGGTCTATCGTTAGTTTTCACATGAACACGTGGTCTTCAAACTCGCTGACACAACCACAAACAGAAAATGTCAAAGTGTCACACCACAACAAAACGGCTCCAACACTGAGACAGTTTGAGCGAGTGATACATCATATTTAGATCAGGGGTCTCCAAACTTTTTTCTCCAGGGAGCTTCTTTTACAAAATGAAATGCCAGAGAGCTGCTCATTTCAGCTGTCGCAAAGAGACTGAGTAAATATAAGAGTCACGGCAAACCTTAGGTGGGGAACAGTTAGATGCTTATAAAACATAAACCATTATCCAGGGCTGGAAATCCTGGAAAAGTCATGGAAATATATTTATTTTTTAAATTTATCATTGCATTTATATAGTGCCTTTCAAGATACCCAAAGCATTTTACAGCTCATTAGTCATTCACTCAACACTCAGTAGTGTGTACTACTGTAGCCACAGCTGCCCTGGGATAGACTGACGGAAGCGAGGCTGCCAATCTGCGCCATCGGCCTTTCTGACCACCACCATCACTCATGCACACACCACTTTCATACTAGGCAATGTGGGTGAAGTGTCTTGCCTAAGGACACAATGACAGTTTTTGTGACTGGCGCCCCCCTGTGGCTCCTGATTTTCCCTCTGGTCTCCCGTCCAAGTATTAACCAGGTGCGGCCTTGCTTAACTTCTGAGATCTGACGAGATCAGGCTTTGACAAGTCAGTATGGCCAAATTAAAAATGTCATATTCCAGGCCTAGAAATGTCATGTAATTTTTTATTTCAATGAAAGTTTTGAAAATGTCATGGAATTTTAGTATCTCTTTCAGGCAACTACAGAGTTCTGTTAAGTTCTCATTAGGTTATTATGAGTGCAAAGGGTTAACATTTCATATTTAGCTCTAAAAGCCTGATCAATTCTACACATGGAGGTGCCGTAAAGTGGAAAATTCACTTTAGGTGATGAAAAAGTCATCAATAATCAAATTTTACTTATTAAGCACAATACATAGAATTCAAAAATCCCTTGGCGATCTATTTGAAGGGCTTGAAGAGGCACTAGTAGCTCCTGAGCTTCAGGCTGGAGACCCCTGATTCAGATGCTGTAACACAAATCACGTATTGCAGGTAGGAATCTAAATCTCTCGGTACGATGTTTTCACAATTTGCATCTCACTGTACGATATTTATTTGCGATAGTTTGAAGAGGCTGATATAATTGTAGATACGACACTTTTTTTGCTTTTAAAATACCATGACAAGATTTTGGGGTGAATTATTTCCATCATAATCCCAAGAATTCAAGTAAAAAACATATTTCTTCATGTTGTCTGCACTGAAATGAATCATGGGATATGTAGTTCTCTAAGTTTATAAGCTGTTGTTACTGTAAAACCATGCATTTAAGCAAAAGAACTTGTGATTCAATATATTGTGACGGCCCACGGCATTATTGTGAGACTTTTGACGATACATTATCACAATATTTCAGTTATTGTTACATCCCTAATTTCAGGTTTTTGTCTGGATTGGAAAAGACGCGAATGAAGTGGAAAAGACAGAATCCATCAAATCAGGTTCGAACTAAACACACTTACTTAAAAATACTCTGACCTGTAATTTTGTACTAATCATTTGTCATAATCTCTCTTGTTTCAGCGATCCAGTACATAAAGTCAGACCCGAGCGGGCGGGACAAGAGCACCCCGCTGGTGGTGGTGAAGCAGGGCCACGAGCCGCCCATCTTCACGGGCTGGTTTCTGGCCTGGGACCCTCTGCACTGGGACTCTGTGACCAGGAACATGAAGTCTCTCACTGTGTAACATAAAACAACAACGAAGGAGCCGTTCAAAACAGTATCTTGTTTACATTGTCACTGCTCATGTATTACTGAAGCTTTTACGAACTTTTGTGAATGTCTTTTTTTTTTTTTTTATCTGTGAGTTTGGCAAAGTGTTCATAAACGTTTATTTTATTTTCTACACTCAGTGCCACTTAAGTCTTAAAGCGACACCATGTAACTTTGTGGAGATGCCAAGTTACCCGCAAGAACCCATGGAAATAGAAAGGCTAGATAAGAGTCAGGTTTGTGGAGATGCGAGCCCACTCATAGTAAATATACATGTTTTTCTACGCTTTTCATTGCACAGAAATAATCGTAAAAATCAATAAATGTTGTGATACATATTTCCTATTCAAAAAGTGAAAAAGTAGACTTGATATGTTTATATTACAAATTAAATTAATGAAAGTGTGACCTCCGAACGAGTGACAATATAGGGAAATACTGATTAAATGAAAAGTTATTGTAGTGAAAGATTTTATCAAACATTACAGATGTTTTTATGTAATATATCTCACAAAAGATTTAATATTTTTACTTAGTCTAGTACTGTAAGCCTTATATTTGTCATTTATTGCACTGCACGTTTTGGAGTATCAAACTGTTACTCGTTTTTGTTTTATAAAGTCTAATTATGAACCAGGTCAGTTTGGTTTGCATGAAAATCTGCGTTAACTATTACTGCCAAGAAAAATGCCTTTTGTTGTTTTGAATTTATATATTCTATAATAAAAAAAATCGAGTAAAAAGTAAAGTTTGAATGTTCGTAATGTTTTGTTGTTGTTGTTCCTTTCCCCGTCACAAGATGGCGACAAACTACTGGGAAAGTTTTCGGAGCGAGTCACGAGTTAGTATCGTGTATAAGCCTAATTTTATAACGTTTTTCTAAATAAATCTTTTTCTTTTTTTTTCTCAATATTGTTATTTTATTGGTAATCTTTGCTGTTTTCTTCTCTCTGACGAATTAAGAACATAAATTAGCACACAGAGCCTAAATAATGTGATGTAATCAAAGTGAACGATGCTAATCCTGTTTCTTTTAGTAATTATTAACGATAAAATTTGCCAAAACAACAAAAAAATAAAAGCATAGGCCTGTATTTAAATATAGTGGGATTATTTGGGCTATTTTAACATTTTTAAATAAATGAATGAATGAATAAATGAATAAAGAAAAATAAATAAAGGGCTGTGAAAGTTATTTTTACAAGCTCATTTTGTTCAGGTAGCCTAAAAGATGCAAATAAAAAACAAAATAAAATAAATAAATACATTTTATTAATATAAAAATAAATAAATAAAATAGTGGGTTGCGAAAATTGCAATATTATTTTTTTAAAGGTGCATTATGTAACTTTTCTGGTGGAGCGTCCGTCAAATACTCTTCTCCATGGAGATGTTATTGCTTTGTCTGGAATGTTTCACAGTATGGCTTTAAACCTTTCTACGTGTGAGACCAAACCAGACCGAGTTACAGGTCAGATCTGTGGAGAGGCGACCCCGCTCACAGTCAGAATACCTGTTTTGTAGGTATTTTTGAGCTATAAAACCACCTGTAATTGAATAAGCGTAATGACAGACGAATAAGTAATGACATCTCCATGGAACCAAGCAGAAACAAAAAGTTACACAGTGCAGCTTTAAGTATACAGGCTCATTTTCGTATAATCATAAAAGTCACTAATCCAAATAAACCCTGAAGTAGTCTAAAAGTAATGTAAACACAACACGGCCTACATATATTTCTTTCTTTTTTTTTTTTTGGTAAACTTTGAAACTTATGGTGTCTAACTTTTTGGTTGGGGGTCCGTCACCTGCTTGTTTCTATGGATACGTCATTTCTCTGCCTGGAATGTTCCACAGTGTGACATTAAACAGCTCTACTTTACATTTATTCAATCACAGGTGGGTTTATAGCTCAAAAATACCTCGAAAAACAGGTATGTCTCTCCGCAGATCTGACCTGTAACTCGCTCTGGTTTGATCTCCATGCCGATAAAAAAAAAAAAAAAAAAAAAAGTTTAATGCGATACTGTGAAACATTCCAGACAAAGCAATAACATCTCCATCGAGAAAAAAGCATTTGACAGACCCTCCACCAGAAAAGTTACACAATGCAGCTTTAATCGCCCAGATGTGTATTCGGCTCAAATGAATAGGCCCATTGAGAGTAACGAGTCTCGGTGCAAAACACGGGGGTTGTTTTGTCTGTGTTGTGTGTGTGTGTGTGTGTGTGTGTGTGTGTGTGTGTGTGTGTGTGTGTGTGTGTGTGTATGTGTGTGTGTGTGTGTGTGTATGTGTGTGTGTGTGTGTGTGTGTGTGTGTGTGTGTGTGTGTGTGTGTGTGTGTGTGTGTGTGTGTGTGTGTGTGTGTGTGTGTGTGTATGTGTGTGTGTATGTGTGTGTGTGTGTGTGTGTGTATGTGTGTGTGTGTGTGTGTGTGTGTGTGTGTATGTGTGAGTGTGTGTGTGTGTGTGTGTGTGTGTGATGTGTGTGTGTGTGTGTGATGTGTGTGTGTGTGTGTGTATGTGTGTGTGTGTGTGTGTGTGTGTGTGTGTGTGTGTGTGTGTATGTGTGTGTGTTGTGTGTGTGTGCTAACCTTATGAAAACATCAAAGCCCTGTGAAGTCTGCACACGCTCCCGGCCTTTCATGTGCGCGCGCTCACCACCCGGCACAGCGTCGACAGCGTCAACGTCAAGCTGACCAATGAGAGCGCGGGTAAACAGGAAGTACGTCCAAAGTAAAAGTTTGATTTATTATTTTTATTTTTTATTCACATAATGACACGTACATAACTCTGGATGAGCGATAACACGGGCTTTTTTTCTTCTTTTTTTTCTTTTAAACATTCATAATTAATTAAACAAAACATGAAATAATTCCACGTCGCCACAGCCAGATGCTGTGTGTGTGGACCAGGCCGTCGGGACACCCGTCCCCGACCGCCGCCCAGTCCTCTATGCACCCGACCCCTATGAACCCCTCTGCGGGTGGTGAGCCCACAGGAGGGTGGACCCACGTTGTCCTTTCAGGCTGAGCCCGGCCGGGCCCCATGGGCAAAGGCCCGGCCACCAGGCGCTCGCATTCGAGCCCCAACCCCAGGCCTGGCTCCAGGGTGGGGCCCTGGCTGCGCCATACCGGGCGACGTAACGGTCCTCGATATTGAACTGTTCATATGGGTTCTATGAACTGCTCTTAGTCTGCCCCGTCACCTAGGACCTGTTTGCCATGGGAGACCCTACCAGGGGCGTGATGCCCCGGGCAACATAGCTCCTAGGATCATTCGGGTACACAAACTCCCCCACCACGGTAAGGTGGCAGTTCGGGGAGAGTCCTTGCCTCAAGTGGAGGAGTTCAAGTATCTCGGGGTCTTGTTCACAAGTGAGGGGAGGATGGAGCGTGAGATTGACAGGTGGATCGGTGCAGCGTCTGCAGTGATGCGGTCGCTGTATCGGACCGTTGTGGTGAAGAGGAGCTGAGTCGAAAGGCGAAGCTCTCGATTTACCGGTCAATCTACGTTCCTACCCTCACCTATGGTCATGAGCTCTGGGTAATGACCGAAAGGACAAGATCGCGGATACAAGCAGTCGAAATGAGTTTCCTCCGCAGGGTGGCTGGGTGCTCCCTTAGAGATAGGGTGAGGAGCTCAGTCACACGGGAGGAGCTCGGAGTAGAGCCGCTGCTCCTCCACGTTGAGAGGAGCCAGTTGAGGCTCGGGCATCTGTTTCCAGATGCCTCCTGGACGCCTCCCTCGGGAGGTGTTCTGGGCATGTCCCACTGGGAGGAGGCCCCGGGGAAGACCCAGGACACGCTGGAGGGACTATGTCTCTCGGCTGGCCTGGGAACGTCTCGGGATCCCCCTGGAAGAGCTGGAGGATGTGTGTG
Organism: Boleophthalmus pectinirostris; assembly: GCF_026225935.1. NCBI lineage: Eukaryota > Metazoa > Chordata > Actinopteri > Gobiiformes > Gobiidae > Boleophthalmus > Boleophthalmus pectinirostris. Next base: position 32,446,179 of record NW_026571175.1, read on the forward strand.
TGGAGAGGGAAGTCTGGGAGGCCCTCCTCAGACTGTTGCCCCTGCGACCCGACCTTGGATAAGCAGAAGAAAATGGATGGATGGATGGAACATGAAATAATTAATACAAATAATAATTATAAATAGTGTGAACTTTACCAAGTTCATAAACAATAAATTTGAAAATGGTCATGCTAATTTTCCAAAGTTTGTGATTGTGTCTGTGTCTTTTAAGTTGATTATTGCTTTGAAATGATCAAATTGCCCCATTACTAAATGAGTGGACCATTAACTTACATTGTTGTAAACTCCTAAATGTTTTGAAGTTAAAAGTCTTAAAACAAGTCTTTTATGTGTTTATGAATTCTGTAAAGTTTTTTTATTTCTATTTAGGAGACTGTAAACCAACAAGCAAATAGCCCAGGGTTGTTTGCTTGGTTGGAAAATGAGATATAAAAAATATATTAAAATCGACTAATGTATTTTAAATTTTTTCAATATCTCTTTTTATATCTCATTTACAAACCAAGTCAGCAAATGTGGGACTTTTGGTTGTAGGTTTAAAGTCGCCTAAATAGTGTAAACTATAGAGTAAGGAAGATTTCAGAAATATCCGTGTGCATAGGTTAGAAATCTGTGCATATTTAAGAAATCCGTGCATATTTGTCTGTAGTTGAGCATAAAATAAATACTCATAAACTCTCGAATGTGTGCAGTCGTACATAAAATGTGATGTGTGTATTTTATCCAACAAAATACAAATTGAAAAATTACAATCACAAAATTAAAATTTACGATTATGCTTTCTTTTAGTCATTTAGTCCTGATTTAGTCCTGGCAAAAGTCGATGACGGATTTTTGACAGTCGAGTCGTGTCTGTGAATTCATATTCGTAGTGAAGAAAGCGTAATCGTAAATTTTCATTTTGTGACTGTAATTCTTGACATCGTAACTTTTCAATTTGTATTCTAATGGATAAAATACATACAACACATTTTCTGTAGGACTGGACTCATTTGAGAGTTTACGAATATTTATTTTATGCTCAGCTACAGCCAAAAATGCACGGATTTCTATTCTATGCACACAAACATTTCTGATAACTTTCTTACTCCATGGCAAACTTTACAGACTTCAAAAACAGCATTAAAATGTTTTAAGACTCTCAACTTCAAAACATTAGGACTGTTCCAGACAACGATGTAGATTAACAGTCCTTTCATTAAGTTATGGGACTATTTGCAAAAGTCATTTCAAAGCAATAATCAACTTAAAAGACACAGACATAACCACAACATTAGGAAAATTAGCATGACCATCCAGTTCAAAGCTTCTTTTTTTTTTTTATTGACGTGCGCTTTATTTTGGAGAGACATGAGCGGAAGTGGGCTGCTCGGCTCTTTATTCACGGACTTGAGGAGCCCAAAGTCGCTTCGTGGGAGCTGCTGCGCTCAGAAGCTCAGGAGCCGTGGACCTGGAGACACGCGAGACTGGTGCTCACTGTGAACTGTTCAGGAATACGCGGATTTCTTTTTCATTTTTGCAATTTCAACTGATTTTAAAAGGTAAGATTGTGTTGTTGTTTTTTTCGTCTTTGCGCTTTTACGCTCTGCTTAGGGCACGCGTAATGTCTAAAGGCCGGTCACATATGAGCACGTTTCATTTATAAACAATTCTTAAATATGTGTTGTATGCGAAATGCGTGGTAGATTTAAGATGTGGCAGGTTTTTATTGCGTCGTGGTCGTGCGTAAAAATGAAATGCGAAGTGGAGGCCCTGCTTAGAATATGAGAGGACACTTGTTGGCATTGGATACCCAAATGAAATTCAGTCTGATACTACAACAGCACCGGGCACTGAGCCGGACCTGAGCCTGAGTCTGAGCCTGGAGCTGGGGAGGGATGGACCGTAAAGGACAGAGGATGTTCCGGGTTAATAGGTTCGTAATAAAACGACTTAACACATGCGTAATTAAACTGCGATAAAACTTTACAGCTCGCTCCAAACGCGCCATACACTGACGTTTTTAGAAGTGCATGTCTGTTTTCTATCTGTTTCCTATTTTCTCTCATTTGTCCTCAGTTCCCTCTTCACCTAAATAAGGGAGCGGTCAGTGTTTCCAATCTGAAAGACAAAAATCAGGTGCAGTCATCGCTCGTGTTTCTTTTTTTTTTAACACCAAATTCACGCCCCGACGTATACAACTTGTGCCGTCCGCGGAACAGTTGACATTACGCGTGCGTGAGCTTTGAAGACAGTCTTTAGCGGTGCGCTGCATCTCATGGAAATGTGCCTTAGCCTTAGTCAAGCTGTTGCCCGGCAACGCATTTAAAGGGGAAGTTCGTGAACGTATCAATGATATTAGATCCAAACCTTAAAAAAAACAAAAAAACATATGCACCAGGGACTAGAGGTTGAAAATGAACTCTAAAGCTGCAACTTGGTACATACATCTGTCCTCTGCGCTGTCCCTGTCTCATAAATACACTAAATACATAAAATAAATAAATCTGTTTAGATGTTTATGGAGTGAAACATTTCTGTGAAAGGAGTTTATGGAATAGTCCTGACAAACAAACCAATCAATCAAAAGATCAAGCAGAATAATGGAATTTATAAAGACATAAAATCCAGTGTATGTATGAAAAAGGAAACTAAGTTGTTGCACATAAAAGTGACAATCTCTTTTTGCAATTGGCTAATATTTGTGTTTGAAATAAAATGTACTGATGAAATGTTTTAAATCTAAAAAACATGCACCAGGGACCAGGGTGGAAATGAGCTCTAGAGCTACAGCCTGGCACATGCATCTGTCCTGTTAAGGTTAATATATACTGTGCACTGTCCCTGACTTATGAATACATTAAATAGATAAAATAAATTAATCAGTTTAAGTGTTTAGATTTGGAACCAAGGTTATGGAGTGAAGCATTTCTGTGAAAGGAGTTAATTTATGGAATAGTCCTGAGAAAGAAATCAAGCAATTAAGTACAGTAATGCTGTTGAGCATAATAAAGTTGTTGTGCATAAAAGTAGTGATTGTGATTAAAATGAAATGTACTGATTAAACATTTTAAACCTAAAAATTGCAAATGCCCCAGGGACTAGAGGTGGTAATGAGCTTTAGAGCTACAACCTGGCACATGCATCTCTCCTGTTAAGGTTAATGTGTATTGTGCACTGTCCCTGTCTCATAAATAAACTAACTAAAATATTTATATCAGTTTAGATGTTTATGGAGTGAAGCTTTTATGAAGTAGTCTTGACCAAGTGAATCAAAGAATAAAGTACAATAATGGTGTTTTTTTTAAAATACATAAAATCCAGTATAATATGTAGTATGAAAAAGGAAACTATGTTGTTGCTTGTTAAGTTTGATGTATCCTGTGCACTGTCCATCTCTCACGAAGAAACAAAGTAAATAAATAAAATAAATCAGTTTAGATGTTTAGATTCTGACTCAAGGTTATGGAGTGAAGTATTTCTGTGAAAGGAGTTCATTTATGGAACAGTCTTGACAAAGAAATCAAAGAATCAAGTACAGGAATGGCATTATTGTATTTTTAATGGCATTTAAAATTCATAAAATGTAAAAAGTAGTATGAAAATGGGAAGTAAGTTGTTGCACATAAATGACGTGTGTATTTGGGCATGTCAAGTTGAGTACAGGGCTTTTGGGGAGGGGGCAGGTGGGAAGGATTCATCAAATTTTTTATAATTTAACTTCATGCATGGACTAAAGCTGCATTGCTTTTATTTTAGAAGTGTTTTTTTGTTTGTTTTTTAATGACATTTTTTGTTAGACAACCTCACTTTTTCATTGTTTAGTCAGAACATAAACTCTTACCAGAGTATATGTCCAGCTGGTCAAAACAATGATATTTACTGCTTTTATAAAGAAATACAATTAATATTGGGTTAAGCATTTTGGCTCAGCCCTCCATAATATTTTTTGTTTCTCTTGTAGCCCCAGGGTAAAAATAATTGCCCACTCCTGGTCTAGACAGTGGAATGTTTTTTAGAAGTGTAAACAGACAAGAAGTTTTGTAGTGACAGGAAAAATACTGTATGTTGTCATTTACGGCTGGTATTGTGTCAGACTGTGGCATCGGCCTAAACCGGGTAAATGGAAAAACAAAGTCAAATTGTCAGAGTCACAGTCAGAAAACCTGTTTTTCTTGGTATTTTTGTCAGGACTGAGCTAGGACTGAACCAGGACTAAACCAGGAAAGAACCAGGTCTAAACCAGGTCTAAACCAGGTCTAAACCAAGTCTGAACCAGGACTAAACCAGGACTGAACCAGGACTAAACCAGGACTGATCCAAGACTAAAACACTATTAAGCCAGGATTAAAACAGGTCTAAACCAGGTCTAAATCAGGACTAAAACAACTAAAACAGGACTAAACCAGGACTGAACCAGGATTAAACCAGGACTAAACCAGGTCTTAACCAGGACTAAACCAGGACTAAACCAGGTCTAAACCAGGACTGAACCAGGACTGAATCAGGGCTAAACCAAGACTAAAACACTATTAAGCCAGGATTAAAACAGGTCTAAACCAGGTCTAAATCAGGACTAAAACAGAACTAAACCAGGACTAAACCAGGACTGAACCAGGACTAATCTTGGACTTGAGAGTGAGAGAGAAAACCCCAAGCCCGTGGAGCAGGATGTCCCCTGGGTTAGTTCTGTTTTTTACAGTTTAGTCCTGGTTCAGTCCTGGTTTAGTCCTAGTTTAGTCCTGGTTTCTGATGTCTCAGGTCACTATAGTTCAGTCCTGGAGATATTTGAGTCTATGCAGTTTGTTTTCACCTTGACATTTAAGTTGTAGCTATTTTACATTTGTTTTTTGTTTTTTTTAATACCTCACGTCGGGGAAAGCGGGTGGACGTGTGGCTCTCGACAAACCTACATGTACTCAAAATCGCCTAAAATAAAATAAAATAAACATCTAACCCTGTACGCTCCGTTTAATTCCGCGCTCCTCCGCCTGTACCCTTGTGTTTACTGATCCTGAATAGGAATTAGACTGTGCCCTCCGGCTGCATGTGCAAATGGGCCGCTCCCCTCCCTGCTGTTTCACTCCTCATTCACCTCCCGCTGAATCCGTAACGCGACGACGTGTAGTCCCCCGGAACACCAGGAGCTCTCTTGTTGTCTGCTGCTCTTTGTAAGTCAATGGAAAAATGCTCTTTCACTCATTATGCGTGTTCTCTTGACCCCTCCAGGCCTCCTCCTCCTCCTCTACCAACGACCTACTTGAATATTAAGCGACGGTTTCCCGATTCGACGATGGGGAACGGGATATCGGACCAGCCCGCGATCTTCTCCTGCTTGCCGTCGTTCCAGTCGTTCCACATCGTCATCCTCGGTTTGGACTGCGCCGGGAAGACGACCGTTCTGTACAGACTGCGGTTTAATGAGTTCGTGAACACCGTCCCGACGAAAGGTTTCAACACGGAGAAGATTAAAGTTTCCTTAGGAGCTAAAAGACGAACGGCTTCTTTCCACTTTTGGGACGTTGGCGGACAGGAGAAGCTTCGCCCGCTCTGGAGGTCGTACACGAGATGCGCGGACGGGATTATTTTCGTGGTGGATTCGGTGGACACGGAGCGCGTAGAGGAGGCGAAAACGGAACTGCACAAAATAACGAGGCTGGCGGAGAACCAAGGCGTGCCCGTGCTGGTCGTGGCCAACAAGCAGGACTTGAGGAACTCGCTGACGTTGGCGGAGATGGAGAGCATGCTCGCGCTGGGTGAGCTGAGCATGGCGACGCCCTGGCACCTGCAGCCGGCGTGCGCGATAATCGGCGAGGGGCTCCAGGAGGGGCTCGAGAAGCTCCACGCCATGATCATGAAGAGGAGGAAGATGTTGCGGCAGCAGAAGAAGAAAAGATGAACGTTTAAGAGTGACTTTGCGGAGTATATGATTGAGCGTTGTGTTTTTCGCCGCTGAAGGGACACGACGAAGAGGTCAGGGGCTCTCCAGAGTGTGGGGTGGGGAAGGTTGGCCTGTTGAGGTCGGGCACAACAGAGACTGAAATGGTCCGAACTGCACAGAGGCTAATCCCAGAGAGCCTCTAAAGAACACGAGAAGTTTACAAAGTTTAAAGCCGGCCTCTGTTCCTGCTCTAAGTATGTGCTGCTTCAATGTTCTGAAATCACCAAAGTGTCCGATGCCTTTGAGCAGACGGTGTAGTGACAGTGTAGTGTTATGTGTCCATGTTGCACAGTGAGTTTGGACTTTGTTTGCACCGATGCTGACGCTAAAGATAACGCTGACGATCCACTGGAAACAGAAAGCACACGACCCCCAAACACTGTTAAACGGAGACGCCAGCGGGACCTGAGGACAGAACAGGGGGCGCGTGTGGAGAAGTGGGTCCTTGAGCTGTTTACATGAGCTGGTGAATATGGACTATCAGTATTATTTGCACAATAAAATGTTCTGACAATCTTGCCAGCTGACATGCAAAGTGTTCAACAAGTGTCTAAACAGTGAAAATGGCTTTGTTCTTTAAACTGAGCCTGATGCCAAATGATCTGAAAGAGTAAAAACAAACTAGTTTCACTGAGAATAAAAAGTTTTGAGAGAGTTTGCTGCTGTGGAGGACAGTGCACCTTATGTATGTAAATCTGCAGACTGAGACAGTATCTCATGTATAATTAGCACAGAGTTTGTAGTTGTTTCCCTTTAGCTCTAAGTGAGTTCACAGCTGTGATGAGTCTTGTGTAATGTGTGAGTGACAGAAGCAGCTGTCCCAGCAGGCCCTGCTCTGTTTGCTCTGTTACACTGTTACCTGCACACACACACACGTATGCACACACACACACACATACACACGGGCACACACACTCAAACACACACACAGACACACGTATACACGCAGTCACACACACACACACACGGGCACACACACAAACACACACACACGTATACACACACACACACACACACACACACACACACATACACACGGGCACACACACTCAAACACACACACACGTATACACACACACAGGTATACACGCAGTCACACACACACACACACACACACACGCTGCAGGCCTCCCAATGCACTTTAGCCCTTCTCCTGCAATAGACAGTGGAGACTGTGGATGTGATGAAGTGAAGCACAGGATGATTATGATGTAAATCCTCTGTCACATGAGCTGGAAACTGTTGACATGTTTTGCTCTCACTTTGTTCAGCAGAATCATTCTGTTTCTGTGTTGATCCTCTGTTCATCTGAATAAAGCTGAGTAAATGATGCAGACTGTTGTGTGTTTGTTTCTCAGCAGATTGGAGAAGGCCGCTCTGCCCTGTCCTGTGTCACTCAGACAGTGTGGAGTCTTCTGTGTAACACACACACAGTTTGAACTTTGTCCTTTATCTCTGAGTCGTACTACAATCCAAACATCAACATTGTTCTCACTGAGTACATAGAGTTTCCCTGTCACCTGACCCAGCCTAAAACCTGAACATGTGACTGAAAGCACATGAAATCTTATTTGTATAAGCAGAGCTAATCTCTCTTAGATAAGTTAAAGAGGCGTGTGAACATTGAACTGAGTCAGAGCCTCCACCTGTGAACACACAGCAGAGCCCAGAGTGGCCCACAGCCAGAGCTCTGCTCTGTGTCACTGTGTTAGTGTTGTGTAGTGGTGTTTAGTGTACTGTACACAGTGTAGTGTATTGTACTGTAGTGTACTGTACACAGTGTAGTGTAGTTTAGTGTAGTGTATTGTACTGTAGTGTAGTGTACTGTAGTGTAGTGTGCTGTCTAGTGTAGTGTAGACCTGGGGTCTCAAACCTTTTTCCTCCGTTGAGCTACCTTTACAAAACGAAAATACTAGAGAGCTGCTCATTTTAGCGGTTGCAAGAAATTGAGTAAATAAAAGAGCCATGGCTACAGTTTGATGCTTATAGAACATAAACCATTTCTTACTGCACAAAGTTAGGCATCAAAATCATCCATTTACAATGGTAATAGCCATTTAATTAACCAAAATTTTGTTATTTAGCACAATACGTGTAAATCAGAAATTCCTTAGTGAGCTACTGGTAGCTCACAAGCTACAGGTTGGAGACCCCTGGTGTAGACAATGTAGTGTAGTGTAGTAGTGTAGAGTACTGTAGTGTGTGTAGTGTAGTGTAGTTTAGTGTACTGCATACAGTGTAGTGTAATTTACTGTAGTGTAGACAGTGTAGTGTACTGTATTGTATTACATTGAGTTGTATTGTAGTGTAGTGTAGTTTAGTGTTGCGTAGTGTAAGGTGTAGACAGTGTAGTGTAGTGTAGTGTAGTGTAGTTTATTGTAGTTAGGTGTACTTTAGTGTACTGTAGTGTATTGTAGACAGTGTAGTGTAGTGTAGTGTAGACTGTAGTGTAGTGTAGTGTAGTGTAGTGGTATTACATTGAGTTGTATTGTATTGTAGTGTAGTGTAGTTTAGTGTTGCGTAGTGTATTGTAGTGTACTGTAGTGTATTGTAGACAGTGTAGTGTACTGTAGTGTGTAGTTTATTGTAGTTAAGTGTACTTTAGTGTACTGTAGTGTATTGTAGACAGTGTAGTGTAGTGTAGTGTAGTGTAGTGTAGTGTAGTGTACTGTAGTGTATTGTAGACAGTGTAGTGTACTGTAGTGTAGTTTATTGTAGTTAGGTGTACTTTAGTGTACTGTAGTGTAGTGTAGTCTGTAGTGTATTGTAGACAGTGTAGTGTAGTGTAGTGTGTAGTGTAGTGTAGTGTACTTTAGTGTAGTGTAGTAGTGTATTGTAGACAGTGTAGTGTACTGTAGTGTAGTGTTATTGTAGTGTAAGTGTACTTTAGTGTACTGTGTAGTGTAGACAGTGTAGACAGTGTAGTGTACTGTAGTGTAGTGTAGTTTATGTAGTTAGTGTACTAGTTAGTGTAGTGTAGTGTATTGTAGACAGTGTAGTGTAGTGTAGTGTAGTGTAGTGTATTGTAGTGTAGTGTAGTGTAGTTTAGTGTAGACAGTGTAGTGTAGTGTAGTGTAGTTTAGTGTACTGCATACAGTGTAGTGTAATTTACTGTAGTGTAGACAGTGTAGTGTATTGTATTACATTGAGTTGTATTGTAGTGTAGTGTAGTTTAGTGTTGCGTAGTGTATTGTAGACAGTGTACTGTAGTGTAGTGTAGACAGTGTACTGTAGTGTAGTGTAGTGTAGACTGTAGTTTAGTGTAGACAGTGTAGTGTAGTGTAGTGTAGTGTAGTGTAGTGTAGTGTAGTGTAGTGTAGTGTAGTGTAGTGTAGTGTAGTGTAGTGTAGTGTAGTGTAGTGTAGTGTAGTGTAGTGTAGTGTAGTGTAGTGTAGTGTAGTGTAGTGTAGTGTAGTCTGTAGTATAGTAGTGTAGTGTAGTGTAGTGTAGTAGTGTAGTGTAGTGTAGTGTAGTGTACTGTAGTGTAGTGTAGTGTAGTGTAGTGTAGTGTAGTGTAGTGTAGTGTGTAGTGTACTGTAGTGTAGTAGTGTAGTGTAGTGTAGTGTAGTGTAGTGTAGTGTAGTGTAGTGTAGTGTAGTGTACTGTAGTTTAGTGTAGTGTAGTGTAGTGTAGTGTAGTGTAGTGTAGTGTAGTGTAGTGTAGTGTAGTGTAGACTGTAGTTTAGTGTAGACAGTGTAGTGTAGTGTAGTGTAGACTGTAGTTTAGTGTAGACAGTGGAAATAGTGACGCTGCAGTGGAGCCTGTGGACCTGTGGAGTCATACAGAGTGAACCGCCTCCTGCAGCTGCACATGTGAATGTGAGAGGAACAGAACAGGCCCCACCAGCTGTGCGCTTTGTCTCCAAGTCAATTTACACCACACTTCACTGTACGAAAACATCATATTTAGACTAAACTGTGTCAGTAAAGGCTGCTCTGTACAGAATAGTTATATTGTTGTACAGTTTTCTTTCACACGCTTATCAGTCGCTCGGAGCTGAGGACTTATCAGGTCCTGCTGGCACATGGGAGAGTCTGTGTCTGCTGGAGCTGTACTTTGTCATACAAGAGTCCAGACCGTGATCCAGGACCCCAAACACAGACTCTAGAGCAGCAGGACACTGTATTTACCTTTTGTGGTTCATAAAAAGCCATGGTTAGAAAAGCAAAGAGTGTTTTCAATAAGCAGCAGTCGGAATACACAGGATCTATATTTAAAGCCTGCTGACAGAACCTATATTCAGAGCACAAAGTAAACGTGCTGATTATCCTAACTATACCTTTCACTGCGCACACAAGAAACAAACAGGCTTCAGTGCGTAAAGGAGGTTTCAAGCCTGAGAACTTGGACCAGTTTTCAAGGTAAAAACAAAGAGCCACTTGATAAGACGAGGTGCATTTATTTGTTCAATCATATTTCAGACTTAACACAAATAATCAGGCTATTTTAGAATCAGTGTATCATTCGTTCATTCTTTTTTTTTAAATAAAAGCAAAAATAAGAAAATGAAAAAAACAACTATTTTCTTCATTGTTTGTCTCCAAAACCAAAATGAAAAAACGGATAATGATTCATTTGTGTTTAAATGAAAAATGGAAAAACGGATAATGGTTGTGTCCCGTTTCCGTGACTTAAAGTGCGGAACTCAACCAGGTCTAAACCAGGTCCGGGACCAGACCGGAACCAGAGCGGGACTGAGACCAGGACTTAGGCCGTGATTGAGACTGGGACTGAGACCAGGACCAGACCGGGAATAAGACCAGGACTGAGTCTAGGACCAGACCGGGACTGAGGCTGGGACCAGACCAGGACCAGACCGTGATTGAGACCGGGTCTGAGACTGGAACTGAGACCAGGACCAGATCAGGACTGAGACCAGGACTGAAGCCAGGACCAGACCAGGACCAGACTGTGTTTGAGACCGGGTCTGAGACCTTGATTGAGACTGGGACTGAGACCCGGACTGAGACTGGGACCAGACCAGGACCAGACTGTGATTGAGACCAGGACTGAGACCCAGACTGAGACCGGGACCAGATCGGGACCAGACCGGGACTGAGACTGGAACTGAGACTGGGAACAGGACCAGGACTGAGACTTAGACCAGACCAGGACTGAGACCAGGACTGAAGCCGGGACCAGACCAGGGCCAGACCGTGATTGAGACCGGGACTGACACTGGGACCAGACCAGGACTGAAAATGGTTTAGTCCTGGTTTGTCCTGTTTTGGCCCTGGTTTAGTCCTTGGTTCAGTCCTGGTTCAGTCCTAGTTCAGTCCTGGTTCAGTCCGGCATTGCAGTTTAAGTCAGGGAAACACAAAACCGAAAACTGAAAAAACAAATCGTTATCCATTTTTTCATTTTAGTTTTGGAGACAAATAATGCAGAAAATAGTTGTTTTTTCATTTTCTTATTTTTGTTCTTATATTGAGAAACAAATAAACAAATGATACACTGATTTTTTAGCAACATTTTTGTCCCTTTTAGGAAAATGAAAGGACTAAATTACACATAAGGAGACACCACAACATTACACAAAGCCACGTGTGAATGAAACAAAACACAACTCCAGGTCTGTTTGTGACGAGGAAACAACATTATAACAGAAAACAGAGTAATATAAACTCTTTAAGTGTTGATAAAAGCGTTTTATCAGAGTGTTTTATTTGCTGTGTGTTTAGCATCGGTTTCAGCTCACAGTTTTCTTCCCTCGGGGATTAGGGGCCAGCTGGTTGCGTTGTTGTCTCAGGATGTTCGGGTGAGTCCTGCTGGGAGCTTGGACCGGACCAGGGACACTTTTATCCTCAGAGCTCACACTAAGGATTATGTTTTTAGCCTAAGACATGCTAATAGTGACAACAACTTCTCGTTTAGTTTCAGGATTTGGACTTTGCTTTGGTAAAAACTTGGAACGACCTGGATCGCCTCTGATGTTCCATTTATGCCAAGCTCATTGTTATTTTATATGCACTTTTTGTATTTTTTAGAATTTTGTATTTTGTTTTGGTTTTGTTTTGTTTTATTTGACCGTTTATATCTATATTTTATACATTTAATTTACCTAATTAATTGTTTCATTTATTTTATTCAGTGCATTTAAAGGTACAGTGTGTAACCTTCTGGAGACCTGCATGATTCCATGGAAACAGAAAGTTTAAACCATAATTCCGAACATTCTCCATGGAGATGAATATGTTTTATGCCATCCTGTGTATGATTATAACCAAAGGAATAACAGTAGACCAGGCTTCCAGGCTCCAGGTCAAATAAGAGTCAGGTTTATGGAGATGCAAGCCCGCTCACAGTAAGGACAGATGTTTTTGAACGCAATAAACATAATGAAACCAAAATGTTACACAAGCATGTGTCTATTAGGGGTATAACGTACACAAAAATTACAGTTCGGTCCATACCTCAGTTTTGACGTCACGGTTTGGTTCATTTTTGGTTCAGTGTGGGAACAAAATGCAAATCATTTGCTTGTTGTTTATTTGCTGTTTATTAAACCAATAATATGTCTTAACATTGTACAAACGGGAAAATAAAATAAATAAATGCAAAGTGCTGCTTGGTAAGACTAGGGTGACCATATTTCCGTTTGTGAAAACCCAGACACCTTACCGGGGGTGGGGGGTGGGGCCTCGACATTGAGCTACACTCACCTCTCAAACTGTGCACATGGTCTCCCACTTGTCTCGACCGGGACGGAAAACAGGGAGTTTGTGTCTGCTCGCTCCTTCTGTGTGAGCGCTACGAGAGCCACTTAATTTAATGGCCCAATGAAAGATCATGAAAACCTGAACCTCTGCATCACTGAAAAAAACCCCGGACGCCCAGGACAGGGCGCAAAACATGGACATGTCCGGGGAAAAACGATCACCCTAGGTAAGGCTAATAAATTCAATAAAATATTCTCACATAAGCAACAAATGTATGAAATATTATAAAAAAAAAAAAATTCCTTGTAAACAGTAAATAAAGATTTCAAAAAGTAAAGCGCAGCACTAACAGTTCCAGCACGAACTTTTACTCAATCTTCATATATGTCAAGGCCCTAACTATAAAGCGCTGCAGGAAACACTGTCACTTTAATATTCATCAGGGTGAATATTAAAGAGCCGAGCCTTTGTGTAGCTGCACATGTAGTGGAGGAATGTAAACAAACACAAATTGTGCAATTGTCTCACTCATGCACAAACCTGCACCGAACTGAACGTCCCGTACTGAAACAGTTTGTCACGAATACACGTACTGTTACACCTGTGTCTGTTTTTGTTGAAAAAGTTACATACTGTGGCTTAAAGTGTAATTTTTTTTTAAACATATTGATCCCTTTGCTTTACTGATGTACAAAGCACCTAACGCGTTGTTGAGTTTACAAGAATTGTTCCATAAATTTTTTATTTACTTTTTTATTAGTCGACAAAAACGTGAAAATATATTAGTCAACATATGTTCACTTTTTTGCCCTAATTAAATGTCTTCCGCGCACACTGGGTCGGTATGTTGGTGGTCCGGGGGCTGTCCTTGGGTCCACAGAGAGGAGACAGTCATAAATGAGACAGCCTGACTCCCAGCATGCAACTGGCCCGGAGCCGTGCCAGGCCAGGAACTTGAAAGAGAATCCTGGATGCGCTTGTTTATGGAATGTGTTTCTAACCAACAAAAACAGTGAGGAAAAATAGTCCCAAATATGCAACATGAGCCGTAGAGTGAATATTGTATTGATACAGGTGTTCTACATGCGTGCCGATGCTAGAATGTTCAGCAGTTCCCACGGTGACACAATGCACACGTGAACAAACACTGTCAAAAACGTTTTAAAGAAGTAAAACTCAAAAATGCAAGAAAGAAATACAAAATGGATCTGACACTGGAATGATTTTTTCATTTAACCTTTCTGCCACTATTTCCACAAGACGAGATATGAGATCGATTCCACGAGCACAAGACAAGATGAGAGTTTAACAAATTTCTAAGATTCACTTTCCAATTTTGGCCTCACAATGTTTAATTTCTTTGATTTCGTATTTTTATTTCCATTCCAGTAGTACTTGTTTTGGAACTATAAAAGATGAAACTCACCAAAACATCTGGGGGTGTCTGTTTACACTGGAGTATGACTGTACCATTTACTACTTTTTTTTTTTTTTTTTTGGTTATTGATACAGGTGTTCTACATGCGTGCCTACGGTAGAATATTCAGCAGTTACCATGGTGACACAGCGCACACATTAGCAAACACTGTCAAAGAAGTTTTAAAGGAGTAAAATAAAAAAATGGAAGAAACAAATACAAAATGGATCTGACATTGGAATGGAATGATATTTTCTATCCATTGCACTTTTATTTTGATTTATTTATTTATTTTTCTTTCACGCATAGACTGTATAAAGAACTGGACTGAGGGAGTGTGACGTCACCCACATCGTTCAGCTCCAGTCAAATGAAGCTCATCGAGGAATTTATTTACGGAGAAAATGGTGATACAAAAAGAAATAAAAACCCCAGGATCATGTAGAGCGGGTTAATACGAACATTTTAAGACCAGCACTTACAGAGAGAGGGATGACAATAGAGGCTTTGCACCATCACGTGTCCCCCATGGCAACGGTACCTACGCCGCCATGACACCGGGCACACTATGTCATTGACTTCAGTAGCATCGGAGAAACATGGGCAGGTTTTGTTGTGTATCTGGTTGTTCTAGACGCTCTGAAAGGGATAAAATGATTCGTTTCTTCACTGTTCCTCTGGAAATTACTCATCAGGAGCTCAAACAAGGGAATTCTTGAAAAAAAGTCAGGAATTATGGCTAGCAAAAATAAACCGCAAAGAGATTTCCTATGGTACCATCAAGACACACTCACGTCACTTTCATCAAGATATTTGTTATTTAAATTGTTTTATAGTTTATTTAATGAGAGAAGCACATTTACTGAACTAAAATGTAAAAAGAAAACATTTGCAGTGTGAGCGGCAGTAGAAACTGTATCTTCCAGCGCACATATAAACATGTCACTCGTCGTAGGACCCATGTTTTCTTCATTGTCTTGCTTATCCACAACTATGTCTTCTAGAATTAATCGTTTTTTGCGAGCGGATCTTTCTAACGTTCGTGAGGATCTTTTCATGGCCGATTCTTTCGAGGTTCGACTCACAGACTCTTCGACTCGTGCGTCCTGTTGATCACAGGAGCCCAGTGTGAGTTCGTTGAATCGTAAACTAGTGCGGGTTTTCCTGGATAAATGAATGACATTTTAGTTCAATAAATGTGCTTCTTTCATTAAATAAGCTATGAAACAATTTAAATAGCAAATATCTTGATGAAAGTGACGTGAGTGTGTCTTGATGGTACCATTGGAAATCTCTTTGCGGTTTATTTTTGCTAGCCATAATCCACGTCTTTTTTTCGATAATTCCCTTGTTTGATCCTGATGAGTCATTTCCAGACGAACAGTGAAGAAACGAATCGTTTTATTCCCTTCAGAGCGTCTAGAACAACTAAATACACAACAACACGTGGGACATGTGACGGTGCAAAACCTCTCTACTCTAGGGATGTGACAATAAACAAGAATATCTTTTGTCGTGATAAAACGTTTAGACGGTAATCGTTCGTGGGACATTTTATAGAACAGTGATAATCACAAACAAAGAGAAACGCCATTTCATCACCAGAAAGTTCTGAAAACAGCGACTTATCCTTGATGTTTTCTTCTAGATCATTGGTATTTTCACTTTCACTAACAAAGTACACTTTAACACTATAACAATATGGAACCTATTGGTAATATTCAAATGATTGTTATTCATATCCATAACATTTTTAAACTTTCAGCAACTTTCATAATGACTGTGAGATAATTGTTATTCGCAATTATCTTGGCCTTGATAATCGTCACACCGAGTTTCTGTATCGTTCCATGCCTATAATATTCCAATGTATAGTCAGTTGGAGCCAGAGTAGATGGAGCCAGAAGTGCGTCCATGAACACTTCCTTTTGGAACATGGCAACTTGTGGGTTAGCTTTGCCCATTTCGAAGGGTTCTGAATTGTTAATTGCTGTTAGGGTTCTTTTTGTTTGTTTGTTTGTTTTTTGACAAGCATTGTGATAAAGAATCGATTCGTAATATATGTTGTAATCACTGGATTCTGTTTAAGGTTCGCATTTCAAACAGATCCAAGAGAATTGACAAAAACACTGAAATATGAACTGACAAACATAAATATTTCAGAGCGTGTTTGTACAGATCTACACTACAGGGTGAGTCGCTTTTATGCAGAATAAGACAGGAGGTTTTGTCGTTTGTGGAAGAAATTCTGGTACCTCAGAAAAGTTTATTCACATTACCACCTCGAGTCAATGGCAATTAACCTTCAAGATGCATTGTGCAACTTTTCCGTCAAAGGTTTTTCCCCATGGAGATGTTATTGCTTTGTTTGTGATGTTTCATAGCACTGGAAGAAACAATATCTAGGTGAGTTAAAATGACTTTAATTAAGAACATCTGACTTTATTTGAGTCGATTCAAGTTGACAAGTAAAATTATCTACCAATGGCATAAGTGTGTTTTTCTTATTTCAAGCAACATTTGGGTTTGTTTCTTCTTTTAAGTGCAAAAAGTTGTTGTTTTTCTTGTTGTTTTGTTGTTTTTAAGTGTAGCAAAGATGTATTTTCATAGTTTAAGTACAAAAAGTCTTATTCCATTGGCAGATAATTTTATTTGTTAAGTG
The DNA here is from genome assembly GCF_026225935.1 of Boleophthalmus pectinirostris. NCBI lineage: Eukaryota > Metazoa > Chordata > Actinopteri > Gobiiformes > Gobiidae > Boleophthalmus > Boleophthalmus pectinirostris. Next base: position 32,462,840 of record NW_026571175.1, read on the forward strand.
AAATTTACTCAAATCGTGATAAAACTTTCTTCATTCAAGTCATCTTAACTTGACTAGACTTTGTTTTTTGCAGTGACTGTGACATTAAACCTTTTTATCTTCACGGAGACTGAACCAGACCAAGTTACAGGTCAGCTCTGTGGAGAGGCAATCCCGCTCACAGTCAGAATTCCGTCTTTTCTAGGTATTTTTTGAGCTATAAAACCACCTGTAATCGAATAAATGTAAAGTAGAGCTGTTTAAAGTCATACTGTGGAACATTCCTGCCAGAGAAATGGCATATCCATAGAAACAGGCAGACCCTCCACTAGAAAAATTACACAGCGCACCTTTAAAATCTCTGGCACCAGTGTTAGATTTAGTTGAAAAATCTAGCAGGATGTTATAAGAGTACAAAACGTTGGCTGGTGCCAGTCTCTGTGCTTTTTCCACTTCCCCCTGGCACAGGTCAGGGCGGCATACGTCAGCGCCGCCCGTTCTCATGCTCCTGCGGGCGGGGGGGTCAGCGGCGGGGTCACGGGGGGGTCGAACGGGGTCAGTGTACCCAAACATCGGTATCAGCAGGACTTCCTCCCGCCCGGTCCTGAGCTGAGAGGCTGTGCGTGCGACGAAAGTTTGTGTTATCAGAGGATTAGTTTTAGATTAGCGGCATGAGAACTACTGACAGACCAACAGCAGCTACAGCGACGCAGGGAGAGCGGCCAACTCAGTATTACGCACCGTGTCACTGGCAGGTTTGCTGGGATTTGGATTTGTATAAACATTAAAAGTCCTATATTACACAAAATGACTCTTGTGAGCTTTAAGTCGTGTTATAATGTTGTTACCTCCTCAAAAAACAGACCCAGAGTTGTGTTTTTGTTTCATTCACACATGTTCACACATCGACCTCTTGCAGTTTTCTACCATTTAACATGCAACATCCCTTTCTGAAAACATGCCTGAAGAAGTTTTAAATGCCATCCATGCATGTTTAATTAATTTAGATATCCCTCTTTACAATTATTTGGTCAAAACTGAGAAGTTTGTATTCGTTTTGGCCTTTCGTCCACTCGGAGCCAGCATTTCAGGTGGGCGAAAACTGAGTGTTTTGAGAACCGGTTCCAGAGTGGAGAAATCTCGCGTTTTTGTGTGGACGAGGAAACTTTAGCTTTTGGAAAACGATGACGTCACGACCCCGTCATCACCAGGGTCCTCCGATGCAGCGAAACCCGCAGCCCTTGAACTAGCCTCTGCCTCCAAGAGCTTTGCCAAAATGGTGACAGGTGTAGCCTACGGAGCCGCTCCTATCGCCCAGAAACTCAGACATGCTGTTAGCGCCAATACTAACAACACGCACCACTGATTACTCACACAGATCAATAACAAAGATTACATTTACACTGAAACAAATCCACGTATCACCGTATCAGAAACAATCTGCTTCCAGACACGTCATTTCTGTGTCCGCAGGCTTTCCCTATCCACACAGCTTTGTACATATTTGTTTACATTTTACAGAAACGAAACTTAAAACCACATGGCTAAATATCATAACCTGAGCGCTCAAAAAAAAAGCTCGCAATTGTGCGCTGATGTGGTTCAGCTTCTGTCGGACTAAAGGACACGACTCAGGGGACTATATATGGGCTCTTTCTGTGACTTATGTTTAACTTTTACAAAACAAAACGTCTATATTTCTGGGATACATCTAAAATCTGCTAAATTACCTTAAAATTTAAAAAACTGTGATGAGATATGCACAGTGTTGGGAAGGTTACTTTTAAAATATATTCCCCTACAGATTACAGATTACAGATTACATACCCCAAAATGTAGTTTGTAATGTAATCCATTAAATTACTTAAAGTGAGTAACGTAATCTGAATACTTTGGATTACTTGATATTGTCATGTTTTTTTTTAAACTACATGAATGTAACAACCACATCTAGAAAATTCATGTTTGTTCTCCATGTTCTCCATGAACAGACTTTTGTTTCCTGTAGAGAAGCAAAGACGTGGAAATCTGAACATAAGAAGTTTTATCTGCTAAAAGAAAATAAAAAGTCCAGTCTTTCCTTAACTGTATTAAAATATTATTGATAGAGAAATGATTTCTATATGAGATCACTGCTGCCTTAAATTATGTCCATCCTACTGTTAGGTGTCATATTGTTTAGACCTGGTTTTAGTAATATTTAGTCCTGGTTTAGTCCTGCTTTTAGACCTGGTTTAGTCCTGGTTTAGTCCTGCTTTTAGACCTGGTTTAATCCTGATTTAGTCCTGGTTTAGTCCTGGTTTAGTCCTGCTTTTAGACCTGGTTTAATCCTGATTTAGTCCTGGTTTAGTCCTGGTTTAGTCCTAGTTTAGTCCTGGTTTAGTCCTGGTTTAGTCCTAGTTTAGTCCTGGTTTAGCCCAAAATGTGAAAACAGGAAAAATACCTCCATGTAATCCATTTATTTCAACAAAGTAACTGTAATCCAATTACCACTCACTGAAACAGTAACTGTAACTGAATACAGTTACTCATAATTTGTACTCTGATTACATAACTCCGGTACATGTAATCTGTTACTCCCCAACACTGGATCTGCATTATTAAATATTATTATCATTGTTAACAGCGCCACATACAGGTGTGGCAGATGTATTATATTGTTTTCACTCAGTGCTCTGTTGTCGTGTGGACGTGAATATTTATTGATCTGGAACATGTGTGGACGCACATTTTTTTCAACCCGCAAAGAAAAAAATCCAGGAGAGTTGTCGTGTGGATGTAGCCTGAATCCTGCTCTCGACATAAATGTGAGTGGTTCCTTGTTGTAAAACGTTTCGAGAAACTTGAAGGTGGAAAAGCGCTGTGTAAAAATATGATCAGTTACCATCAATACACTGGGAAAAAAAACAATATCTGGGAAAGTGAAAATGACTTAAAGGTTGTATGGAGGATTTTTTGTTGTTGTTGTTTTTGTTTCAAATGTCAGTGAAAGTTTAAAATACCATTACAGAGAGGCAGCAGCCTTGTAATTATGATGACCAAAAAAAAAAAAAGAATGAAAATCTATCAACTGTGGAGGTAGTGAGGCCAGAAAAACATCAGCCAATAGAAAACAAGGCTACCTCATTTTCTATTGGCTGTTAGGTTGTCAATCATACTCCCTATGTTTCTAGCTGTTTCTAACTGACTCACCAGCGCGAAGGGATTACGTGGTTTATGCGGCGGTTCTTAGAGGCTTTTTCTAACTGTCTCTTCCTCGCAGTTTGCCCAAAGTTTGTTGCGATGGTGGACGAGAATCCACGACCAGTTCGCCGCAAAAGAAAGTCAGTTTTGAGGTCGCTGAAAGAAGAAGAGAAGGGGAAAAGGAGCGAAGCCAAACTGAGGTGATTCTTGGAGATCTCTTCCAGCGATGGCGCGACTGAAGCAGACGAACGTTCTAAAAACTGACGCGTCCCGTTACTTCTACACATGAAACTTCAACAGTAATTCTGGCTGTAAACAAGTGTGATTTCTAGAGTAAAGAGGCGGGAGGAGATGTTTCTACTGAGGCTGTGGAGGAGGAAGGTGGTGTCTGATGCACAACATTTGAAAAAGGAGTGTCTTATTTCTCTTCCCTTAAAAATTCAAGAACATTTGACATTTGAGTTGATTCAACTTGATCTATGGAATAAGTGTTTTTTCTTAATTCAAGCAACATTTAGTTTCTTATTATAAGTGCAAAAATGTGTTGCTTTTCTTATTTTAAGTGTAGCAACATGTATTTTCATATTTTAAGTACAAAAAGTCTTATTCCACTGGCAGATCGTTTTACTTTTCAAGCGAAATTTACTGAAATCATGATAAAACTTTCTTAATTCAAGTCATCTTAACTTGACTAGATTTTGTTTTTGCAGTGATACTGAGCGTCTTGTCCAAATAATTTCCCTTGTGGATCAATAAAGTTTGTCTAAGTGTAAGTCTGAATGATTTTAGTTCATTTAGATTTATTCAGGCAGTGGCTATTTCCTGATCTGACCTGCCATTTATCTGAATCTGTCTAAACCAGACCAGGACTCGATGTTTACTGTAGATGTTTATCGGAGCAGATCTGTGGAGTCTTTAGTGGAGGAAGTCTGTGAGTATCTGTGGGTCCTGAGGGGGTCCCGGGGGAGGGCGAGGTACCTGAGGGGGGCCGTTGGTGGTGATTGATTTCGGTGTTAGAGTCTAATCTGATGTCGCGGCGGAGGAGGTGCGAACGGGGCTGTCGTCAGAGCGGTGAGGAGGGCGAGGAGGGGGAGGGGCGGGGTCAGGAGGGGGGTACAGGAAGTGCTGATAAGGAAAGAGGAACCACTCCCTGCCTCAGCGCTTTTCCTGTGAAGAGACCGAAACCACGAAAAACACAGAAAAAGCACACACACAATGCAGTACAGGCACTTTTATTACGCACTTATGGAGTCAGCAAACTTTATGATTGTAGTAAGTGCGCAGGATTTGGAGGTACAAATACAAATAATATACTTTGTCATGGATTTTTACATTTATTTTTTTAAGTAGCTTCTTGGTCTTGTTACTTCTTATATGTGGATTTGAGATTATTTTATTTCTTTTTATTATCAGTCAAATTCAAAACTGCCTCCTTAAACCAGAACTTATGTCGCTGTGTCCATGGGCAAGACACTTAGACTTAGATCAGGGGTGTCAAACATACGGCCCGGGGGCCAGATCCGGCCCTCCAAGTCTTTTAATCTGGCCTGATTTTTTACTAAAATATTTTAATTATATTTTCTATTAAAATATAGTTAATCTTCTGCGGTGCTGAGCAGAGCAACGTCTCCAACGTCTCTGTACGTGGCTCCTCCCACCAGAGCAGCACAAATGAAGACTTGGCTCTTTCCAAACGCTCTTAAAGGACGATCGTTTTCACTGTTGACCGTGACATCCTCATCAGAAAAATGTCAAAAATGAGAAAAGTGGAGCTGAGTGCAGGATTTTACAACAAAAATTGACTTATTCCTGTTTGCAAACAAGTTAATGTTAAAACATTGTGTTGAAATTGCATTTTTCTTAAAGTTTCAGGTTGTTCATAATATTAGAATATTTTGTAAAAGAAAGAGTTCATCAATTAAAAAAGATTTCTGTAATAGATTTGTGTTTCTCTGCACAAATATTATAACTTATTGTTATGTTTGGGGTTTATATGACATGAGTTTTCTGATCCGGCCCCTTTGGGTTCAAAGTAGGTTGGATACGGCCCCCGGACCAAAATGAGTTTGACACCCCTGACTTAGACAAACTTTATTGATCCACAGGGGAAATTATTTGGACAAAGTAACTGTGTTAAAGTCCCAGGATGTAACTTTTTAGCAAAAACTTAAACCAAAATAAAAGTGTGATTTTGTTTTTGTTTTGGTCGTGTTTATTGCTCTAAAACATGTGTCCTTGTGAGCGGGCTTGCATCTCCACAAACCTGGCTTTTATTTGGCCTAGATCTGGGCCTCCTCCTGCTTTTTATCCCTGCGAAATATTGTTTCTTATGGCGTGTTCGATTATCCGACTCGAAGGTCCGAGGATATTCTCTAGTGACACACACTGACACGCCTCTTTTCCTCGGACGGTGGAACTCGGAACTCGGAACTTAGAAGAGCTCGGACGAGATCGAGCTAAATTTCTGAGGTAGAATCCAAGATGGTTGCGTCCAGTGTCACTTGTATCAACTGTTTTCATTGTGTTTGAAGCTTTGGTGGTTTAAATGACGACTTCAGTCACTTGCGTTACTGTAGTACTTTACTGCGTCTGTATCACTGCCTGTGGGTTTGATAGGCCCATGTTTTTAGCCCATTTCCTGCAAGTTAATAAGCCAAAATGATCGACTATCATGTGACGCCAACGCTTTGACTTCACTAATACTGAATTATACTGTTTATACTGAATTCTTCCTCAAGGTTGTGTAGTTGAAGCACAGACTTATTTTGGAGCACCTGATACTCGGTCGGTGCTAAAGCAACAACAGTTTTCTGGTTGGAGTCCCCATTTTTCTCCAAGTCGGACACACGAAACATAATAAAACGGTTGAAGCGTGGGCGTGATGTCATATCCGAGATCCCTCCAGCGACTAGGTCAGGAATCTAAATACACTAGATGGTTCGCAAAAACCCCGGAAGTGCAAGTTCAGACACCAGCCAATCAGTGAAGAGTGATAAATTCAGTGTCAACGATTCTCGAGATCGAGGATTTAAAGCCAGAACAAAGAGAATGTTTGGTGAATTTTATAAAGGGGAAAGACGTTATTGCCCTTTTTCCTACGGGATTTGGGAAAAGCTCAATATACCAGTTCGTCTCGTTAGCGGCGCATTACATACATCACGACCAAATAGCAGCGATTGATTAAATGACAAAAGTACCCGTCTCTATGTTATTAGGTTCTTTTTTTCAGACCTAGAGTGTTATTTCATACCTGACAGTTTCGACTGCTCACTAGCGTCTTCCTCAGAGTCACGTGATGTTGCTGTGACGTGTCCAATCAGCTGATTTAAACAGGTTTTGGCGCTGTCTTCCTACCAGTGGAGGCAGGACGACATCTGCAGTCCGACTTCCTCAGGACAGCATCCCAGGTGTGTGAGAGTAAAAAAGCCCCCTCGTCCCGGTTTACAGTCCTGTGGGCACGTTTCCTTATTTCGATTGCTTCTTTAATCCAGCGGTGATGTTTGTTTTCCTCTGTCCCAGTGATGTTTGCTCCGTCCCAATCCGTAACGTGGTTCTCTCTTTTGCAGTGGTCAGAAACGGCCGATTTGAGTTGTTCCTGTTCTGCTTTGTGTTTTGTTGCTCGTGTTTCGCCTTCGCTGTTTCCTTCTCGCATTCTGTTCTATGTTCCTTTTTTCGTGTACTGAACGCCCTCCCTGTTTCCCCGATGTATGTTTTATTGCAGGACATGCAGGGTATTTCGTATATTACATTACATTTATGCTCCGGTTCTATTTTGTCTTTTGGGTGGACGAGTATTTGTCTGAGTTTTCTGTACGGTTTTACTGGTGTGTTGATATTGTGTTTTTTCATCGCCCTCTGTACTTTTTCTGTTATGCCCCTGGTGTATGGTAATGTTCCCATGCCTGTGCTCATTTTTTCTGTTTTGTTTTTGTTTCTTTGATTCTGTTTTTCTTTCTCCTTAACCTGTTGTTTCCCTTTGTTTATTGCCCATTTTGGGTATTGGCATTGCCTTAGCACATTGTGAATGTGTCTGTCTTCTTCCTGTTTGTCTTGTTCATCTGTTATGATGTTGGTTCTGTCATACAAGTCGAAACTGTCAGGTATGAAATAACACTCTAGGTCTGAAAAAAAGAACCTAATAACATAGAATATTGGAAGACCAAATGAATCTCATTGGACCTGTACCCGTCTCTAGTCGAGCGAACGAAATCTAAGGCCGCAAGGTCAGATGGTTTGTACAAAGTGAAACGAAGTAAAACCGGCTGATGAATCAGGCTAATAAGATCCCACAATGTGAAATAAAAATGTTTCTATCTCCATGGAGAATGTGCTGAAAGTATAGTTTTAACTTTCTATTTCAACTGAATCATGTAGGTGATGTGCCACCCCCAGAATGTTACATACTGTGGCTTTAAACAAACTTAGAATCTGTCATTATCACGACCATACTTTTTTTTTTTTTTTTTTTTTTTTCAATTTTATCACATTTACCCTTAAACATTCACCTAAAAGCTTGGCCTGTTCTTTTCACTTCTGGCTCTGGTTCACTCTTTCCTCCGAAGCGTCTGGCAGTCTCCACTCTGCTCCACCCTGCCCCACCTCCACAGATATGACTCGTATCTGACGGCCCAGGCCCCACGGCTGCCGCTGCTCCTCCATTCACAACTTTCCACATTACCGCATGAGGCAATACATTTTTACGAGTCCGGTTTATGCGTAATGGCGCTGTGTAATAAAACAGGTTTGTTCACGCGTTTAGAGACGTGACAGGACAATTATTTATTCTACGCGAGTTTATTCAATGAGACACAAAGTTCAAAACAGAGACAGGTGCAAAGTTCAGCTCCTGCTTCCTGTCAGTCGGGAGTTGGCACAGAGCAGGTCAAATGTGACGACTTCTCTGAAAGATCTGAACGGTTTCCGGGCGCTCTGACAATCTTAAAGTTCTTATTCGGTCCGGTCAAGCAGTAACGGAGGGAAACAGGGGCAGATTTTTGACATTCAAATGTCTCTTATTCAGAAACTAGAGGGACTATTGAAATAAGTAAAGTATCAGAATGTAGGAAAGAGTTACACTCCAACAGGGTCAAGTTAAACCTGTGATATTCTTTCAAGTTGTTGACAAAAAATAAAAAAACTCATGTCGGTAACAGAGGGAATGAAATATGCAGCACTTTTTGGGCAATAAATCCAAACAGTGATAACTCTTGGTTCTCACTTACATATCCTTAACAAACTGGTTTGAATATTTGCTTCATATAGTTTTCTACCATATGGTACAAGATTAGGTTGAAAAACCTCTTACTTTTTGACTAATGAGATTTTTTATTAAGAAAGGTCAAACTAACCACACAGACAGCGGCGCTTTCTGCACTCAGGCTGCATACATCCACTGTGTTCATAAACAAATAATCTGTCTAAAAATCAGTCGTATTGTTTTATAAGCAGCAGGGTTCAAAGTGTGAGAAAAAAGTAGCGGCTTATGGTCCGGAAATTATGTAGCTGTATGTGTAACTCGAAAGTTACATGGTGTTGGTTTAACAAAACACACTTTTACATTTCCATCACTTTAACCCTCTCCAGGCAGGCGTTGCAGATTTGCAACAGCTAAATTCCAAGTACCTACTTACTCCACATTCATATTTTATGAGCTTTTTTTACTCAGGAGCCTTTTCTCCCATCCATGCTGATAAACGTGGACGATGCAGACTGTGCAAGAATGGCTACACGCAAACGGCCTGACAGAAGTGCAAAATACTTTTTTTGTTTACAAAGGATAAAAAAGTCAGGATTGTATATTACTACCCCATATTATAATTTTCCCCAAATATCAGATTTTTCCTGATACTAAAAATTTATTTGAGCCTGAGAGGGTTAACACGGTAAGTTGTGACAGGAAGGGCATCTGGCGTAAAATCAACCTTATCCGAAACATTTACCCAAATTGTTTAAATGAGTAACTTTTGTTGTGTTAAGTATACAATTATTACATTATATTAAATAGAGCTGGAGGTTGTATTATCCGTTCTAATGCACTGAAGAAGTTTGTTTGTTTGTTTTTTATTTAGATCCCCATTAGCTACTGAAGTGTAAATCAAGTTACAAACATTAGCTGCTAGAACAGTTGGATAGTTGTAAAGTGAAGGCAATTTGTGAGTTTGGGAAGATGCTGTGTAAAAAAAAAACTGTTTTCAAACTGTATTAGTTTAAATATAATACGATGTTTAATATGACTTCAATAAACAGTACGTAAATATTAGAACAGGATTATCGCTCATGTTGAGTTCAGATCGACAGTGTCCATCAGACTTACGTAACTCTGCCCTCCTGAACTCGCTCTCTGTCTGTGTCCATCAGGGTTTGGGTGAGACTCTTTGAAGGTTCATCCAGATGTAGACGTGATCTCTTTGTTCTGATCCTGAGTGAGGTCCGTGGGTGAGGTCCGTGGGTGAGGTCCGTGGGTGAGGTCCGTGAGTGAAGTCCATGGGTGAGGTCCATGGGTGAGGTCCAGTGGGTGAGGCCCGTGGGTGACGTCCGTGGGTGAGGTCCAGTGGGTGAAGTCCGTGGGTGAGGTCCGTGGGTGAGGTCCGTGGGTGAGGTCCAGTGGGTGAGGTCCGTGGGTGAGGTCCGTGGGTGAGTCCGTGGTGAGGTCCGTGGGTGAGGTCCAGTGGGTGAGGTCCGTGGGTGAGGTCCAGGTGAGGTCCGTGGGTGAGGTCCAGTGGGTGAGGTCGAGGTGGGTGAGGTCCAGTGGGTGAAGTCCGTGGGTGAGGTCCGTGGGTGAGGTCCGTGGTGAGGTCCGCGGGTGAGGTCCATTGGTGAGGTCCGTGTGAGGTCCGGGGTGAGGTCCGTGGTGAGGTCCGTGGGTGAGTCCGTGGGTGAGGTCCAGTGGGTGAAGTCCGTGGGTGAAGTCCATGGGTGAGGTCCATGGGTGAGGTGAGTGGGTGAGGCCCGTGGGTGAGTCCGTGGGTGAGGTCCAGTGGGTGAAGTCCGTGGGTGAGGTCCGTGGGTGAGGTCCGTGGGTGAGGTCCAGTGGGTGAGGTCCGTGGGGAGGTGTGGTGAGGTCGTGGGTGAGGTCCAGTGGGTGAGGTCCAGTGGGTGAGTCCGTGGGTGAGGTCCGAGGTCCGTGGGTGAGGTCCATGGGTGAGGTCCGTGGTGAGGTCGTGGGTGAGGTCCAGTGGGTGAGGCCCGTGGGTGAGGCCCGTGGGTGACGTCCGTGGGTGAGGTCCAGTGGGTGAGGCCCGTGGTGAGCCGTGGGTGAGGTCCGTGGGTGAGGTCCGTTGGTGAGGTCCGTGGGTGAGGTCCGTGGGTGAGGTCCGTGGGTGAAGTCCGTGGGTGAGGTCCGTGGGTGAGGTCCGTGGGTGAGTCCGTGGGTGAGGTCCAGTGGGTGAGTCCGTGGGTGAGGTCCGTGGGTGAGGTCCAGTGGGTGAGGTCCGTGGGTGAGGTCCGTGGGTGAGGTCCGTGGGTGAGGTCCGTGGGTGAGGTCCAGTGGGTGAGGTCCGTGGGTGAGTCCGTGGGTGAGGTCCGCGGGTGAGGTCCGTGGGTGAGGTCCGTGGGTGAGGTCCAGTGGGTGAAGTCCGTGGGAGGTCCGTGGGTGAGGTCCGTGAGGTGTGAGGTCCGTGGGTGAGGTCAGTGGGTGAGGTCCGTGGGTGAGTCCGTGGGTGAGGTCCGTGGTGAGGTCCAGTGGGTGAGGTCCGTGGGTGAGGTCCGTGGGTGAGGTCCGTGGGTGAGGTCCAGTGGGTGAAGTCCGTGGGTGAGGTCCGCGGGTGAGGTCCAGTGGGACAGAGGAGGAGCAGAGATGGAGCTGATTGTGTGAAAGTGACAGACCCACACTGACCTCTGTTTATGTAACACTGTGGGAAAGACTCAAGTGAAGTTAATGTAGATGATCAGGGACTGCGCATGGAAACGAGGTATTTTATTTCATAATCTGGTGCAGAAAGTCTGTTTTTAATTTGATCACAATGAGTGCAATGATAAAAAATAAATTCTGTCATTGCATGGTATAACATTTTAATTTTCAGTATTATAATGAAAGTCTCTGCACTGCATAAAAATATTGACAAAATTTGTGTCATCATTATTTTCATGTTCTAAAATGATTTGTTTATTGCACTTGTCAAAGCCTGATCTCCTCAGATCTCAGACAAGACACTTCACCCACATTGCCTAAATGTGAATGTGGTGTCAGACGGCCGATGGCACAGATTGGCAGGTTCTCGTTCGTCAGTCTACCCCAAGGCAGCAGTGAGAAACAGCTCACTATGGCTATGTTCAGACCGCAGCCTGAAGTGACACAAATCAGTTTTTTTGGCCCCTACGTGACCTGTATCTGATCTTTTAATGACAGTCTGAACGACACAGATCTGATTTTTTTCAAATGCGACCCAGGCCACTTGGATATTTGCTCCTAAAACCGACACATATCCGATCTTTTGACATGTGACTTCAGTCTGAACGGTCAGGTCACATTCATCCCACCTACACGTCATCAACAAGCGACACCGAAACGTCACTATTCTGCGCTGAAGAAGGCAGAAACTGGAAGAAAGCCAGAACTATTGTGCGGTAACAAGCATCTGTTGAGAGCCAATACAGCCCAACGCCGACGTACTAGTTTGGACGTGGCCTTAGTTCAGTAGAAAATTGCAATTCCAGGGCTCAAATCATCCAAATGATCCTAATGAGCAAGAGTTTAAAACACAGTTGCCACGTTTACATGAGAGCTTTAATTCAGCTCTTACGGCCCCCGGTTGTGGAACAGTCTGCCTGAGGATCTGAGGTCCGCTGCGAGTGTTCATAGTTTTTTAAAAGTAAACTCAAAACATATCTTTTTAATTTAGCTTTTAATTGAAACTTTCACCTGTTTTAACTTAAATTATCGTTATTATTGTTATTATTATAGCTGTTTTAAATTAAAATATCATTACTATTTTACTTGGTCTCCTTCTGATCTTAGCTCTCATTTTCATTTTTACTATAACTTTTAAGAGCTTTATATTTATGTTTTATGTTTCTGTTTAAATTGTTGTATATAGCACTTTTCATACATTTGAAATGGATGAAAACTGCTGTACAAATAAAGTTTGTTTGATTGATTGATTGATTAATTCCGAATAAAAATATTTTAATTCTGAATAAAAATTAATCCTGCTTTAAAAAGACCATGTAAACACTTAATTCGTAATGAAAATGATTATTTAGAGTTCAGATTAATTCCGGAGTAAGTGGGTCGTTTATTCAGATTTTAAAGCCGAATTAATTCATTCTTCAATCATGTAAAGCAGGGGTGTCAAACTCATTTTGGTCCGGGGGCCGTATCCAACCTACTTTGATCCCAAATATTTGTGCAAAGAAACGCAAATCTATAACAGAAATCTTTTTTAATTGATGAACTCTTTCATATTATAATATTATAATATTATGAACAACCTGAAACTTTAAGAAAAATTCAATTTCAACACAATGTTTTAACATTAACTTGTATGCAAATAGGAAGTCAATTTTTCTTGGAAAATCCTGCACTCGGCTCCACTTTTCTCATTTTGGACATTTTTCTGATGAGGGTGTCACGGTCAACAGTCAAAACGATCGTCCTTTAAGAGCGTTTGGAAAGAGACAAGTCTTCACACGCACAGAGACGCTGGAGACGCTGCTATGCTCAGCACCGCAGAAAATTACCAATATTTTAATAGAAAATATAATTAAAATATTTGAGTAGAAAATCACCCAAGGGCCACATTAAAGGTCTTGGGGGGCCGGATCTGGCCCTTGGGCCTTATGTTTGACACCTGTGATGTAAAGGTTTATTCTTCTTAAAACAATTCCGGTTGTTCAGCGCACCTCATGACATCACCAGAGCATTTTGAGCTTTTGAGAAGGACTGGACATGCTGCAATGAAATCTGAATTAATGAAACAAAACACAACTCCGGCACAACTTGTATTTTTTTGAGAGAATAATACATTTCTCGTTTTAATAACTCTGGGAACTGTAATTTCTAAATTGATGGTGAGTCTCTGTGTTCGTTCGTTTACAGCGGATCGACTCAAATTTTACTGATCCTCCAGGGAAATTATCCTCGGTCACACTTTACAGTTTTTCCAATTTTGAGCTTGTTTTATAAAGTGTAGTTGATTAGCAGATGTTGCCTGGTCCCGGGTGTATGAGGTAGTGGCAGTAATGTGGTGTTTTTATGGAGTTGGTGGTTGGGTAAACACAGCTGGAGGTGACCTTTGACCCGACTCACTTAACACTTAAAGGCGCCGGGTTAAATCTGTCCTATTAACATAAGCTCCACAGAGATACATGAGAATGGTGAGGGGCAGAGTCGCTCATGAACTGACGACTGCTTTGGTGTCACCGTTAAAAGGAACTGTATGAATTCATGTGTCATTCGTTCATTCGTTTTTCAAAATAAAACCAAAAATAGGAAAAGAAAATGACAAAACAACTATTTTCTTCATTATTTGTCTCCAAAACCAAAATGAAAAAACAGATTTTGTGTTTAAATGAATAATGGAAAAAAATGGATAACAGACGTTTACAGTTTCTGTGACAATGCAATGCTGGACTGAACCAGGACTAAACCAGGACTAAAACAGGACTAAACCAGGACTGAACCAGGACTGAACCAGGACTAAACCAAGACTGAACCAGGACTAAACCACGACTAAACCAGGACTAAACCAGGACTGAACCAGGACTAAAACAGGACTGAACCAGGACTAAACCAGGACTAAAACAGAACTGAACCAGGACTAAAATAGGACTAAAACAGGACTGAACCAGGACTGAACCAGGACTAAACCAAGACTGAACCAGGACTAAACCACGACTAAACCACAACTAAAACAGGACTAAACCACGACTGAACCAGGACTAAAACAGGACTAAAACAGGACTAAACCAAGACTGAACCAGGACTAAACCACGACTAAACCAGGACTAAACCACGACTGAACCAGGACTAAACCACGACTGAACCAGGACTAAACCACGACTGAACCAGGACTAAAACAGGACTGAACCAGGACTAAACCAGGACTAAAACAGAACTGAACCAGGACTAAAACAGGACTGAACCAGGACTAAAACCAGACTGAACCAGGACTAAAACAGGATTAAACCAGGACTAAACCAGGTCTGAACCAGGTCTGAACCAGGACTGGACCAGGACTAAAACAGGACTAAACCAGGTCTGAACCAGGACTGGACCAGGACTAAAACAGGACTAAAACAGGACTGAACCAGGACTGAACCAGGACTAAAACAAGACTAAAACAGGACTAAATCAGGACTAAAAGAGATATAAACCAGGATTAACCAGGACTAAAACAGGACTAAGCCAGAATGAAACCTGGACGAAACCAGGATTGAAACAGGACTAAAACAAGACTAAACCAGGAATAAACCAGTCTCAGTCCTGGTCTCAGTCCTGGTCTCGGTCTGGGTTTTAGTCCCGGTCTGGTCTCAGTTTCAGTTCTGATCACCCGACAGTCTACACGGGCGCACCTCTGGGCCTGTCCCGACACTCCTGGTTCAGTCTTGTTTTAGTTTTGTTTTAGTCCTGGTTCAGTCCTGGTTTAGTCCTGGTTCAGTCTGTATGCGGTGCAAAAGTCCGGCATCGCAGTTTAAGTCACAGAAGTCATTATTCATTTAAACACAAAAAAAAAAAAAAAATCAAAACTCAAAAATTGAAAAAAGAAATCAATCAAATCTGTTTTTTCATTTTGGTTTTGGAGATAAATAACGACGAAAATAGCAGTTTTTTCCTTTTCTTATTTTTGGTTTTATTTTGAAAAACAAATGAACGAATGACACAAGGATTCTCCAGGTTTGTTTTTGAGGAGGCAGCGGCATTAAAACGAGTCTAAACGCTAAACAAGAGTCTGTTTTGTGTCACATAAGACCTTTAAACCCCGTCCTCTCCTCATGTGTGACTGTAATTAGAAACAGCACAACAGAATTCCAGCTGGTCCAAAAGCGCAGCCTTGAGAACTGTTATGTAACGGCGTTTGGCACACGTGCTTCCACTCGTCTCTGCCCCTGGACCTTGTGTTTTTATCTAACCTTACATAACCATTATTTACACACCGTCTGAACTTTTCAACGCACTATCCCGGAGTCCGGTTCGGTCTCGTCTTCAGCCGCACATCCCAGCCTCTGTGCACGGGCGGAATCTTCCCGGCAACAGCGGAAAGTGGCGTATAATTGGTCCAGATGGGCTTTTATTGCCTGACACACTTCTGAGACCGCTGGCTGTCCGGGTTATGCATGTCATTTTTCACACGCTGGGCTCCATTATGTTGTCATTTCAGTTCTGGGTCAGATCTGAGACGGCTTCATTCTTCGGTCTGGTTAGATTCAGGTTGGAACTGGTTTTGGGCTTCCTCTGGCCTGGTTTAGTTTGGGTTTGGATTTTTTTTAGGTGAAGATTTGAAAGCGCTGAACTTGATTTTTACTGTCTTCGAAAAATGGAAAATACAGCTAGTTCATTTTAAAGGGTTAGAGTTTTTTTGTTTGCTTTTGAGATTTATTTTTTGAGGCTTTTGTTTTTTGAGGTTTTTGAGTTTTTTTTTAGTTTTTTAGTTTTTTTAGTTTTTGTTTTTTTTGAGGGTTTTTTTTTTTTTAGGTTTTTTTTTTTTTTTTGAGTTTTTTTTTGTTTGTTTTTGAGATTTTTTTTAATTTTTTAGTTTTTTTTAAAGTTTTTTTTAGTTTTTTTTTTTTTTTTAGTTTTTTTTGAAGGTTTTTTTTGTTTTTTTACTTTTTTAAAGTTTTTTTTAGGATTTTGTTTTGTTTTTTTTTTTTTTGAGTTTTTTTTTTTTTTTTTGAGTTTTTGAGGTTTTTTTGTTTGTTTTTGAGGGTTTTTTTGTTTGGTTTTTTTTTGTTTTTGAGTGTTTTTGGAGACTTGGTTAGGTTGTCTTTTAGTCCTGGATTAGTCCTTTTTAAGACCAGGGTTAGATCCAGGTTTAGTCCAGGTCAAAATGATGTGGTTTGTGCAAGTGTGAACACAGCTTTAGTCTGAACTATCTGTGTCCATTTTATTTGTGTAGTTTTGCAGCAGTGGTAGAAATGGGAGCTGCTGCTGAGCGCCATCTGCACATAATTAAAGCCATAGGACGTAAATTAAAATTAAATCATGTTTTATTGCCCTGAAAAACAAATCAAAACTTACTGTGAGTGGAATTGCATTTGCACAAACATGACACTTACTTGGCCTGAAGGAGTGAGTAGCCAGGCTGGTGCCACCTAGTGCCTCCGCTCAATTTCATTTATCTTCAGCGACTAGGTCAAGAATCGCAATACACTAAACGGTTTGCAAGAACCCCGGAAGTTGTAGACCGTGCACCGACCAATCAGTGAAGAGCTGTGAAGCCATGACGTCAAACTCAAGCGTCTGTCTGTGTCTCTTTTGTGGAACAACACAACAGTAAACAAAGCGTCAAGATGGATGTAGACGAAGACAGACATTCTGTGTTGGCAACGATTCCCGAGATCGAGGATTTAAAACCGGA
This sequence comes from Boleophthalmus pectinirostris, assembly GCF_026225935.1. Classification (NCBI taxonomy): domain Eukaryota; kingdom Metazoa; phylum Chordata; class Actinopteri; order Gobiiformes; family Gobiidae; genus Boleophthalmus; species Boleophthalmus pectinirostris. The sequence continues at coordinate 32,479,516 of NW_026571175.1, forward strand.
ACAAAGAGAATGTTTGGTGAATTTTATCAAGGGGAAATACGTTATTGCCCTTCTTCCTATGGGATTTGGTGCATTACAAATGTCACAACCAAATAGCAGCGATTGGATAAATAAAAAAAGTTCCCGCCTACTGTTGAACGAACAAATCCTAATGCTGTGAGGTCAGACATGAAGTGAAACCGACTGATGAATCAGGCTTGTTTCCATGGAAATGTTGTTCCGTTGGCTATATAATAATAATAATAATAAATACTTTTTATAGAGCACTTTTAAAAACAAGGTTTACAAAGTGCTGTACAAGCCACAAAGAACACCACAAAAAGCATCCAGAAAGCATACAAAGTCAGACAATGAAGCAAACAATTCAATTCATTACAATAAATAAGGAATAAAATCAAGCTAAAACAAGTTAAAGGAAGACCAACCGATACAAATAAGTTTTAACAAGTGATTTAAAAGATGATCCTGATGGTGCGAGTCTTATCTCCTCAGGCAGGTCGTTCCAAAGCCGAGGAGCCCAGACTGAAAAGACTCCATCACCTTCGTCCGGAGTCTGGACTTTGGAACAGCCACAGGGATCTAAGGAGGATCTAAGTCTGCAGGGGTTAAAAGTTCTGAAATGTAACTTGGTGCGAGACCTAAACGAGCTTTAAAAGTGATCAGTAAAATCTTAAAATCGATTCTAAAACACACAGGAGCCAGCGAAGGGAAATATAAAAGGGGAAATGTGTTGATGTCGAAAGCCGAGCCTCCTTCGTTCTGAACCAGTTGACTTTCCACCTCCAGAAAGTTACATACTATCACTTTAAGCATTTTATCTTACTAGAATCAGGAAGTATGCTGTTAGAATGCTAGTTGTTGTCAGCGTTACAGTCCTGGCAAAACGATCCGGCCTTAAAAAGCTGCGAAAAGCGTTTATAAACTCATCACGGTGAATAATTAGGACACTCAGAATGAGTAGGTAAGCGAGGAGGAACTTTGAACCACTGCAAATCAGCAAAAAAGCAAAAAAAATCAACTAGTTTTTCATGTTTAGTAAGACAGGTACAGCACTTTTTAAAGTATTATTTCTTCTAGGCGTAATAGCAGCTCAGTGTCTCCTTCTTCTCTTCCTCCTCCTCCTCTTCCTCCTCCTCTCTGTTGCTGCCCTGACACTGTTGAGGTGATGAAGTCCTCACACCTGGAGCTGCGTGCTGAGCTGTGAATGTTGATCTGTCCTGATGGATCTTCTCACGGGGCTGTTTGGACAGAGGACGAGAGGACGGGGGTTTGTCCTCATGACTCCAGGCACAAGTCTTCAAAGATAACGTTTAGTTTACTCTGGATAATGCCCATCATCACTGAACTTTAGGGCTGGGGATCGTTAAGAAGCTGCCGATACGACGCATACATTCGATACAGTGCAATAAAAACAAAGGCTAAATGATGGCTGCGATACTAAACGTCTTTGTTAAACCACTTCTTGTGCAAAGTTCATATGAAACACAAACATTTTAATCACCAAAACAATGAAAATATCAAATGTGTTGCAGAAAAAAGATTCCTTCCATTAAACAAGCAACAAAACTGTAGCTCTGTAACAAAATAATTGAGTAAAATAAACCAAAAAATACTCTAGGCGATATATCGATACAGCAGCCCACGATATCAATACTGTATCATCACATTAAACGATATGATATATATCGATATTCTGATATTTTTGCACACCGATAAGAAATAACGAAGCAGTAATCTGTCTGAAAAATAAAATGTAAATTATAGATTATTATAGATTATTAGACCAAAAACCTCAGAATTTCGATTTACTTAGACTTAGACAGACTATTGATCCACAAGGGAAATTATTTGGGCACAATAACTCACATCACAATATATTATAATAACAAAAAAGCAAAAAAAAAAAAAAAAAAAAGAAAGAAAAAGAAAGAAAGGTAAGTATAAATTCTAAATAAGAAGTAGAAAAAAAGATAGAAAAACCTAATCCAGAACTGAAACAAAATCTAATTCCAAAGAAATCATGTATTGTGCTGTATTTGAGGCTTTAGTACTCCCAAAATTTCTGTTTTCACCTACCCCCTATCTCCGCCCACTTCTCTGTACTTTAATGGGCTCATGTTACGCTATTTTCTTTATGTTATAATGTCGTTTCCTTGTCACAAACAAACCTGGAGTTGTGTTTTGTGTCATTCACACATGTTTAAGTTCTTGTTTGAGTTCTTCCTTCAAACAGAAAACACTCTGCTCCACCTTATGATGTCATTTGGTGATACAGGAAGCAGAGGTGGGACCAAGTCGTTGTTTTGCAAGTCTCAAGTAAGTCTCGAGTCTTTGACCTCAAGTCCGTGTCAAGTCCCAAGTCAAATACAGGCAAGTCCAAGTCGAGTCCCGAGTCACTGGCCCAAGTCAAGTCCAGGTCGTCTGCTTTGAGCTTCAAGTCATTTCAAGTCTTTAAACCAAAGCACCAAATATAGGTTAAATTTTTGCAATTTATATGAATTTTTAACTAAATTGTGTTTGTAAAGTCATGGTATTTTTTATAAATGAGTATTTATAAGAGTTGTAGAAATGCAATTTTCCATTTTTAAATGTCTTAACAAGAACTTAGTGCGACTCATTACAGTCAGAACAGAAAGAATTCAGATTTAAAAGTGCTTAATAACATTTATTTTGTCGTATGTCTGCACTGAAATGGAAGGATCATGTTCTCTGTAGTTCCCTCCTTTTTACTGTATTGTACTGAATATTACTGTAGTACATTTGAGTATCACAGTACTTCAGTTTCATCCAAAGTACCAAACAGAAGTGGGAGGGACATGTTCTAGTTTGTTCTTGTAAAATTAAGCACCACATTTATCAACTGTAAAGAGAAAAGCATATTCGAAAAACATATATTTTTTTTAGAAGAAGCGTCAAGTCACAGGCTTCAAGTCCCAAGTCATTAACCTTCAAGTCCGAGTCAAGTCCTAAGTCTTTGTCTGTTTTATCAAGTCAAGTCTCAAGTCCTAAAAACAGTGACTCAAGTCTGACTCGAGTCCAAGTCACGACTTGCAAGTCCCGACCTCTGACAGAAAGTGCTCTACTGTTTTTAAACTCCACACACCTTCACTAGAATCATTTGGATAATTTCAGCTCTGGAAATGCCAATCTGATCTGAACAAAAGGTAAAAGGAGCTGTTGGAAATGACCACTTCATGACATCACAAGGTGGAACAGAGCATTTTGAGATTTGGAGATACAGACAGACTCAACTTGTGTGAATGAAATAAAACAAAACACAACTCCAGGTTTGTTTTTGAGGAGGTAACAACATTATAACACGACTCAAAGCTCACAAGTGTCAATTTAGTTTAATATATGACCTTTAATGCAATTATTTTTAAAAATGCAGACTTTATGTGACGAGTGGGACGTAAAATATTGAAAACACACGTCCCTATAAACCGACCACGTTTGCAGACACACACACACGGACAGCTCCTGCGTGTCCACCCGCGTTCTCCCGAGTCTTCATTAAATCCACTCTCATTTCAGCATGTTAAAATATACGGCAATGTTATTTTATATACAACTCTAACTTAAAAAAACAGGGGAATAGCGGCTGTAACTATAGGGAGAAGGGTGATTTTATTTTTTATGATTACCTGTATAATTTATTACAAGTTAATACATGTCATATGCAAATGTTCACAATTTCAGATACACTTTTAGCTTTGGTGCCCATTAAAACAGTTGAGTTTCAATGTTATGACAAGTTTGACAACATAAAAATGAATATACGAGCCTAACTCCATCAGCAAAAAGATTCAAAAAGTGAAAAAAATCAAACAGAAAAAAACATTCGCATTCACAGAAACTTAAACTCTTTTACCAGTTTCATTCATATGGATAGAAATTTTTAAATACCGTATTTTTCGGACTATAAGGAGCACTTAAAATCCTTTAATTTGCGTTTTGCACTTTATAATCTGGTGTGCCTTATGTATTAATTCTGGTTGTGCTTTCTGACCTCGAACCGATTTTATGTGGTACACGGCGCTCAAAAATCTCTCAAAATGTTTTACTTTATTTGAGGAGATTCAACTTGACAAGTAAAACTGTCTACCAATGGAATAAGTGTTTTTCTCAATTCAAGCAACATTTGATTTTGTTTCTTATTTTAAGTGCGAAAAGTTGTTGTTTTTCTGATTTTAAGTGTAGCAAGAATTCAAGTGAAATTGACTCAAATCATGATCAAACTTTCCTAATTCAAGTCATCTTAACTTGACTAGATTTTGTTTTTTACTGTGCAGAGAAGAACCCCTCCTATAAATAGCTGCTCATCACAGTAACAAGCAGTGGATTTTTTCATCACCAGCTAAGAAAATAAAATTAGAGAATGAGGTAAGAACAGACCAGTGGGCGTATGCTGCTGGAGCTGGTGAAAGCTGGAAATCTTGTAAATAAGCAATTAAATATTACTCAAACATGCACAAATCACTGCTCTGGGTGTGCAAATGGTGAAAAAAAAACAACTACAACCTGATCAAAGCTCTAAAAAGTCGATTTTGTTTAATAGTTCTGCTGCTTAAACATTTATTTAATCTTTTTAAAAGGGCTCATCTCATGCAAAATCAACTTTTCTGAGCTTTCTATCGTCTAAGAGTGATGTGTGGGCCTTGTATATGTCGTCAAAGTGGTTTTTAGATGGATTCGGCTTTTTTTTTTAAGAAATTGCAGCGTATTTCTGAGACCATCCCACATGACAACGAACTAAAGCTGCTACAACGATGACGTGGCAGCTACACCTATGACGCATTTGACGTAGCAGAAAGCGCTTCACACCCGCCCCCCGCTCCACAGCCTCCGCCCCGCCTCCACCCCGCATCGGCTGACAATTCCCACGTGAACACCTAAACAAAAGCGACAGCATAAGCTCATTGTTCTACACTGCAGTAAACATGATATAGTAAGTAGTATAAGTTTATCTACTAGTGTTTATTAATACTTTACCAATCAGTAATGTTCAGCTGATGTTGACGCGGTACTTGCGCTTCGTGCTCCTCAAAGTCCTCATCCGATTCCGGGTCCAACACATGCGGCTGAACGCGCTGTATCACCATGATGAATAAAAGTTTATTCCTGTCGCTATCAGGGCGCACGTCTGTCTCCCCCTCCCTCCCTGAGATGGCGGAGGAAGGGCGGCTCACTCAGAGCCTACGTCACGTTTGGAGGGCGGAGCCTGTGCTTTCTCAGGACGGGCGGGGGGAGGAGCAATAGTCGATCTTTCATAGCTCCTGGTCTGTGATGCCTCCAAGAAATCAGTAAGATTTCATAACTAACTTCATAACTAAGATTTCATAACTATTGTGTAATGGATGTTCCAAAACCCAAATTGTGCTTGTTTATGTGCAGAAGATACAATGTGAAAAGAGTTATTTTGCATGAGATGTCAATGTCATTATTTATCTGTGTTTATGTAAACTCTGTAACACCCAAAGTTTCACAGTTTTTGGGTAACCTCATGGACAAATAACATAGCTACTTTTTCTCTTTTTTGTCTTTTTTTTTTTTTCAAATACAGAGCTTAAATATTTGTTGCTAACAGTAAAGAGAGCATGTTTTTACTGTTTTCAGTACTCACTACTTCACTAATTCACTACTCGCTGTTTACACAAGAGTAAAACAGCCTGCAAACATTTGACGCACAACCATTTGTCTTTGTTGTTGTAGTAACACAAAATAAATAAAAGGTTTCTCTGTTTGAAAATAAAACAAAATGGGCTTCCAGCACTGGTGGAAGTCGATTAATCTGCTTCTTATTCTCCTATTCTTGAACTTTGTGTTGCAACAGTGTAATTTGACCATTGTGAGACAAATAAATGTTTATCTTGTGTTTGTGCTTTCCTTCAAAATATATATATTTCCTTAAATTTATCTATCCACTCACTCACATACCTGCGTTATAAATATATTATCTGTAAACATGAGAGGCCCCAGTGCTGATCCTTGGGGAGCTCCATAACGTGAAAAGTGTTTGTAATCGTATTTACTCTAAATATAAACAACACTTTGCTGTGATTGGCCACAGAGAGGAAGTGTTAATTAGTACAGCTTTCTCCAAACACTGAGTGAAAATGTGATCTGACGTCGTCGTGACAAAAGGAGATTTGTTTTTCACACCTGTGATTGACAAGAAGCACCTTTAAAATCCACACAGCGCAGCGAGCTCACATCTGCCTGTCAAAACACACTCCTAACAACAACAAAGTGTGTTAATCATTTTCTTTTTCTAAATAAGTAGTTGAAATATGACACTGACATAGTAATTTTGATTCTTGGTTCTATTTATATGCAGTGTTTGGAAGTAACTACTTTGTTTTTCGAACTATAAGTCGCTCCGGAGTATAAATCGCAGCAGCCAAAAAATGCATAATGAAGAAGAAAAAACATATATACTCTTTTTGTGGTACATGTATTTTATAAAATCAGAGACCAGGAACTGACATTTTAATCTTGAAAGTCAATTTCTAGTAATAACAACAGAAGAGAGAACAACAGACTGTTAACGTCACATATGAACAGTTCTTCAGATAAACTGTAACATTAACAACAGAGCAGAACAAGTTTACCAAACTCTCCATCTCACTCCAAATCACTAAATCCATTCAATTCTTCATCCGGAGGTAAACAGACGCCGCTTCCTCTTCTGTGTCGCTGTCGTCAGACTCAGCATCAGTTCCAGTTAGAATTATTCGGGTCTTTCTGAATCCCGACAGGATGGTTTCGGTGTAACTGAAGTCCAGATTTGTCCATCCATCCAGTGACTTCAGGAAAGTTTCATGGTGCATCCTCCCGGTGTCACAAGTTTCTCGCTCACTCCAAACTTTCTTTCTGCTGCTCGATTATCGTTTTCAGCTGTAGATTTCGCTACTTTTATCTTGTAATTTGCAAAATCTGATTTTCTTTCTGGGGGCATTTGTGTTCAGTCTTCTCAATCGTTAAATTTTCAATGGTACAGAAGTAATGGTGCGATCGACTGACATGATACAGACAGGACAGAGGCTCTTTCTGCAGGAGACATGTGCAGTAGAGCCAAGTGACAGTGGTACAGGAGGAACAGGAGCAGCAAATTGACTGACACACAAGACTAGAGCCTCTCACAGCTGTCAGTGTGAAAATTTTAATTTATAAGTCGCAGGAAACACGCAAACCATAAAAAAAATGCGACTTATAGTCCAAAAAATTCATGTTCTTACTCTCAAAGGTTTGACTATAATGAATGAGAAAAATGATGATTCAGTATCAAAAACTTCACTTAAAAGGATTTTATTCACACCAGAGATTAACAGTTCAGAAGTGCAGTATTGGCAGCACAGGATACAGACAAAAAGTATTTTTATATATTTATGAATTTATTTTTTTAGCAGAACTTATACGGAAAGTCAGGGACAGACTCCAGAACATCAGAGCCCCTTCAGTGACTCTTTCACTTACTATTACTTGAGTAGTCATTTTCTCAAATTCTTTTTAACATTGGATATTTGGAAGAATATTTACTCTGACTTGAATACAGTTTTTGGCTAGTCAAGTAGTTAGTCACGTAGTTACTTTCATTTGGTGGTGTTCAGGATAGTTACTTTCCTAAAATCAAAGGAAACATGGAGGTAGTTAATCATGGAATTTCGATTTAGTGAGAAAAATAGAAAACGAGGACGACAGTGGTTCAGTTGGTTGAGCGTGTGTCCACACCAGCTCCCACAGATGAATGCTGTTGTTGTGTCCTTGGGCAAGACACTTAAAACCCACCTCACCCCAGTGTCTGTGTGCACTGGTGTATGAATGTGTGTGTGGTTTCTTGTTGTAAAGCACTTTGAGTGACTTGAAGTTGGAAAAACTGCATAAAAAAGTGACTTTTTACCAAAACAACTCTTGTGATAGAACCATGTTACAGGTCAGATCTGTGGAGAGGCATGTTTACAGTACTAATGCCTGTTTTTAAGATCGTTTTGAGCTTTAAAAACTTGTGTATCTGAAGAAATGACAATTCGATAAGTTTAATGCCACACTTTGGAACATCGGGCAAAACAAAAAACTTAACTACAACAAGTCCGTCAAATGATTTTCTCTCTTTTGTCCTTTGTCTGGAATGTTCCACAGTCTGGTGTAAACCTTTACGTCTTCATGGAGACCAAACCACACCAAGTTACAGGTCAGATCTGCGGAGAGGCGACCCCGCTCACAATAAAAATGAGTGATTTTCAGAGTATATCTTCTCAAAAACAGAATAATTTAAGTAAAAAAAAATCTGGAGGAGGTTGTTATTGCTTTCTCTGGAATGTTTCACAGTATAGCATTAAACCTCTTTGTCATCATGGAGACTAAACCAGACCAAGGTAGAGTTCAGATCTGTGGAGAGGCGACCCCGCTCACAGTCAGAATGCCTGTTTTGTTTTTTTTTTTTAAGGTATTTCTGAGTTATAAAACCACCTGTAATTGAATAAATGCAAAGTAGAACTGCTTAATGTCACACTTAATGCACCTTTAAAGACATATTGGCGCTTGACGTAATATTAGACCAACCTAAAGTTCCTCTAAAAACCTGTCCAGTGGTCACATGGTCACAGCGTGGGTTCATTCAGACCTGACGCTGTAAACAGATCACAGATTTTTGGACTGAAAATCAGACGGATCAGAAATGACAGCGGTTCCAGCTCGACATCTGCAAGAAATTAGATCACTGCTGACGAATTTGTACTGAGCCGAAGTTGTGTAAGGTACAGAACACATGTGGGCTGGTTTAAATGTTGTTTTGTTCAGAGCTGGATACATATGGCTTTAAAGGTGCACTGTGTAACTTTTTGGATAGGGGTCCATCGCCTGCTTGTTTCTATGGATATGTCATTGCTCTGCTTGGAATCTTCCACAGTGTGACATTAAACAGCTCTACTGGGGCCAGATCAGGACCAGACCAGGACTGAGACTGGGACCAGAACTGAAACCAGAAATCTGAGACCGGGACTGAGACCAGGACTGAGACCGGAACTGAGACCGGGATGGAGACTGGGACTGAGACCAAGCCCAGACCAGAACTGAGACTGGGACCAGAACTGAAACCAGAAATCTGAGACTGGGACTGAGACCAGGACTGAGACCGGAACTGAGACCGGGATGGAGACTGGGATTGAGTCTTGGCCCAGACCGGGACTCAATCCCAGTTTCAGTCCTGGTCTCGGTTCTGGTCTCAGTCCTGGTTTCAGGCCCACACTCAATCCCAGACTGGGACTGAAACCAGGACTGAGACTGGGACTGAAACCAAGACTGAGACTGGGACTGAGACTGGGACTGAAACCAGGACTGAGACTGGGACTGAGACTGGGCGTGCTTTCTTACCGACAGTATTTGTTGCGCACCAAACGGTCCATTTGAACAAAAAGCTCTTAGTTCGGTTTGTTTTTGTTGGTGTGAAAGCATCAATTGGACTCGGACCTGCACCAAATCAAGCAGACCAAGACCTCAAAAAAGAAGTGGTCTCGGTTCGCTTGAATCCACAACAAATACCAAACTTTGGCGCGGTTCCTCTGGTGTGAACGTTAACTCGGGTCCAAAACATAGACAGTAGGTCCAAATGAACTATTCTAGATGAATTATGGGAGCTTCTGCCTGAAATGACGCGCTGTACGACTCCAGCGCAGTAACAGATTGTTCTCCAGACGCAGCCATGATTCATTTTCGAATTATTTTGCCAACAATGGCCAGTACAGAGAACGTAACACACGATGATCAGAGCAAGAACCAATGTGCAAACGCGTGGCTCCAGAGTGAGTCAAAATTGGGGGTGTGTACATCTGTTCAGGACCTGCACAAACAGAGAGGTCCCGGTGTTTCACGTGTTCCCGTAGCAACCAGCATTTGTTATTTTAGGCTTTAATTAACCAAATAATTTTATGGCAATAGGCAATAGCCTGTTCAATTGATACAACTTCAAAAATGCCCTGCTTTTAGCCTAGTGTGAGAAATGGTACAGTTGGACAAGATCAAAACCAGAGTCCTGAACCAGCGGGAGCAGCCTTGGCCCAAGACGCACTTTCCCCAGGAAGAACCAAATGGTGTGAAAGTGGACCACACTGGAGTGTATCTGCTACATAATAACAATTTTATTGCCTGGTGCGAACCAAATAATCGAACTAACGGTGTGAAAACGCCGTGAGACTCAATCCCAGTCTCAGTCCTGGTCTGGGCCTGAGACCATGACTGAGACTGGGACTGAGTCTGGGCCTAGACCGGGACTGAGACCAGAACTGAGACCGGGACTGAGACCGGAATCATCTGTTTTGTCGTTTTGGTTTTGGAAACAAATGAAGAAAATAGTTGTTTTTTCATTTTCTTATTTTTGGTTTTATTTTGAAAAAACAAACGAACGAATGATACACAGATTTTTAAGACATGTTAGAATGATGTTCTCTTAACAAAAACAAACCTGGAGTTGTTTTGTTTCATTCACACATGTTTGAGTAACACTTTATTATTAGTCTGTCTAAGTTAGAAGCATCTAAAGTCTCTTTTCCACCTTGTGATGTCATGAAGCTGTAATTTTCAACAGCTCCTTTAACCTTTTATATGGTAGAGATGCACAAGTCCAGGGCTGAAATGATCCAAATTATTCTAGTGAAGGTGCATAGAGTTTATACAGTGGAGCTCTCCCTGTCAATATGGAAAGTTCTACAGTTCATTCAGGATTAATTTAGGATATTAAAGGTTGTTGTGGATGTCGTCTCTCTGTGGAGGTGGAGTAGGGCAGAGCGAGCTCCTGCAGGACGCTGTGTGCCGGGCCCTTCCTTCCGAGCTGGACGCCTGCGTGGTGTGAATGACCTCACGCTCCGGACAATGGCAGGACGCACTGTTCCTCTTTTTCACTGGAACTGGTGAAAATGGGACGCTTTTGTTTTGTCAGAACTGAAACCTTCCTAAAAACATTAAAGATAACTTTTCTATGTAACTCATCTTCATAAAAGTGTTATTGCTTTACTGGGAATATTCCACAGTATGACATTAAATGTATGTTTCAGTGTGGGCGGCTCCATTACTCAGAAATACCTTGCAGAACAATTTTTCTAACAGGGAAGGGGGCGGCTGCTACACGCACACTTCCCAGCCAAAAAATCTATTATGTAATTTTGATTTTTATTGCACTAGAAAAAGATGAAAATGTGTTCTTACTGTCGGCGGGCTCGCTTCTCCACAAACCTGACTCTTTTTTGGCCTGGAGGAGGGACTCATTTATTTATTTTGCCCATATATAACATAACAATAATAACAAAACAAAAAACACACTAGATAAAAAAGTAGATGCCGGAAGAAGCAAAAACCCCTTAAGGCTCATATTAAAGCCTCCACTTTATGAATACATCAAAAATTGAACATTATCGCTGTGCATGAGTGCAAAGAATGATTAAAATTACATTTAAACACCTTGGATTAAATTTATTTGATTCAAACATGGATTAAAACACAATGAAAAATCCACAATTAAATGATTATCAAACTTTATCATGAAATATTAAACATTTACTCAAACTCCTTTTAACAACGTGATGTGACACATTTTGGAACATGAAAATTTAGATTTTGACAAGTTTTGTATCTGTGAATCTCTGCATTGGTTTGAAAGTAAAATGTGAAATGTTTGGGGATTGCCATTGAATTATAAAGAATTTTAAACATGAAAATACAAATGTGATAAATATTAATCTCATAAATATTAAGAATGTGAAGTTTGATGAATAAATGAGCAGATGATGTTAGTGGCATAGAATGAGTTGCAATTCGAACTAAACGTTTTTGCACCAATATTTTGTTCAAATGTTGGCCTCGTCTTTCTTGTTTCCATGGAAATGTTGTTTCTTTGGCTATAATATTCCACCGTATGCAGTAAAACCAACCGATCTCCATGGAGAATGTTCCAAAGTATGATTTTATTTTCATACAGGTGATGTGCACCTCCAGAAAGTTACGCAGCATTGCTTTAACACGAGCAACAGTCTTTCAAAGTTTCATATACTTACATGAGAGCTTTAATTCTGAATGAAAATGAATTCTGCTTTTTAAAGACTATGTAAACACTTAATTTCTAATGAAAATTTAATTTCGAAGTAAGTGGGTGGTTTATTCTGATTTTAAAGCCGAATCGATTTATTCCTCGATCGTGTAAATGTTTATTCTTCTTAAAAACAATCCCGGTCGTTCAGTTCATGCTCGTTGTGTTGCTGTTCTGACACTATCCGAACGATCCGGCTCCACCAGTCCTGGTTTCGGACTTTCCTCCACGTCTCTTTGGATTTGTGAGCAGGATGCGGGAGTGGGCTGAGGCGGAGCAGCCGTTGACTCAGTTTGACTTCTTCCTCACTTCTCCGACGCTCTTCCCTTCTCCTCCTCAGCCGACAGACGTAAAGCGTGACGAGAGAATCCTCCAGCTGCTGCGCGTTTACCACTGGAACGACTGCGAAAAAAGTCTGGATCGTGTTTGTGTCCGCGGCGTAACGACAAACCGAGACGACAGAAAAGCCGGTAGAAGCTGAAGTTTGTGTTTTCTTCCAGTCAACGTAAATACGTTGGTGTTTCTGTCCAATCAGAACCCTTCCCCAGACACTGAGCAGAATTAAATAAAGATGGCATTAAACCTCACCTAGTTACGGGTCAGATCTGTGGAGAGGCGACGCCGCTCACACTCAGAATCCCTGTTTTTTAGGTTTTTTTGAGCTCTAAAACCACCTGTAATTGAATAAATGTAAGGTAGAGCTGTTTAATGTCACACTGTGGAACATTGCAGTCAGAGCCATGATGTATTCGTATAGAAAGAAGCAGGTGATGGACCTCGAACCAAAAAGTTCCGCAGTGCACCTTTAAAAGTGACTCAGCAGTTAAACTTTCTCAGCTCGTGTGAAAAGGTGTTTGAGTGGAACCTGTCTGAACTCTTCACCGGGACGACGAGAAGCACAGAAGACGAAGAGTGTGGATAATGAGACGATGGAGAGATGGAGAGGGAAAGAGAGATAGAGAGAGAGACACAAACAGAAGAGGGAGAGAGGCAGAGGAGGGAGAGAGAGAAAGAGAGACAAAGAAAGAGAAGAGAGACAGGAGAGAGAGAGAGAGACAGAGAGAGTGAGAGAGAAAGAGGAGGGAGAGAGACAGAGAAAGAGAGAGAGAGAGAGAAGAGAGACAAAGAAAGAGAAGAGAGAGACAGAGAGAGAGAGAGAGAGAGAGAGAGAGAAGAGAGAGACAGAGAAGAGAGAGAGAGAGAGAGAGAGAGAGCAGAGAGAGAGAGAGAGAGAGAGACAGAAGCGAGAGGAAGAGAAGAGAGAGAGAGAGAGAGAGAGAGAGAGAGGAGAGAGAGAGAAAGAGAACAAAGAAAGAGACAGAGCACGACAGAGAGAGAGAAGAGGGAGAGAGAGACAGAGAGAGAAAGAGAAGAGAGGGAGACAGAGAAAGAAGAGAGAGAGAGAGAGAGACAGAGAAAGAAGAGAGAGAGAAGAGAGACAAAGAAAGAGAAGAGAGACAGAGAGAGACAGAGAGAGAGTGAGAGAGAAAGAGGAGGGAGAGAGACAGAGAAAGAAGAGATAGAGAGCCAGAGAAAGAGAGAGAGACAAAGCGAGAGGGAGAGAAAGAGAGAGAGAGAGGAGGGAGAGAGAGAAAGAGACAAAGAAAGAGAAAGAGACAAAACACGACAGAGAAAGAAGAGAGAGAGATAGAGAGACAGAGAGAGACAGAGAAAGAAGAGAGAGAGAAGAGAGACAAAGAAAGAGAGACAATGAAAGAGAGATGGAGAGAGAGAGAGAAGAGATTCAGGAGAGAGAGAGAGGGAGAGACAGAGGAGGGAGAGAGAGAGAGAAAGAGACAGAGAAAGACAGAGAGAGACAGAGAGCAAGAGAAGAGAGAGAGACAGAAATAGAGAGAGTTAGAGAAAGAGAAGAAAGAGTGACAGTGAGAGAGAAGACAGAGACAGAGAGAGAAAGAGGGAGAGACAAAGAAAGAGAGAAAGAGATATAGAAGAGAGAGAGAGAAAGAAAGAGAAAGGAGAGAGAAAGAGAGGGAGAAGAGAGGGAGAAAGAGAGAGAGAGGAGGGAGAGAGAGAAAGAGACAAAGAAAGAGAAAGAGACAGAGCACGACAGAGAGAGAGAAGAGGGAGAGAGAGACAGAGAGAGAAAGAGAAGAGAGGGAGACAGGGAAAGAAGAGAGAGAGATAGAGAGACAGAGAGAGACAGAGAAAGAAGAGAGAGAGAAGAGAGAGACAAAGAAAGAGAGAGACAATGAAAGAGAGATGGAGAGAGAGAGAGAGAAGAGATTCAGGAGAGAGAGAGAGAAAGAGACAGAGGAGGGAGAGGGAGAGAAAGAGACAGAGGAGGGAGAGAGAGAGACAGAGAGCAAGAGAAGAGAGAGAGACAGAAATAGAGAGAGCTAGAGAAAGAGAAGAAAGAGTGACAGTGAGAGAGAAGAGAGACAGAGAGAGAAAGAGAGAGAGAGGGAGAGACAAAGAAAGAGAGAAAGAGACATAGAAGAGAGAGAGAGAAAGAAAGAGAAAGGAGAGAGAAAGAGAGGGAGAAGAGAGAGTGAGAAAGAGAGAGAGAGGAGGGAGAGAGAGAAAGAGACAAAGAAAGAGAAAGAGACAGAGCACGACAGAGAGAGAGAAGAGAGGAGAGAGAGACAGAGAGAGAAAGAGAAGAGAGGGAGACAGAGAAGAGAGAGAGAGAGAGAGAGAGAGACAGAGAAAGAGAGACAGATGAGAGAGAGAGAGAGAAGAGAGAGAGAAGAGAGAGAGAGACAAGAGAAGAGAGAGAAGAGATATAGAAGAGAGAGAGAGAAAGAAAGAGAAAGGAGAGAGAAAGAGAGGGAGAAGAGAGTGAGAAAGAGAGAGAGAGTGAGAAAGAGAAAGAGCGAGAGAGGTGGAGGTGTGGAGGTGTGGAGGTGTGGATCTTTAGTCTCCCTCTGGGCTCATTAGTGCTCAGACTCCAGGTGCCTGTTTCTGAGCCTCCAGTCAAAACACAAGAAAAACACCGTCCAACATTTACATCTGAATATAGGTTTGGTTCTTTACGATCGTCATTTCAGACACGAGCGAAAACAAACTTAAACATTTACATTTGAATATAAGGATACGGTTCTTTATTATTGTTATTTCATAAAAGTGTCTGGGTCTGATTCTGTTTCTTATAACTGAGTAAGATTTAGTTTTAGTTCTGTACAGACGTGTTATAATTAGGGGTGTCAAATTATCGCGTTAATTGCGATTAATTAATTACAGTCATATTTAGCGCGTTATGTTTTTTAATCGCGTTAATCTCATTTTTAATCTCTAACTTTACTGTTTCTGTAAAACCAGAACTAAAACCAGGTCTAAACCAGGACTAAACCAGGACTAAACCAGGACTAAAACCAGAACTAAAACCAAGACTAAACCAGGACTAAACCAGGACTAAACCAGAACTAAAACCAGAACTAAAACCAGGACTAAACCAGGACTAAACCAGAACTAAACCAGAACTAAAACCAGAACTAAAACCAGGACTAAACCAGGACTAAACCAGGACTAAACCAGAACTAAACCAGAACTAAAACCAGAACTAAAACCAGGACTAAACCAGGACTAAACCAGGACTAAACCAGAACTAAACCAGAACTAAAACCAGAACTAAAACCAGACTAAACCAGGACTAAACCAGAACTAAACCAGAATAAACCAGACTAAACTAAAACCAGGACTAAACCAGAACTAAACCAGAACTAAACCAGAACTAAAACCAGAACTAAACCAGACTAAACCAGGACTAAACCAGAACTAAACCAGAACTAAAACCAGAACTAAAACCAGGACTAAACCAGGACTAAACCAGAACTAAACCAGAACTAAACCAGACTAAACCAGACTAAACCAGGACTAAACCAGAACTAAAACCAGAACTAAAACCAGAACTAAAACCAGGACTAAACCAGAACTAAACCAGAACTAAAACCAGAACTAAAACCAGGACTAAACCAGGACTAAACCAGGACTAAACCAGAACTAAAACCAGGTCTAAATCAGGACTAAACCAGAACTAACACCAGGACTAAAACCAGGATTAATCCATTCCAGGACTAAACTAAGACTAAAGTAGGACTAAAGCAGGTCTAAACCAGGACTAAAACAAGGACTAAAACCAGTGATCTCATATATAAAGCATTTCTCTATCAATAATATTTTTAATATGGTTAAGGAAAGACTGGACTTTTTATTGTCTTTAAGTCGACAAAAGTTATTATGTTCAGATTTCCTCGTCTTTGCTACTTTACAGCAAACAGTTTCTTATTCATGGAGACTTGGGCTCAACAGCCAAATTGGAGAGATTTGTTAAACAATAAATGACTTTATAAAGTCACTTTTTTTAAAATCTATATCAGTCTTTTGATCTGCCACAATAATGTAATAATGAATTTAAATGAAAATACCTCAAATTGAAGCTTTTCTCAGCAATTTTTAGATGAGATTAAAATGAGATTAATTAGATTAATTAATTACAGATCATAATTAATTAATCTATAAATTTTTTTAATCGCATGACAGCACTAGTTATAACGTGACGTGTCTGCATATAATTACAGAGCTTTTTTTATTGTCTGAGAATCAGGAAGTGCGTTGATAGCACACGAGCTTTATTGCTTTATTGTTTTACTGCTGTGCCTTCTGGAAATTGTGGGAGGCACTTTTAAAATCATTGTGGTAAATAATTAGGATGCATTATTCAGTTTCAGTTCTATGCATTTGTCATTGGTCAATAAAAGACACAAAGATCGACAAACTTTTACAAAAAACGAGCAAATGTGTAGCTGTTCCAGAGCGCCCCCTGTCCTTAGACCCTCCTTTTTGGCAAGGAAAAAGTTAGAAAAGTGACAAATAGTGTTTTCACGATACTGGATTTTTGATGTACAGATACACAGCAAATCGTCAAACGAGGACAGCAGCGGGTTGAGCTCTTTTAATGTATCGTCTAACATTTTAAATAATCTTTATCATTCTTTTATTGAAGGTTTGCTGACTTTTTCTTTTATTTGTTGGTTTTATAGATTATCTGTGAAGGACAAGAACAGTCTGAACCAGATTGTAAAAGTTTGCAGCAAAATCAGTGGTGTTCAGATGGAGGATTTGGCGTCTGTGTGGAGACATCGGGTGCTACAAATGACTAAGGTCAAACTGAGCCAGACTAACCATGTCCTGCACTCACAGTCCATGAAAATGCCCCGTGGGAGGCGCTATGTCACCCCACAGCAAAAGACTACGCCAAATTTTTTTATTCCTTCTGCCATAAGGATTTTAAATGGAAAGTGAATTTGTTGCTGTGTCTCCTGATGCACTGAGGTTTGAACGTACGGTGTCTATCTTTCTATTTCTTTATTATTTATACATTGTGTGTGATGTGCGAACTGAATTGCCCTTTGGGATTTATAAAGTTGTTGATTGATTGATTGACACATACTCTATACCTGATGCTCAATATCAAATCCAATACCATGATGATAAAAAAAAAAAAAAAAAAACACTCTTTCTTTAGACAACAGAATGTGGTTTTCAGCTTTAAATCATAATGGCATAAGGAGAAATTTGTCACCTGGACAAAAGTTTATTTGGTCGAATCTATTTCGCAGCTCATCCAAGCTGCTTCTTCAATTCTGGTCAAAATGGCTGAAGAGAGGAGCTAACTACACTGACCGACACCGAGCCACAAACAAAGCAATGTGGTCCTTTCAGTGTAGCGAAGACTGCAGTGACACTGGAGAAACGAAACAGACACTTCAGAAGAGGATGAACCGACACAGACGAGAGAGCAACACAGGACCTCAGTCTGCTGTGCATCTCCTTTGAGGACAGTGAGGTACAGATCTGAGCCAGAGAAAAGAACTGGTTTGAGATGGGAGTTAAAAAGGCCATTTTTGTTAAGAAAGAGAATCCTTCTTTGAACAGAAATGGAAGACTCAGAAACATCATCTGTGTCCGATTTACAACCCCATCCTCAAACCTAAATCAAAACAAACTACGCAAACAGTAGAGTTCTATGAGTAAAATGACCCCACACTTCAGTTCATTAGGCCTTTTTACTGCCATAATTTTGATTTACTTTTTATTTCATTCTTGAATAATATTTAACGTGCGCGTAAGACAAGATTTTGTGCTTTTATTTTGGTAGTCACCAGGTAGGAACTGTTGTTTTGTTCGGCTCCGATTGACCCCTTGATGGAGACGCACGCCTGGTTGAGAAGCAAACCAAGTCAATTAGAGTTAAAATAATGTGAATAAACTTGTGTTAAAAGGTCATTCTATCTCCAAAGTATGGATCAGCCAGCGAGGTATGTTTTTTTGTAATTGTTCATGTCTTTATTTTGTGTCTTTTATATTATATGTTAATTAGTTTAGTTCGACGGTGGCGTTGGTGATGTTGGCGGCATCGGAGGCATCCTAGAAGTTTCAAGATTGTACAAGCCACAATAAAGATTAATCAAGCCATCAGTAAAAAGAACTCTTTATTGACTACACGAGGAGGTGGTGCGATAGGCCTAGCTAACAAACAAAAACTGTAAACAAGAAGATGTGTTAGTTTCAGAGTAGTTTCAGTGTAGTTAGCTCCTCAGTGCACAACAGTGATCAAAGTAAAGGGTAATTTTTTATTTTTTTTCTTTTAATCTATAACAATGTTTGTGGTTTATTCTATATTTGTCATTCATAGTTTTGATGCCTTCAGTGAGAAACTACAATGGAAATAACCATGGAAATAAAGAACGAAAATGAAAAGGTGTCCAGACTTGATGATATTTATTTTACTAGTATGTTCTGGAACATACAGAAAAATCCCGCACACCGTCTTACTTGCAAACTGTGAAATTTATTAGGACAAACCGTGCAACGTTTCGGCACTAGGCCTTCGTCAGGCAAACAGAATGAGAGCTCAGGTGGCCATCTTAAATAGGGTGTGGCAAGCACCCAAGGGTGACAGGTCATAAAGAAACAGTGCACACAAAACCCCATCATTCAAAAACCAAAGAATAATAAAAAAAATATAAAAAATAATAATAGAAATAATAATAAAGAAATCATATAACGATCATAGAATAATAAGAAGAATATATGGATACATATAGACATAGTAAACATTCACCCAACTATAAAATAATGTTTTAACTTCTTGGGTTCTTTTTAAAGACAATGCAGTAAAGTGTGTTTACCTTGTTGACATGTTTCGGCCGAAACATGTCAACAAGGTAAACACACTTTACTGCATTGTCTTTAAAAAGAACCCAAGAAGTTAAAGTATATAAGAAGACAAAATGAACATCTTTTGCATAAAATAATGTTGTCGTGCCATATACACATCTATATATATACACAATGAATCTTAAGCTGTAGCCCATATATATGCCTTCAGTGAGAAACTACAATGGAAATAACCATGGAAATAAAGAACGAAAATGAAAAGGTGTATCCAGACTTGATGATTTTTATTTTACTAGTATGTTCTGGGAATATAGAGGTGATTGTGTATTATCTGGAGTTATAGATATCACCATTTTAAAACTGAACCGCTGTGAGTTGTTCTCTTTACACACACTCTTCGGTGATAAGACTGAGGGACTGTCTGTAACAGAATCCACGTTTCCTGGAGTCTCGGAGCGTGCTGTTTTGTCCCGGGCCTCTGCAGCTGTTTTGTTTTTGTCCTGACTTTGTGCTGAGTGGTGCTGAGCCAGTCTACCCACATCCTGACTCACGCCCAACCTGGCAACTTCTAATCTCCACTCACACCAGCAAATCCAACAGCCCTGCTAAAACCCCACAGCCACGACTCCCGAGTGTTTCAGATCACGAAAACGCTCCGATACCAGAAATAGATCAGATTCAGCGTCGTAAAATGCAGAACTAAAGGAAGACAGATGTGTAAGAGTGACCATTTTACCAACAGGACAAAAATTATATTAAAATTTAAACTAGGGGTGTCAAATTATCGCGTTAATTGCGATTAATTAATTACAGTCATATTTAGCGCGTTATGTTTTTTAATCACGTTAATCTCATTTTTAATCTCTAACTTTACTGTTTCTGTATGCGAGTTTCTTTATTATAAAACCTGTTTTTATGTGTTGTTGGGACAACAACAACACACACAAAAAAACACATTTATACATTTGCCGGAAACCCACACAAAACGCGCGCAGTAAGAGCGATGTAACAGAGTCAGCAGTGCACAGGTAAAAACGCATTCGTGTCTTGGAAATTATTCTCCCGACGTGAAATATAAAAGAAAATAACTAATATAAAATCGCCTACAACTTAAATGTCACTGGTGAAAACAACCTGCATAGGCTCATGATGTCTGCACTACTGTCCTATACACAAACATACACAAACACACAAACACAAACACACACACAAACACAAACACACACAAACACAAACACACACAAACAAACACACACAAACAAACACACACAAACACACACAAACAAACACACACAAACACACAAACACAAACACACACACAAACACACACCTTCATCATCGTCATCAACCTGAGAACGCGCGGACCACGTTTCCTTCCGTAGTTACTGCGTGGACACCGACGTGCTCCCGTGAGCCGCGTGTGGATCGTGTTTTCTCGCGTACGCGGCGTAAACCGAGCTTCCTCCTGTGAACCTCTAAACCAGAACTAACACCAAGACTAAAACCAGGACTAATCCAGTCCAGGACTAAACCAGGTCTAAACCAGGACTAAACCAGGACTAAACCAGAACTAAAACCAGGTCTAAACCAGGACTAAACCAGGACTAAACCAGAACTAAAATCAGAACTAAAACCAGAACTAAAACCAGGTCTAAACCAGGTCTAAACCAGGACTAAACCAGGACTAACACCAGGACTAAAACCAGGATTAATCCATTCCAGGACTAAACTAGGACTAAAGTAGGACTAAAGCAGGTCTAAACCAGGACTAAAACAAGGACTAAAACCAGTGATCTCATATATAAAGCATTTCTCTATCAATAATATTTTTAATATGGTTAAGGAAAGACTGGACTTTTTATTGTCTTTAAGTAAACAAAAGTTATTATGTTCAGATTTCCTCGTCTTTGCTACTTTAAAGCAAACAGTTTCTTATTCATGGAGACTTGGGCTCAACAGCCAATTTGGAGAGATTTGTTAAACAATAAATGACTTTATAAAGTCACTTTTTTTGTTCTATATCATTCTTTTGATCTGCCACAATAATGTAATAATGAATTTAAATGAAAATACCTCAAATTGAAGCTTTTCTCAGCAATTTTTAGGTGAGATAAAAATTAGATTAATTAGATTAATTAATTACAGATCATAATTAATTAATCTCTCAATTTTTTTAATCGCATGACAGCACTAATTTAAATAAAACTTCATATTATTTGGATGAGATAAACATTTGGTCTGATTTCTATGTGTTGTCCTATTTGTGTGTCTTTGTTTTGTGGTACAGAGTAATAATCCCACTACCTACTTGTCTCCATGGAGATGTTATTGGAATGTTCCATGGTATACCAACAATGTAAATAATCTCTATGTTGAAATGTTCATGTGGGTTGGCATACACTGGTAAAACAACTAGACCACTAAAAAACAAGCATCGCTGAACACAAATATATCCATAACAATGACAGCCAAAGCCCCATGACAGAGGTGGCAATGTCATTTTTTTTTCCATTTTTAACACTTAATATTTTCTAGAGCGTTCATCACAGAGGGTTAGTTTTAAAATACAAAGTAGACAGCAGGTGCGGGAAGGTGTATGTTCAATATCAAACCTCTGTCTTTGAAATTGCACTTTCCACAGTCTTTTAAAGATGCCCTCAAATTTGAAAAGTAGAAATCTCGAGCAAATCCAAGTCTGATAAACCAAAAGCACATGTGTAAAAGTCCATATTCTACAAGTACATTTGCCAAATTTTAACCCTTGAAAATTTGAAGGACCGACTTTAAATAGTTTTAAGATGCAGCAATCTGAAAGTGGCTCCTTAGAAAACTCTGCTCAAAACAGGTCAGGGGGAGTTGACAAAATATTTTTAATGACAAAACTCAAAGGAGTTGGGAGCTAAAATTTGGGACTTTAAATTTTAAATACAGCTGAATTTCTCATTTTGAATTGTTAACAGTTTACACTTAAGACAGGAAAGAGATGAGGTTTTGATGAAGTAGATTCTGACCAGAATCAGATTAGTTCACTGCACAATTTTCCTTCTTATTATTAAGTTAGATCGGACCTTAGGCTTTGGCATCTTGGATCTTTCCTGCAAATTTTTTTTCACTGCAGATTTTACCCTCTGAATTTTGACTGTTTAATTTGAGTGCTTGAAAATATTTGTGCTGAATATTGAAAAGGTGTTTTTTATAATGAATTTCAAACATTTTAAAAACATGCACTTAACATTTCTGCCGTTCTGCCATTCAGAATGAAAATTAAAAATTCACAGTGAGAAATTCAAAATCTAATGGAACAAATTATCTTCCATACAAACCCAAAGTTGTGCCCACTTGTAAATATGGTATTGTGTTTGAATGTGTGTTAGAATGTGGAAATGCCTGAAATGTGAAGTTGCACTGTTGTAAAAATGTGTTCATAAATTGTGTTTTTAACCTGTTTTGAACTGTTTAATATAAGAAAAGGCCAATCGTTGACAGGAGGTGAGAATTGGCTCAATAACTACACACTCTACATGTGTCGCATCGGCTGTATGTTCTACCTGTGACTATGTACGACTGCGGTGTCCCTTTTAAATAAACACATTTATTTCTAGTTGAATATTTAATAAAGTAATGTCACTCCTGCTTGAGTTCAGGTTTCGGTTGCTTTCGTTCTCGCCGTTTACCCTCACACGCTCATTCATTTCAAGTCGAGCTCTCAAACCCTCAGCCGGTCTGATAACGTGAAGTCCGCCCACTTCCTCGCTTCAGAAGAAAAATGATAAAAGTCCCTGTGATAAAAGTCCGCCCACTTCCTCGCTTCAGAAGAAAAATGATAAAAGTCCCTGTGAGCTTTGATAAGAACCAACCTCCCTCTGCTCACAGGAGTTTTTCAGAGATCATGACTTAACTGCAGGACCACATGCTAAAGAATTTATGACAAATTGAACAACTCATTTCACTAAAACACAGATAGGATCATTATATTTAACAATTTTGTTTCCAGTTTGGGCATTTTTTTAGGTTTCAAATGTCACGTCGTAGGTCCAAAACCTCACAGAAATTATTATCTGACAAATAAAATTATAAGAAACCATCTTTATTTTGTTTAAATTATGTTTAAAGTATCAGATAAATGAGTTTCTTGTGAGTAATTTGTGTTGAACTTTTTGATAGATGTCGTCAATATGGGACTTTTCGACATATTTTTCAACTTTTCTTCACAAATTGATTCTTGGTTGGTGGAAAACTATAATTTATATTTACAACAAGTATTATCCAACCAACTTAAACGTGCGTTGTGTAACTTTTCTGGTGGAGGGTCCGTCAAAAACATTTCTCCATGGAGATGTTATTGCTTTGTCTGGAATGTTTCTCAGTATGACATTAAACCTTTCTATCTTCATGGAGACCAAACCAGACCAAGTTACAGGTCAGGTCTGTGGAGAGGCGACCCCGCTCACAGTCAGAATGTCTGTTTTTATAGGTCTTTTTGAGCTGTAAAACCACCTGTAACTGAATAAATGTAAAGTAGAGCTGTTTACTGTTCGCCTCATTAAACCACGACCTGCAACGTGCACTGGAGCTGTTTGCAGCCGAGTGTGAAGAGGCTTTGATAAAGATCAGCTCCTCCAAATCCGAGGCCATGGTTCTCAACTGGAAAAAGGTGTCTTGCCCTCTCCGGGTGAGTGAGAGTTCCTGCCTCAGGTGGAGGAGTTCAAGTATCTTGGGGTCTTGTTCATGAGTGTGTGAGATTGACAGGTGGAAAGGTTTAGTGTCAGCAATGATGGGGTCACTGTATAGGGAGCTGAGCCGAAAGATCACAGATACAAGTGGTCAAAATGAGTTTCCTCTGGGTGGCTGGGTGCTCCCTTAGAGAAAGGGTGAGGAGCTCAGTCACATGAGAGGAGCTCGGAGTAGAGCCGCTGCTCCTGGGTGCCTGGGCATGTCCCACCAGGAGGAGCCCCCGGAGAAGACCCAGGACACGCTGGAGGGACTATGTCTCTCGGCTGACCTGGGAACACCTTTGGGTCTGTCAGCTTCTCCTGGAGGCAGCCTAAACAGAGGATCTTAAGAAAGAGACTTGGAGAGTTAGAAAAGTTCTCAGACATGTCTCTTTATTAGTTCAGGCAGATTCAGGTCTCAAGATTCAAGTTGATTCAGCATGATTTTGCCTATGCGGCGTCTCTCTGTGCGTCGGTCGTCCCTCGACAACGCAGTCGGCGTTCCCCACTGATGCACAGAAACACTGGATGCTTTTATACCAGCATAACTGTTGAGTTAACATCTTCATGGAAACATACACAGCGGTTTTGTCCCAACACGTGTCCCATAACAGACTGGCAGATGCTAAAGGTTGGAGACACACCCCTTATCTGTCCCATACACATTCACAGTCCATATGACATCATATCCCAACCCCATTGACACTCCAAAGTCCAAAAACATACACAGCATGTTATTGTACACAGGGATTACAGGGCAAATTAACATATGAATGAAACTTTAAAAACACAGGGTAGAAGCCCACAGGTCCCCCTGGAGGAGCTGGAGGAAGTGTCTGGGGTGAAGGAAGTCTGGGAGTCCCTGCTTAGACTGCTGCCCCCCTCGACCCAGCCCCGGATAAGAAAATGAAAATGAATGGATGGGCAGAGCTGTTTAAAGTCATACTGTGGAACATTCCAGAGCAATGACATCCATAGAAACAAGCAGGTGACGGACCCACAACCAAAAAGTTACACAATGCACCTTTAAGTCAGAATGATTGAAGTCTGTCATACACACTTTAAGACGGCTCAATCTGAACGCGCTGCATTGTGGGTGAAGGTGTTGTGTGGGTTTGTTTGTGATTCAGACACTGCCTATATTCTTTGCTAATTAGATCAAAAGATTTTAATAATGGATTTTTGTCCATATTTTAAACGTCCTGTATTACACAAAATGGATTCTTGTGTGTGTTTAGCCATATTAGAATGTTGTTACCTTGTCAATGAAGGTGTGTGGAGTTTAAATGTTTGTGTGTTAAACATGTGTGAATGAAACAAAACTGTAGGTCTGTTTGTGATGAGGAAACAAAATTATAAAAACAGATCAGAAAATAGCGTAATACAGGCCCTTTAAAGTGTCTCCAAATAAAGTTGAGTTGAGGAACAAGAACCAAGCTCCATATGAAACACTTTGGGTTTCATTTATTCCTTTTCCGTCAAAGAGCCATAAACCGGACATACAATACACAGAACTCCACATACAAAATGTTTGCCGCAAACCCGGGATGATTTCTTAGGCAGACAAATGGTTTCCTTTTTGGTCCTTCCTGTGGATCAATCCTTCCCATCGCCTTCACTTTTCACTATTTTTGAGTTCCGTTGGGAAGGGAAACAGTTTGAACGGAGGTTTGCAGTCACACAGATCTGATTCCCTTTTGCACTTATGGAGTTGACAAACTTCTGAAGCCCATTTTCCGCTGTTAGGATCCAACAACCACACATTTACAATGCCCGAATCCCAAAACTAAAATATGACAATATCAGAACCAGAAACAAAAGTGATATGGTTCAAAAGTCTTGAAAAGATCGGCTTTGACAAACAGACGCATCCCACTGGGAAATCAAAGATGGTGGTTTGATGCATTGCACGATGACAGGAAGTCTGAAATGCTGGTGCATGTATATTACTGTGTCATGATAAGGGTTGTCCCGATCCGATCACGTGACTGCGGACTCGATCTCGGACTCGGCCGTTATGGTCCGATCAGGTATCAGATTTGTTCAGGGACGTCCTTTTAGTGCAACTCTCTGTCCCAGCACCTGTTGTACTAGCGGTGCACTTACGCTGGGACCTTTGGGCCGTGTTGTGCTCGGGCGATGTTACCTGTGGTTCTGTGGTCCATGTTCACACCTGCACGGCCGATGGCGTCATCGCGTGGCGCTGTTTGTTTGCATGTTGTGCAGCGGACCTGGTGCATTTGGCGGGGAGGGTGGGAAAAGCGGCACGAAGCGTCTATTGAGAGCTGGGACCGCTGTCTGCATCTCATTTTTATTTGGTAAGATTTTGTATTGTTTGGATTTCATAGACGAGCCTAAATTTTTCAAATGTAATGCACATGCTCCATATAATATCAAATATACAAACTGTAGATTGTGCAGAGTCGAGTCTCAGGTCCTGATCTGATTCTGGTCTGGTTCCTTTTTTGTTCAGTTCATTAAGTTTACTAAGTTACACATTCCAAGGCCAGACTGTGAAAAGTCAAGATTTTCAACAATGATGGTGCACGGTTAGAAAAGCTAATAAAATTTAAAGTTTTGGACTTTTGATTTTTCACAAGTTCAGCCCAAATATTAAACATGAAATCAACACAATCTGACTCCCCACACATCCTGGATCTTATTCTTTGCTCTTAGTTCATTTCATAATGTTTTATAGAAGTATCGGATCAGGACTCGGTATTGGCAGATACTCAAAATCAAACGACTCCTAGGCAAAAAAATGTGATCACGATACAGTCATTTTGTTTTGAGTGTACACTACAAGTTGCATTTGCCTACTACTACTACAACTACTACTACAACTACTACTACAACTAATACTACTGCTACAGCTGAAGATAGTGATTTGATGATATTGCGCAGTGGAGGGACGACCTATAAATAAACATGACCCAGTGTCCTGAGTCACATATTATTGATGTTGGTGGATTCCAACAGAGTCCAGATCCACAACAACAGCTCATTATGTCCTAAGTCCCAGTGCTACAGTTACACAGTGGTTGTGTAATCACCGACAGTGTGTGCGTCATATGTGATGCAATCTTCAGATGATTGTTTATAATGGATGACGTTGCAATAAGGAATTTGTTTTTATTGATTTATTATTGCAGTTTATCTGGGACAGGAAGTGTCTTCTCATTTGTCGACAGATGTTTGAGTTTTTATGTCTAATTCTTGTAATAACAATAATGAGCTGGATTTATAGAGCGAATTTCACACACTCCACATTCAGTCGTGGTGAGTTACTACTGTAGCTACAGCTGCCGCGGGACAGACTGACCAAAGCGAGGCTGCCAATCTGCCACCAACACTCACATGCACACACACACACACACAAACACACGCACGCACGCACACACACATGCACACACACATACACACACACACACACACATACATACACACACACACACACACACACACACACACACACACACACACACACATACACACACACACACACACGCGCACACACACACACACACACACACACACACACACACATACATACACACACACACACACACACACGCACACACACACACACACACACACACACACACACACACAAACGGATAACAGCCGTTTCCTGTTTCTGTGACTTAAATTGCGATGCTGCAATGAACCAGGACTGAACCAGGTCTAAACCAGGACTAAACCAGGACTGAAATGAACCAGGACTGAACCAGGTCTGAACCAGGACTGAACCAGGTCTGAACCAGGTCTAAACCAGGACTGAACCAGGACTGAACCAGGACTGAACCAGGTCTAAACCAGGACTGAACCAGGACTGAACCAGGACTGAACCAGGACTGAAACCAGGACTGAACCAGGTCTAAACCAGGACTGAACCAGGTCTGAACCAGGTCTAAACCAGGACTGAACCAGGACTGAACCAGGTCTAAACCAGGACTGAACCAGGACTGAAATGAACCAGGACTGAACCAGGACTGAACCAGGTCTAAACCAGGACTAAACCAGGACTGAAATGAACCAGGACTGAACCAGGACTGAACCAGGTCTAAACCAGGACTGAACCAGGACTGAACCAGGTCTAAACCAGGACTGAACCAGGACTGAACCAGGTCTAAACCAGGACTGAACCAGGACTGAACCAGGACTAAACCAGGAACCAGAACCAGGACTGAACCAGGTCTAAACCAGGACTGAACCAGGACTGAACCAGGTCTAAACCAGGACTGAACCAGGACTGAACCAGGTCTAAACCAGACTGAACCAGGACTGAAACCAGGACTGAACCAGGAACTGAACCAGGTCTAAACCAGGACTGAACCAGGACTGAACCAGGTCTAAACCAGGACTGAACCAGGACTGAACCAGGACTGAACCAGGTCTAAACCAGGACTGAACCAGGACTGAACCAGGTCTAAACCAGGACTGAACCAGGACTGAACCAGGACTGAACCAGGTCTAAACCAGGACTGAACCAGGACTGACCCAAGACTGTGTGTCAGGATGGGCCCAGAGGTGTGCTTGGGTGATCAGGACCGAGACCGGAACCAGACCGTGACTGAGACCAGGACTGAGACTGGGACCAGACCAGGATTGACACTGGTTCAGTCCTGGTTTAGTCCTGGTTTAAACCTGGTTCAGTCCTGGTTCAGTCCTGGTTTAGTCCTGGTTCAGTCCTGGTTCAGTCCTGGTTCAGTCCGGCTTCGCAGTTTAAGTCACAGAAACAGCAAACCATTTAAATGATCATTATCTGTTTTTTTTGTTTTTTTTGTTTTTTTTTTTTTTTTTTTTTGGTTTTGGAGACAAATAATGAAGAAAATTGTTGTTTTTCCATTTTCTTATTTTTGGTTTTATTTTCAAAAACAAATGAATACACTCAATACACAGATTCATTTTCACGCACACACACACACACACACACACACACACACACACACACACACACACACACACACACACACACACACACACACACACACACACACACACACTCTACATTCCCAGCATCACTCCTGCTGCCAGAAACCTCAGTATCATTTTTGACTCTCACCTCAACTTCCACCTTCACATCAAAAAAGTTTCCCAATCCTGTTTTCTCCACCTCCGCACAATTAGTCAAATCAAACGTATCCTCTCCTGCCCTGATCTCGAAAAAGTCATCTTCTCCTGTCTAGACTATTGCTGCTCCCTCCTCTCCGGCCTTGACTCCCAGACTTTGATTTTGTGTTTAAATGAATGATGGAAAAAATGGATAATGGCCGTTTCCCGTTTACGTGATTTAAACCGCAATGACCAGGACTGAACCAGAACTGAACCAGGACTGAACCAGGACTGAACCAGGACTGAACCAGGACTGAGTGTCGGGACCGAGACCAGGACTGAGACCGGGACCAGATCAGAACCGAGGCTGGGACCAGACCAAGACTGACACCAGGACCAGACCAGGATTGAGACCAGGACTAAGACCGGGACCAGAACCAGGACTGAGACTGGGATCAGACCGGAACCAAGACCAGGACCAGACCAAGACTAGACCAAGACTGAGACCGGGACCAGCCCGGGACTGAGACCAGGACTGAGATCAGGACCAGACCAGGACTGAGACCAGGACTGAAACTGGGACCAGTCTGGAACCGAGACTGAGACCAGACCGGGACTGAGTCTGGGACTGAGACCGGGACCAGGACCGGGACTGAGACTGGCACCAGACCAGAACCAAGACCAGGAACAGACCAAGACTGAGACCAGAATGGGACTGAGATTGGGACTGAGACCGGAACCAGACCAGAACTGAGACCAGGACTGAGACCGGGACCAGGACCAGGACTGAGACCAGGACTGAGCCCAGTTTAGTCCTGGTTTAGTTCTGGTTCAGTCCGGCATCGCAGTTTAAGTCACGGAAACAGGAAACCGCTTAAATGACCGTTATCTGTTTTTTCATTTTGATTTTGGAGACAAATAATAAAGAAAATAGCAGTTTTTTTCATTTACTTATTTTATTTTGAAAAACAAATGAATTCACTCAATACAAAGATCCATTTTGAACCCGGTAACTCAAAACTCATCATGCGACACGTCAACAGAAAACATTTACGACAAAATTACACGAGTTAGCAACAAGAGCGTCGGCCATCTCGCGAAACCGCCTCACAACATAAACACGATACATCTGCTGCCGAGTCGCGCACACGCCTTTAGCGCCGGGTTTTATGGCGCTGTTTCGCTCGTTTTTATGTGCCAGATTTTCCACTGCAGCACAGAGCGGCTAATAGCGTAATTACGGCGTCTGCGCTGAGCTAAAACCTGCTCCGTGGAATGTCTGGCCTTCGGATCCCGACGAGAGGTGAGGGGGAGCCGGCAAACACATTCCAAGCCGGAGCTACGAGGATTATCGGTGTTGTACATGGAGAGGGCAGGGCATCGGGGCTAAATCCTCCTTGGAGCGCGATCAGAGGAAGCAGAGGCTGGTCAAACATCACGCCGCTAACGGGTTATTTTGGTAGCTTGGCCTTTGGTTTCTGCTGTGAAAGTGTGAGCGAGGTGGTTCCCAAAGCGGGGCACTCAAGTAGGCCACGTTTTAAGAAGATTAACAAATACTAAACTGAAATAAACATGAAATATAAATGTATTTTTGTTGTTTAAGTTTCGAAATTAGGATGAAGTTTATTTATATTCACGTTATAATGTTGTTACGTCAGCAGAAACATACGGAAGCCGAGAGGGGTCACAACAAACGCAAACGCCGCGACAAATACAAATGCGACAACGCAACAAAAAGCCACAACAAACCAAAAAAAGCCACAACAAACCAAAAAAAGCCACAACAAACAAAAAATAAAAGCCACAACAACAAAAAAAGCCACAACAAACAAAAAATAAAAGCCACAACAAACAAAAAAAGCCACAACACACCAAAAAAAGCCACAACAAACCAAAAAAAAGCCACAACAAACAAAAAAAGCCACAACAAACAAAAAAGCCACAACAAAAAAAAATAAAAGCCACAACAAAAAAAAAAAGCCACAACACAAACAAAAAAAGCCACAACACACCAAAAAAAGCCACAACGGAAATGACAGCGGGACTCTATTTTAATGCAAACGCCACAACAAATACAAACATCACAACACAAATGCAAATGCCGCAACACATTAAAAAGCCACAAAACATTAAAAAGCCACAACGGAAGTGACCGCGGGACTCTATTTTCCGACGGACCGATCAAGCGGCAAGTGAAGAAGAAGAACTACAACGTGAAAAGTAAAGGAACAGAGAAGTTGGAAACGTAAGTAAAAGTAATTTATTGTTTTATCATTATTCGTTTCACGTTGTAGTTCTTCTTCTTCACTTGCCGCTTGATCGGTCCGTCGTTAAATAGAGTCCCGCGGTGGCTTCTGTTGTGGCTTTTTTTGGTGTGTTGTGGCTTTTTGTCGTTTTGTCGCATTTGTATTTGTTGCGGTGTTTGCATTTGTGGTGACCCCTCTCGGCTCCCGTAAAAACAGACATGGAGTTGTGTTTTGTTTCATTCACACACATTTGAGCGAACATTTATTATTACTCTGTCTCAAGTCTGAGCTCAAAACGCTCTGTTCCACCTTGTGAGGTCATGCAGTGGTAGTTTTTCAAATTACATTTTACCTTTAGTTCAGAAAAAAAATGTCAATTCCACCTCTGAAATTATCCAAATGATTCTAGGCTACATAATCCGTGTATCACTCGTTCATTCGTTTTTCAAAATAAAACCAAAAAAAAAAAAAAAAAAATGTCTTCATTATTTGTGAGTGCGGTGGAAGCTTGGCCTTTGGCACAGTGGTTTCTGCTGTGAAAGTGTGAGCGAGGTGGTTCCCAAAGCGGGGCACTCAAGTAGGCCACGTTTTAAGAAGATTAACAAATAATAAACTGAAATAAACATGAAATATAAATGTATTTTTGTTGTTTAAGTTTCGATATTAGGTGAAGTTAACTTATACTCATGTTAGAATGTTGTTACCTCCTCAAAAACAGACCTGAAGTTGTGGTTTGTTTTATTCACACACGTTTGATCGACCATTTATTATTAGTCTGTCTACTTTTCCACAAAAAAAATGGTCAGTTCCACCTCTGAAATTATCCAAATGATTCTAGGCTATATAATCTGTGGATCATTCGTTCATTCGTTTTTCAAAATAAAACCAAAAATAAGAAAACGAAAACTATTTTATTCATTATTTGTGTCCAAAACCAAAATGGAAAAAATGGATAACGGCTGTTTCCATGTCTTAAACTGCGAAGTTGGACTTTTGCGCCACATACGGACTAAACAGGACTAAAACAGGTCTAAACCAGGTCTAAACCGGTCTGGTCACGGTCTCAGTCCTGGTCTGGTCCTGGTTTCAGTCCAAAACCAGGACTAACCAGGACTAAACCAGAACTGTACCAGGACTAAACAAGAACTAAACCAGAACTGTACCAAGACTAAACCAGAACTAAACCAGAACTGTACCAGGACTAAACCAGGACTGAACCAGGAGTGTCGGGAGGGGCCCAAAGGTGCGCCCACGTAGACTGTCAGGTGATAGGGAAACCGGGACCAGACCCCATAGACCAGACTGGGACTGATACCAGGACTGAGACTGGTTGAGACGTGGTTTAGTCCTGGTTCAATTCTGGTTTAGACCCGGTTTAGTCCTGTTTTAGTTTTGTTTTAGTCCTGGTTCAGTCCGGCATCGTTTAAGTCACAGAAACACAAAACACAAAATCGAAAACTGAAAAAAAAACACGAATCGTTATTACTTTAATATGAGCCTTTAAACATATCAGTCACCATGGAGATAAAATTAATCAGTAAATGCTAGGGATGTAACGATATCCAACCCTCTCGATACAATATTCTCACGATATCCATCTCATGGTACGATATTTATTGAAATATATTGTGGAGGCAAATAATAATAACTAGAAAAGCACTCAGAGAGCGCAGACCTCCGCCAAGGACTACAGTCCCCCTCATGTTAATTGTGTTTTCCATAAATATTTGTCTCGTATCTTTCAATTTGGAATATGAAAGAGGATCCGATTGTCCATCCCTGAGTCAAATTTCATGGGGTTTGGTCAATAATTAACCGAGATATTGAGAAAAAACAAAATTTTTGGCCCCATTTACCACAATGTTAACTAAAATTTCAAAGTGATCCAGAATCCAGGATTTCTTCCGGATCACCCCCAAAATGAAATCAGTTCTTCCTTTTCACATTTCCAACAAATCCTGAAAATTTCATCAAAATTGGTCCATAACTTTTTGAGTTATGTTGCTAACAGACAAACAAACAAACAGACAAACGCCGGCAAAAACATAACCTCCTTGGAGGTAATAAAACAAAATTGTGAGTATGCTACTTTTCTCTCTTCATAATCCAAATAATCAAGATTTAAAAGTGCTTATAACAGTTATTTCAGCATGTGGACTGAACTGAAACAGAGCAAAGGATCATGGTCTATGTAGTTCGCACCATAACGAAGAATTTAAGCAAAGAGACTTGAGATTCGATATATTGTGACGGCTCATAATATTATTGTGAGACTTTTGGCGATACGATATCACGATACTTTGATTATTATTACATCCCTAATAAATGCCTGTTAGATATGTTTAATGTCATACTGTGGAATATTCCAGGCAAAGCAACAGGTCCATGGAGACGAGCAGATGCACACACCCTTCTAGAAAAGTTACACAGAGCACCTTTAAAGAAGCATTTCTGTTGCGTAACAAATCTATCATCAAACCATCAACACTGTTTACCCCAAACACGCCCACTCAGTCCAGCTCTTTGTTTTTCCGTCTGAAGTGTCCACCGTGTTATTTTGTCACGAAACTAAACAGACGTGGACTCGACTGTAAACAGATTTTGGTACAATGACGATGAGTCTGGAGGAACAGAGGAGTTAAACACGTCACGATCCCACTGCAACTTCAAACCGAAATATGAAACATGTGGATCTTTTTAAAAAAGCACAAAAGCTTTTAACAGCAAATTTCCCCCAAAAAGTGCGACTTATTGTCCGATGCAACTTACAGTACATAAGGCTACAAAAAATGAACAAAAACAACCGCAGTTACATCACGGGATTCCCAGGAATTGAGTCGTCTTGTCCCGGGATTTGATTCATGTAATTTTCGGGAAGAATATTAAACTTTTCTCCAGAAGACCAGTCTCACTTCTACAAAAAAAAAAAAGACGTTTTGAAATCACAGCGTATCTTGAACATCTTGATACAGAATGTGTGAACTCTTAAACTAATTCTTACCACAACAAAGCAATAAATCCTGAAGTTTTACGAGATTTTTGTGTGACAGCAGTTTGACAAGAACCTGAAACACGACTCTTAGCTTCAGGATTAACCAACTGTGCCTGTTTTTGAGGACGTTACATTCTGAGTGTGAATACGGCTTTTCCAAAAGTCCCTAAACGTGACCAGAGCCTATTCATAGACCTGAGTTTGAGCTTGAGGAGCAGGCCGAGAAGACTCCAGAATGGCGTCTCTATATTTAACAGAGAAACTGAAGCAGGAGCTGTACACCTGATATCTGCCACTGTGTAAAAGTGTCAGCGCATAGAATAGTGTTGTTGACGAGCGCTAAAGACTAAAGAAAACACCTCTCCGTTTCAATCCTCCCAGATCTATTTTCAAACGGGAATAAAATAACATGTTAATGAATAGTTTTATAAAGTGGAGAAAGTCGATATCTAAGAACAGATCGCAAGTTTTGAACATTTTAAAGAATTTGTAGGAGTATTTTATTTGTTGTTTGCTTAAAGAGGGGCTGTTATTCTAATGTTTCCTCATTATACAAGCATGTTTAAGTAACTTAGCGATCTCCAGGCGATCCAGGGCCCATTCAAACCTAGCCAGGCTGGTCAGGAATCAGAATACACTAGACGGTTTACAAGAACCCCGGAAGTTGTTGACCGCACACTGGCCAATCAGCGAAGAGGTGTGAAGCCATGATGTCAAAACTCAAGCGTCTGTCTGGGCCCCTTTTGTGGAACAGCACAACAGTAAACAAAGCATCGACATGGATGTAGACGAAGACAAACA
>NW_026571175.1:32515037-32787537 GCF_026225935.1 Boleophthalmus pectinirostris
GACAGCGCAGAGGACAGATGTATGTACCAAGTTGCAGCTTTAGAGTTCATTTTCAACCTCTAGTCCCTGGTGCATATGTTTTGTTTTTTTTTAAGGTTTGGATCTAATATCATTGATACGTTCACGAACTTCCCCTTTAAATGCGTTGCCGGGCAACAGCTTGACTAAGGCTAAGGCACATTTCCATGAGATGCAGCGCACCGCTAAAGACTGTCTTCAAAGCTCACGCACGCGTAATGTCAACTGTTCCGCGGACGGCACAAGTTGTATACGTCGGGGCGTGAATTTGGTGTTTAAAAAAAAAAAAAAAAGAAACACGAGCGATGACTGCACCTGATTTTTGTCTTTCAGATTGGAAACACTGACCGCTCCCTTATTTAGGTGAAGAGGGAACTGAGGACAAATGAGAGAAAATAGGAAACAGATAGAAAACAGACATGCACTTCTAAAAACGTCAGTGTATGGCGCGTTTGGAGCGAGCTGTAAAGTTTTATCGCAGTTTAATTACGCATGTGTTAAGTCGTTTTATTACGAACCTATTAACCCGGAACATCCTCTGTCCTTTACGGTCCATCCCTCCCCAGCTCCAGGCTCAGACTCAGGCTCAGGTCCGGCTCAGTGCCCGGTGCTGTTGTAGTATCAGACTGAATTTCATTTGGGTATCCAATGCCAACAAGTGTCCTCTCATATTCTAAGCAGGGCCTCCACTTCGCATTTCATTTTTACGCACGACCACGACGCAATAAAAACCTGCCACATCTTAAATCTACCACGCATTTCGCATACAACACATATTTAAGAATTGTTTATAAATGAAACGTGCTCATATGTGACCGGCCTTTAGACATTACGCGTGCCCTAAGCAAAGCGTAAAAGCGCAAAGACGAAAAAAACAACACAATCTTACCTTTTAAAATCAGTTGAAATTGCAAAAATGAAAAAGAAATCCGCGTATTCCTGAACAGTTCACAGTGAGCACCAGTCTCGCGTGTCTCCAGGTCCACGGCTCCTGAGCTTCTGAGCGCAGCAGCTCCCACGAAGCGACTTTGGGCTCCTCAAGTCCGTGAATAAAGAGCCGAGCAGCCCACTTCCGCTCATGTCTCTCCAAAATAAAGCGCACGTCAATAAAAAAAAAAAGAAGCTTTGAACTGGATGGTCATGCTAATTTTCCTAATGTTGTGGTTATGTCTGTGTCTTTTAAGTTGATTATTGCTTTGAAATGACTTTTGCAAATAGTCCCATAACTTAATGAATGGACTGTTAATCTACATCGTTGTCTGGAACAGTCCTAATGTTTTGAAGTTGAGAGTCTTAAAACATTTTAATGCTGTTTTTGAAGTCTGTAAAGTTTGCCATGGAGTAAGAAAGTTATCAGAAATGTTTGTGTGCATAGAATAGAAATCCGTGCATTTTTGGCTGTAGCTGAGCATAAAATAAATATTCGTAAACTCTCAAATGAGTCCAGTCCTACAGAAAATGTGTTGTATGTATTTTATCCATTAGAATACAAATTGAAAAGTTACGATGTCAAGAATTACAGTCACAAAATGAAAATTTACGATTACGCTTTCTTCACTACGAATATGAATTCACAGACACGACTCGACTGTCAAAAATCCGTCATCGACTTTTGCCAGGACTAAATCAGGACTAAATGACTAAAAGAAAGAAAGCATAATCGTAAATTTTAATTTTGTGATTGTAATTTTTCAATTTGTATTTTGTTGGATAAAATACACACATCACATTTTATGTACGACTGCACACATTCGAGAGTTTATGAGTATTTATTTTATGCTCAACTACAGACAAATATGCACGGATTTCTTAAATATGCACAGATTTCTAACCTATGCACACGGATATTTCTGAAATCTTCCTTACTCTATAGTTTACACTATTTAGGCGACTTTAAACCTACAACCAAAAGTCCCACATTTGCTGACTTGGTTTGTAAATGAGATATAAAAAGAGATATTGAAAAAATTTAAAATACATTAGTCGATTTTAATATATTTTTTATATCTCATTTTCCAACCAAGCAAACAACCCTGGGCTATTTGCTTGTTGGTTTACAGTCTCCTAAATAGAAATAAAAAAAACTTTACAGAATTCATAAACACAAAAAAGACTTGTTTTAAGACTTTTAACTTCAAAACATTTAGGAGTTTACAACAATGTAAGTTAATGGTCCACTCATTTAGTAATGGGGCAATTTGATCATTTCAAAGCAATAATCAACTTAAAAGACACAGACACAATCACAAACTTTGGAAAATTAGCATGACCATTTTCAAATTTATTGTTTATGAACTTGGTAAAGTTCACACTATTTATAATTATTATTTGTATTAATTATTTCATGTTCCATCCATCCATCCATTTTCTTCCGCTTATCCAAGGTCGGGTCGCAGGGGCAACAGTCTGAGGAGGGCCTCCCAGACTTCCCTCTCCACACACACATCCTCCAGCTCTTCCAGGGGGATCCCGAGACGTTCCCAGGCCAGCCGAGAGACATAGTCCCTCCAGCGTGTCCTGGGTCTTCCCCGGGGCCTCCTCCCAGTGGGACATGCCCAGAACACCTCCCGAGGGAGGCGTCCAGGAGGCATCCGAAACAGATGCCCGAGCCTCAACTGGCTCCTCTCAACGTGGAGGAGCAGCGGCTCTACTCCGAGCTCCTCCCGTGTGACTGAGCTCCTCACCCTATCTCTAAGGGAGCACCCAGCCACCCTGCGGAGGAAACTCATTTCGACTGCTTGTATCCGCGATCTTGTCCTTTCGGTCATTACCCAGAGCTCATGACCATAGGTGAGGGTAGGAACGTAGATTGACCGGTAAATCGAGAGCTTCGCCTTTCGACTCAGCTCCTCTTCACCACAACGGTCCGATACAGCGACCGCATCACTGCAGACGCTGCACCGATCCACCTGTCAATCTCACGCTCCATCCTCCCCTCACTCGTGAACAAGACCCCGAGATACTTGAACTCCTCCACTTGAGGCAAGGACTCTCCCCCGAACTGCCACCTTACCGTGGTGGGGGAGTTTGTGTACCCGAATGATCCTAGGAGCTATGTTGCCCGGGGCATCACGCCCCTGGTAGGGTCTCCCATGGCAAACAGGTCCTAGGTGACGGGGCAGACTAAGAGCAGTTCATAGAACCCATATGAACAGTTCAATATCGAGGACCGTTACGTCGCCCGGTATGGCGCAGCCAGGGCCCCACCCTGGAGCCAGGCCTGGGGTTGGGGCTCGAATGCGAGCGCCTGGTGGCCGGGCCTTTGCCCATGGGGCCCGGCCGGGCTCAGCCTGAAAGGACAACGTGGGTCCACCCTCCTGTGGGCTCACCACCCGCAGAGGGGTTCATAGGGGTCGGGTGCATAGAGGACTGGGCGGCGGTCGGGGACGGGTGTCCCGACGGCCTGGTCCACACACACAGCATCTGGCTGTGGCGACGTGGAATTATTCATGTTTTGTTTAATTAATTATGAATGTTTAAAAGAAAAAAAAAAAAGAAAAAAGCCGTGTTATCGCTCATCCAGAGTTATGTACGTGTCATTATGTGAATAAAAAAAATAAAATAATAAATCAAACTTTTACTTTGGACGTACTTCCTGTTTACCCGCGCTCTCATTGGTCAGCTTGACGTTGACGCTGTCGACGCTGTGCCGGGTGGTGAGCGCGCGCACATGAAAGGCCGGGAGCGTGTGCAGACTTCACAGGGCTTTGATGTTTTCATAAGGTTAGGCCAAAACACACATACACACACACACACACACACACACACACACACACTACACACACACACACACACACACACACACACACACACACACACACACACACACACGGATAACAGCCGTTTCCTGTTTCTGTGACTTAAATGCGATGCTGCAATGAACCAGGACTGAACCAGGTCTAAACCAGGACTGAAACCAGGACTGAACCAGGACTGAACTGAACAGGACTCCAGGACTGAACCAGGTCTAAACCAGGACTGAACCAGGACTGAAATGAACCAGGACTGAACCAGGTGAACCAGGACTGAACCAGGACTCAACCAGGTCTAAACCAGGACTAAACCAGGACTGAAATGAACCAGGACTGAACCAGGTCTGAACCAGGTCTAAACCAGGACTGAACCAGGACTGAACCAGGTCTAAACCAGGACTGAACCAGGACTGAACCAGGTCTAAACCAGGACTTGAACCAGGACTGAACCAGGTCTAAACCAGGATTGAACCAGGACTGAACCAGGTCTAAACCAGGACTGAACCAGGACTGAACCAGGACTGAAACCAGGACTGAACCAGGTCTAAACCAGGACTGAACCAGGACTGAACCAGGTCTAAACCAGGACTGAACCAGGACTGAACCAGAAACCAGACTGAACCAGGACTGAAATGAACCAGGACTGAACCAGGTCTAAACCAGGACTGAACCAGGACTGAACCAGGTCTAAACCAGGACTGAACCAGGACTAAACCAGGACTGAACCAGGACTGAACCAGGACTGAACCAGGTCTGAACCAGGTCTAAACCAGGACTGAACCAGGACTGAACCAGGTCTAAACCAGGACTGAACCAGGACTGAACCAGGTCTAAACCAGGACTGAACCAGGACTGAACCAGGAATCTAAACCAGGACTGAACCAGGACTGAACCAGGTCTAAACCAGGACTGAACCAGGACTGAACCAGGTCTAAACCAGGACTGAACCAGGACTGGAACTCTAAACCAGGACTGAACCAGGACTGAACCAGGTCTAAACCAGGACTGAACCAGGACTGAACCAGGTCTATACCAGGACTGAACCAGGACTGAACCAGGTCTAAACCAGGACTGAACCAGGACTGACCCAAGACTGAGTGTCAGGATGGGCCCAGAGGTGTGCTTGGGTGATCAGGACCGAGACCGGAACCAGACCGTGACTGAGACCAGGACTGAGACCGGGACCAGACCAAGACTGAGACCAAGACTGTGACCAGGACCACACCAGGATTGAGACTGGTTTAGTCCTGGTATAGTCCTGGTTCACTCCTGGTTCAGTCCTGGTTTAGTCCTGGTTCAGTCCGGCTTCGCAGTTTAAGTCACAGAAACAGCGAACCATGTAAATGATCATTATCTGTTTTTTTTTTTTTTTTGTTTTTTTTTGTTTTTTTTTTTTTGGTTTTGGAGACAAATAATGAAGAAAATTGTTGTTTTTTCCATTTTCTTATTTTTGGTTTTATTTTCAAAAACAAATGAATACACTCAATACACAGATTCATTTTCACACACACACACACACACACACACACACACACACACTTCCCAGCATCACTCCTGCTGCCAGAAACCTCAGTATCATTTTTGACTCTCACCTCAACTTCCACCTTCACATCAAAAAAGTTTCCCAATCCTGTTTTCTCTCCACCTCCGCACAATTAGTCAAATCAAACGTATCCTCTCCTGCCCTGATCTCGAAAAAGTCATCTTCTCCTGTCTAGACTATTGCTGCTCCCTCCTCTCCGGCCTTGACTCCCAGACTTTGATTTTGTGTTTAAATGAATGATGGAAAAAATGGATAATGGCCGTTTCCCGTTTACGTGATTTAAACCGCAATGACCAGGACTGAACCAGGACTGAACCAGATCTAAACCAGGACTGAACCAGATCTAAACCAAGACTGAACCAGATCTAAACCAGGACTGAACCAGGACTGAACCAGGACTGAGGACTGAGTGTCGGGACCGAGACCAGGACTGAGACCGGGACCAGATCAGAACCGAGGCTGGGACCAGACCAAGACTGACACCAGGACCAGACCAGGATTGAGACCAGGACTAAGACCGGGACCAGAACCAGGACTGAGACTGGGATCAGACCGGAACCAAGACCAGGACCAGACCAAGACTAGACCAAGACTGAGACCGGGACCAGCCCGGGACTGAGACCAGGACTGAGATCAGGACCAGACCAGGACTGAGACCAGGACTGAAACTGGGACCAGTCTGGAACCGAGACTGAGACCAGACCGGGACTGAGTCTGGGACTGAGACCGGGACCAGGACCGGGACTGAGACTGGCACCAGACCAGAACCAAGACCAGGAACAGACCAAGACTGAGACCAGAATTAGACTGAGATTGGGACTGAGACCGGAACCAGACCAGAACTGAGACCAGGACTGAGACCGGGACCAGGACCAGGACTGAGACCAGGACTGAGCCCAGTTTAGTCCTGGTTTAGTTCTGGTTCAGTCCGGCATCGCAGTTTAAGTCACGGAAACAGGAAACCGCTTAAATGACCGTTATCTGTTTTTTCATTTTGATTTTGGAGACAAATAATAAAGAAAATAGCAGTTTTTTTCATTTACTTATTTTATTTTGAAAAACAAATGAATTCACTCAATACAAAGATCCATTTTGAACCCGGTAACTCAAAACTCATCATGCGACACGTCAACAGAAAACATTTACGACAAAATTACACGAGTTAGCAACAAGAGCGTCGGCCATCTCGCGAAACCGCCTCACAACATAAACACGATACATCTGCTGCCGAGTCGCGCACACGCCTTTAGCGCCGGGTTTTATGGCGCTGTTTCGCTCGTTTTTATGTGCCAGATTTTCCACTGCAGCACAGAGCGGCTAATAGCGTAATTACGGCGTCTGCGCTGAGCTAAAACCTGCTCCGTGGAATGTCTGGCCTTCGGATCCCGACGAGAGGTGAGGGGGAGCCGGCAAACACATTCCAAGCCGGAGCTGCGAGGATTATCGGTGTTGTACATGGAGAGGGCAGGGCATCGGGGCTAAATCCTCCTTGGAGCGCGATCAGAGGAAGCAGAGGCTGGTCAAACATCACGCCGCTAACGGGTTATTTTGGTAGCTTGGCCTTTGGTTTCTGCTGTGAAAGTGTGAGCGAGGTGGTTCCCAAAGCGGGGCACTCAAGTAGGCCACGTTTTAAGAAGATTAACAAATACTAAACTGAAATAAACATGAAATATAAATGTATTTTTGTTGTTTAAGTTTCGAAATTAGGATGAAGTTTATTTATATTCACGTTATAATGTTGTTACGTCAGCAGAAACATACGGAAGCCGAGAGGGGTCACAACAAACGCAAACGCCGCAACAAATACAAATGCGACAACGCAAAAACAAAAAGCCACAACAAACCAAAAAAGCCAACAAAAACCAAAAAAAGCCACAACAAAACAAAAAAAAAAGCCACAACAAACAAAAAAGCCACAACAAACAAAAAATAAAAGCCACAACAAACAAAAAAAAAAGCCACAACACACCAAAAAAAGCCACAACAAACCAAAAAAAGCCACAACAAACCAAAAAAAGCCACAACAAACAAAAAAGCCACAACAAACAAAAAATAAAAGCCACAACAAAAAAAAAAAAAGCCACAACACAAAAAAAAAAAGCCACAACACACCAAAAAAAGCCACAACGGAAATGACAGCGGGACTCTATTTTAATGCAAACGCCACAACAAATACAAACGTCACAACACAAATGCAAATGCCGCAACACATTAAAAAGCCACAACACATTAAAAAGCCACAACGGAAGTGACCGCGGGACTCTATTTTCCGACGGACCGATCAAGCGGCAAGTGAAGAAGAAGAACTACAACGTGAAAAGTAAAGGAACAGAGAAGTTGGAAACGTAAGTAAAAGTAATTTATTGTTTTATCATTATTCGTTTCACATTTGTAGTTCTTCTTCTTCACTTGCCGCTTGATCGGTCCGTCGTTAAATAGAGTCCCGCGGTGGCTTCTGTTGTGGCTTTTTTTGGTGTGTTGTGGCTTTTTGTCGTTTTGTCGCATTTGTATTTGTTGCGGTGTTTGCATTTGTGGTGACCCCTCTCGGCTCCCGTAAAAAACAGACATGGAGTTGTGTTTTGTTTCATTCACACACATTTGAGCGAACATTTATTATTACTCTGTCTCAAGTCTGAGCTCAAAACGCTCTGTTCCACCTTGTGAGGTCATGCAGTGGTAGTTTTCAAATTACATTTTACCTTTAGTTCAGAAAAAAATGTCAATTCCACCTCTGAAATTATCCAAATGATTCTAGGCTACATAATCCGTGTATCACTCGTTCATTCGTTTTTCAAAATAAAACCAAAAAAAAAAAAATAAAAAAATGTCTTCATTATTTGTGAGTGCGGTGGTAAGCTTGGCCTTTGGCACAGAGCGGCTGGTTTCTGCTGTGAAAGTGTGAGCGAGGTGGTTCCCAAAGCGGGGCACTCAAGTAGGCCACGTTTTAAGAAGATTAACAAATAATAAACTGAAATAAACATGAAATATAAATGTATTTTTGTTGTTTAAGTTTCGATATTAGGTGAAGTTAACTTATACTCATGTTAGAATGTTGTTACCTCCTCAAAAACAGACCTGAAGTTGTGGTTTGTTTTATTCACACACGTTTGATCGACCATTTATTATTAGTCTGTCTACATTTCCACAAAAAAAAAAAAAGGGTCAGTTCCACCTCTGAAATTATCCAAATGATTCTAGGCTATATAATCTGTGGATCATTCGTTCATTCGTTTTTCAAAATAAAACCAAAAATAAGAAAACGAAAACTATTTTATTCATTATTTGTGTCCAAAACCAAAATGGAAAAAAATGGATAACGGCTGTTTCCATGTCTTAAACTGCGAAGTTGGACTTTTGCGCCACATACGGACTAAACAGGACTAAAACAGGTCTAAACCAGGTCTAAACCGGTCTGGTCACGGTCTCAGTCCTGGTCTGGTCCTGGTTTCAGTCCAAAACCAGGACTAACCAGGACTAAA
Organism: Boleophthalmus pectinirostris; assembly: GCF_026225935.1. Classification (NCBI taxonomy): domain Eukaryota; kingdom Metazoa; phylum Chordata; class Actinopteri; order Gobiiformes; family Gobiidae; genus Boleophthalmus; species Boleophthalmus pectinirostris. Next base: position 32,523,830 of record NW_026571175.1, read on the forward strand.
CCAGAACTGTACCAGGACTAAACAAAAACTAAACCAGAAATGTACCAAGACTAAACCAGAACTAAACCAGAACTGTACCAGGACTAAACCAGGACTGAACCAGGAGTGTCGGGAGGGGCCCAAAGGTGCGCCCACGTAGACAGTCAGGTGATAGGGAAACCGGGACCAGACCCCATAGACCAGACTGGGACTGATACCAGGACTGAGACTGGTTGAGACGTGGTTTAGTCCTGGTTCAATTCTGGTTTAGACCTGGTTTAGTCCTGTTTTAGTTTTGTTTTAGTCCTGGTTCAGTCCGGCATCGTTTAAGTCACGGAAACACAAAACACAAAATCGAAAACTGAAAAAAAAAACACAAATCGTTATTACTTTAATATGAGCCTTTAAACATATCAGTCACCATGGAGATAATAAAATTAATCAGTAAATGCTAGGGATGTAACGATATCCAACCCTCTCGATACAATATTCTCACGATATCCATCTCATGGTACGATATTTATTGAAATATATTGTGGAGGCAAATAATAATAACTAGAAAAGCACTCAGAGAGCGCAGACCTCCGCCAAGGACTACAGTCCCCCTCATATTAATTGTGTTTTCCATAAATATTTGTCTCGTATCTTTCAATTTGGAATATGAAAGAGGATCCCATTGTCCATCCCTGAGTCAAATTTCATGGGGTTTGGTCAATAATTAACCGAGATATTGAGAAACAAAATTTTTGGCCCCATTTACCACAATGTTAACTAAAATTTCAAAGTGATCCAGAATCCAGGATTTCTTCCGGATCACCCCCAAAATGAAATCAGTTCTTCCTTTTCACATTTCCAACAAATCCTGAAAATTTCATCAAAATTGGTCCATAACTTTTTGAGTTATGTTGCTAACAGACAAACAAACAAACAAACAGACAAACAGACAAACGCCGGCAAAAACATAACCTCCTTGGCGGAGGTAGTAAAACAAAATTGTGAGTATGCTACTTTTCTCTCTTCATAATCCAAATAATTAAGATTTAAAAGTGCTTATAACAGTTATTTCAGCATGTGGACTGAACTGAAACAGAGCAAAGGATCATGGTCTATGTAGTTCGCACCATAACGAAGAATTTAAGCAAAGAGACTTGAGATTCGATATATTGTGACGGCTCATAATATTATTGTGAGACTTTTGGCGATACGATATCACGATACTTTGATTATTATTACATCCCTAATAAATGCCTGTTAGATATGTTTAATGTCATACTGTGGAATATTCCAGGCAAAGCAACAGGTCCATGGAGACGAGCAGATGCACACACCCTTCTAGAAAAGTTACACAGAGCACCTTTAAAGAAGCATTTCTGTTGCGTAACAAATCTATCATCAAACCATCAACACTGTTTACCCCAAACACGCCCACTCAGTCCAGCTCTTTGTTTTTCCGTCTGAAGTGTCCACCGTGTTATTTTGTCACGAAACTAAACAGACGTGGACTCGACTGTAAACAGATTTTGGTACAATGACGATGAGTCTGGAGGAACAGAGGAGTTAAACACGTCACGATCCCACTGCAACTTCAAACCAAAATATGAAACATGTGGATCTTTTTAAAAAAGCACAAAAGCTTTTAACAGCAAATTTCCCCCAAAAAGTGCGACTTATTGTCCGATGCAACTTACAGTACATAAGGCTACAAAAAATGAACAAAAACAACCGCAGTTACATCACGGGATTCCCAGGAATTGAGTCGTCTTGTCCCGGGATTTGATTCATGTAATTTTCGGGAAGAATATTAAACTTTTCTCCAGAAGACCAGTCTCACTTCTACAAAAAAAAAAAAGACGTTTTGAAATCACAGCGTATCTTGAACATCTTGATACAGAATGTGTGAACTCTTAATCTAATTCTTACCACAACAAAGCAATAAATCCTGAAGTTTTACGAGATTTTTGTGTGACAGCAGTTTGACAAGAACCTGAAACGCGACTCTTAGCTTCAGGATTAACCAACTGTGCCTGTTTTTGAGGACGTTACATTCTGAGTGTGAATACGGCTTTTCCAAAAGTCCCTAAACGTGACCAGAGCCTATTCATAGACCTGAGTTTGAGCTTGAGGAGCAGGCCGAGAAGACTCCAGAATGGCGTCTCTATATTTAACAGAGAAACTGAAGCAGGAGCTGTACACCTGATATCTGCCACTGTGTAAAAGTGTCAGCGCAGAATAGTGTTGTTGACGAGCGCTAAAGACTAAAGAAAACACCTCTCCGTTTCAATCCTCCCAGATCTATTTTCAAACGGGAATAAAATAACATGTTAATGAATAGTTTTATAAAGTGGAGAAAGTCGATATCTAAGAACAGATCGCAAGTTTTGAACATTTTAAAGAATTTGTAGGAGTATTTTATTTGTTGTTTGCTTAAAGAGGGGCTGTTATTCTAACGTTTCCTCATTATACAAGCATGTTTAAGTAACTTAGCGATCTCCAGGCGATCCAGGGCCCATTCAAACCTAGCCAGGCTGGTCAGGAATCAGAATACACTAGACGGTTTACAAGAACCCCGGAAGTTGTTGACCGCACACTGGCCAATCAGTGAAGAGGTGTGAAGCCATGATGTCAAAACTCAAGCGTCTGTCTGGGCCCCTTTTGTGGAACAGCACAACAGTAAACAAAGCGTCGAGATGGATGTAGAAGAAGACAAACATTCTGTGTTGGCAACGATTCCCCAGATCGAGGATTTAAAGCCGGAACAAAGAGAATGTTTGGTGAATTTTATCAAGGGGAAAGACGTTATTGTCCTTCTTCCTACGGGATTTGCTGCATTACATACGTCACGACCAAATAGCAGCGATTGGTTAAATATAAAAAGTACCTGTCTACCGTCAAGCGAACGAATCCTATGTGGTCAGACGGTTTCCACTAAGTGAAACTGGCTGATGAATCAGGCTAATTCAATCCCTCCTTAAGGTTAACAGTAAGACTCTGTGCAAAGCTCCGCCCATAACCCTACATCACCCATACTCCCACGCATCAATTCTCCATAAATATGCAAAAAACATGATACAAAATTGTACACAAGCCTGATGTGATGCAGAAGTTTCATTGGCTCTTTGGTTGCCATGATACTCACGGTAGAGGTGAGATCGGGCCTAAAAAATCCAGCCCGACCCGACCCGGCCCGACCAATTAACTTGATTTGCAGGCCCGAGCCCGAAGCAAACCCGAAATGTCATATTTTATTTGTGAGGACTCGGGAGGAGGAGCAGTGCTCAGCGTCAAGGTGCCAGTCTTTTTGCTCTCGTATGAAAGCAAAGCGCCACATTGACGACATTCAGCGAAGCCAACGCAAGTTTCTGTAGCATTTTCAACAATCAATTTGAAGCTTTTCCACACCTCACTCTTACCGGTGCGTGTTTGTCTTTTCAGTTCTCCTGCCTTTAGTTTAACTTCTTGCTCCTCCATATTGGGGACACCAGGTCAAAATAGATGCAGACTTGCGGAGGGGAAGATTATTAAATGAAGAGGGGGCGTTCACGTGCGCAGAGCTCTGGCTCTGCGGATCCTGTTTAGTAGTTAAATAGCAATTACATTACATTACTTCTCTGTTTTATCCATATTATTTATTTTATAACAAGTATTCCTTAGTTTAGTATCCACACATCGTTTTTAGCATACATTTTATAAACATATATTTTATTTGAAGCCCGAGCCCGACCCGACCCGAAGTAATGATTGACATTTTAGACCCGACCCTCGGGTCGGGCTTGGGCTCGGTCTTAAGATCTTACCTCTAACTCAAGGTCAGAAATCTTAATATGGAACTCACCCCTATAAGTGCTGGCCTCTGTGAGCTTCATAAACCTTTTTCACAACGGCCCGAAGTCCCACATGGTAAGGATTGCGGAACTTGTAGTTAATGCTTTTCTATGGCTAAATGTCTGTGGAAGTGTCTCACATATTCTCCACCAGTTTCATAAAGCCAGGCTAGCGCCGCTTAGTGCCTCCGCTCAATTTTATTTCTCTCTATCATTCTTTGCATGAACCCCGGAAGTTGTTGACCGCACACCAGCCAATTAGTGAGGAGCTGTGAAGCCATGACGTCAAACTCAAGCATCTGTCTGGGTCCTTTTGTGGAACAGCACAACAGTAAACAAAGCGTCGAGATGGATGTAGACGAAGACAGACATTCTGTGTTGGCAAAGATTCCCGAGATCGAGGATTTAAAGCCAGAACACAGAGAATGTTTGGTGAATTTTATCAAGGAGAAAGACGTTATTGCTCTTCTTCCTACGGGATTTGGTGCATTACATACATCACAACCAAATAGCAGCAATGGGTTGAATAAAAAAAGTACCCGCCCACCGTCGAGCGAACGAATCCTTCAGTTTCCACGAAGTGAAACTGGCTGATGAATTAGACTATAAAATCTACCCCATCACCACATCTATAATCAACAAGATTCACAAAAGACATAAATTCTTCCATGAAGAATTGTATTTATTTTTTATTTTATTTATTGATGTTATTCATGACCATAATATTAGTTTTGTTCAGAAGTAGCTGGTCAGTGCTGGTTATTGTTCGCCTTTAAGCTTCCATCTTTTTTTTGATAGTTGTGGATAATTTCTTCATGTTAGAATGTTTATCCTTTGTGGACCTTGTTGGTTTTAGATTTGGTGATGAGGCAGATTTATGAAGCTGATGGAGAATAAGCCAGACATTTACACAGATATTTTGCCACAGAAAACCATTAACCTTACCAAGCAGGACTTCCGGCCGTTGTGAAAAAGGTCTATTTGGCCGGAACCGAACACTGCGGGTGACGTCACAGTCCCTTAGTCCACGTCTTTATACCGTCTGTGGCCTTGAAGCTTTGAGGACAAATCACCGATGACCTATTTTCATAAAACCACACAGTCATCACTGTGAAAAAGGCCCAATGAGTCACTACTTTCTACTCGAGTAACATTATTCCCAGTCACAATTGGTTACTTGCGTACATTTTGACTCCCCTGTGCCCGCCTTCTTTCATAATACATGTTGTGTATAGAGTTTGCGTCCCTTTTGTGGTGCTGTGGTTTGATGTGTGCACCTGCAGAGCTCCCCACGCACTGCCGACCTTCTATTAGTCAATACTGCAACACAATCCCCGTCAATAGTGCGAGAGTTCAGGCTGATAACTGGGTCAGAGTCCAAACTTAGCACGAATAACTGGAGTACAGCTGGTTTAACCCAAATAAGGAGCTCAGCTTTGGAAGGGACAAACACAAAGAGTCTGCTGATGGTTTTCAGATTGTACAGTGTGATGAAATATGGACAGAAAGAACCTGTTTTCTCTTGATTACTTTGGGTTTTGTCATGGAATATGCAAAAGGTCAGTTCATAAATGTTGATTCGGATCATTTCCGTTACTCATTTGACCCAAAAACTCACCAAAACAATATTTATTTTGACTGCGCCCATTTGTATTAAATTATAAATGTCATCTGAAACCTTTATTTGGCGACAGGAGCTCAGTTGGTTGAGCGTTTGTCCACTGATCTGAAGGTTGGTGGTTCGAATCTCAGCTCCCACAGATGAATGCTGCGGATGTGTCCTTGGGCAAGACACTTAACCCACCTCACCTCCAGTGTCTGTGTACACTTGTGTATAAAAGTGTGTGTGAATGAGAGAGTGGTTCATCGTCGTAAAGCGCAGTGTTGGGAAGGTGACTTTTAAAATGTAATCCCCTACAGATTACAGATTACATACCCCAAAATGTAGTTTGTAACGTAATCCATTAAATTACTTAAAGTGAGTAATGTAATCTGAATACTTTGGATTACTTGATTTGCTGTAGAGAAGCAAAGATGAGGAAATCTTCACATAAGAAGTTTTGTCTGATAAAAGTAAATAAAAAGCCCAAACTTTACTCAACTTAAAAATATTATTGATAAAAGACGAAGAGACACGGTCCGTGCAGCATGATTTAGTCCTGTAAATCCTGGTTTAGACCTGGTTTAGACCTGGTTTAGTCCTAGTTTAGACCTGGTTTAGTCCTGGTTTAGATCTGGTTTAGTCCTGGGTTAGACCTGATTTTACTCCTGGTTTAGACCTGGTTTAGACCTAGTTTAGACCTGGTTTTAGACCTGGTTTTACACTTGATTTTAAACCTGGTTTAGACCTGGTTTAGACCTAGTTTAGACCTGGTTTTAGACCTGGTTTTAGACCTGATTTTAGACCTGGTTTAGACCTGGTTTTAGTCCTGGTTTAGTGTCCGGCAGTGAGTGGAATTACCACAAAAAAAAAAGTGAAAACAGGAAAATACCGCCGTGTAATCCATTTACTTCAACAAAGTAACTGTAATCTAATTACCAGTAACTGTAACTGAATACAGTTACTCATAATTTGTACTCTGATTACATAACTCTGGTACATGTAATCTGTTACTCCCCAACACTGGTAAAGCGCGTTGAGTGTCTTGAAGGTGGAAAAGCGCCGTATAAAAATGTGACCGTTTACTATTTGTTGCACAATGGGGAAATTACAGTGTTGCAACATAAAGTTAATAAGATTAGATTTAGATTTAATGTCATCGAACAAAACACAACAAAACTTCGACAGAGCAAATCTATCGCAGTAAAAATGAATAAATATAGACACATTCTCACATCCACACCGATAAAAACATGAAATAAACAAATAGATTATTGCACTGAGTCCCTCCAGGCCTTTTATTTGTGCCTGTGCTCCTGAAGCACGTCCACTGCTCCTGTTTGTGCGTGTGAGGGGAGTTTGAAGCGTTCCCGAGGGGAGAGTACGGAAGAGGCTGTTCCCAGGGTGTAAGGAGCATTTCAACTACAAACTTTGACTATAAAATTTGACAAATAAGTTATAAAAATATTAAATTATTATTAAAAGAAACTGGAATTTGAATGTGGGCTAGAAAAAATAGTCCAAGTCTGACAGAAATTTTAAATTAACATTTCTAACTTGAAAAAAGTTTTAAAAATTGAGTACATTAACTTTTCATGCAGAGCAGAAGCGTCCAACTCAAATTCACTAAGGGCAAAAATGAAAAACTGGGACTAAGTCGTGGGCCAAACTAAATATTTATTGAAAAATGTCAACAACATCTGCATGTTTTCTCTTCTTTCGAGATATGTAATGTTAAACCTTCTCTTATTAAAATAAATGTTTAATAATAGTTTTGCTTAAACACACGGGATGTAGCAATATCCAAATCTCTCGTACGATATTATCACAATATACAACTCACGGTACGATATTTATTGCGATATTTTGGAGAGGCTCATGTACTTGTAGATGGGACACTTTTTTACTTTTAAAATACCTTGACAAAATTTTGGTGTGAATTATTGCCGTCATAATCCCAAGAATTCAAATAAAAAACATGTTTCTTCATGTTTCCTGTGCTGAAATGAATCATGGGATATGTAGTTCTCTATGTTCATAAGTTGTTGCTTCTATAAAACCGTGAATTTAAGCAAAGGAACTTGTAATTTGATATATTGTGACAACCCATGATATTGTGAGACTTTTGACGATACGATATCATGATATTTCAATTATTGTTACATCCTTGTTAAAACATTGAATCCAGAACAAGCATAATAAAAGCATAATAAAAATAAAATAACAACACAATTTTAAATAAATATTGTCTCTATAGTCTATCTACATGTTTGATATGATCTCACGGGCCAAATATAATTGTTTGACATGTCTGATGTAGAGGGTCCGCCACCTGCTTGTGTCCATGGAGATGTTATTGCTTTGGCAGGAATGTTCCGTGGTATGACTTTAAACAACATTTATTCATTACACGTGTTTCTATTGCTCAAAAATACACTACTCCCTCTGTGAGCAGGGGCGACTCTCCACAGATCTGACCTATCATACTGAATTTATGTAGCGTAGTGCTGTAACCTGCTTGTTTGTGACATACAGGTTTAATGCTATACTGTGGAACATTCTATACAAAGCAATAACATTTCCATGGAGACAAGCAGGTGGCAGATCCTCAAACTCAAACTCAGGCCTGGGGTCCAAATTTGGCCCACGATATAATTATATTTGGCCCATGAGATCATACCAAATAAGTATTAGAGCTGCCCGCCGGAGACATTATTTATTTAAAATTTTGTCATTATTTTATATTCTGCTTGTTCTGGATTTAATATTTAAGCAAAACTATTATTGAACATTTATTTTAAAAAGAAAAAGTTTAACATTACATATCTCGGAAAGAAGAGAAAACTTGCAGATGTTGTTGAAAATTTTCAGTAAATATTTAGCTTGGCCCACGACTTTTTAATTTTGACCTCTGTAAATTTGAGTTTGACACCCCTGCTATAGTAAAATGTTACGTAGTGCACCTTTAAGTAGTTTGAGAGCACATTTTTTTATTTTTTGTGTGTGTAAAAAGTCGAAATCAGCTTACTTAAACAGTTACCATAGCGACAACTAACACAAATCTTCTCGGGTTTGTTGAACTTTGTTGAACTACGGACATTTTCCAAACATTTTCTCATAACTCAACGTTTTTTTCTCCATAAATAAGTTCGCTCGTCACTTTCTTCCTCTTTCCGTTCCCCTTTTTCGCTGTTCAGTTTGAAAAGTTACGTAATAAAAAAAAGTCCCCAGTCAGCAAGTTCATAAAATCAATGTTAATTACTAATTCGCTCTGGTTATGTAATGTATGAGTTAATTAGGTCAGGCTCTATCAATATTTAATCCTCCTTTATCACTAATGCAACAATCACTCGCATCGATCATGACGGAGGTAATAACACGACTCAAACTGTTACCGTAGCAACCATAATGCCATAATAAAGCGCCTATGACGGTCTGAAGTAATCATTTGACCTTTATATTTAAGATTTTACAAAACTTTTTACCTTTTTTCTTAACAAGTTCTCTCATTTGGCAGATTTTACAAAACTTTTAACCTTTTTTTTTAACCAGTTTTCTAATTTTTCAGGTTTCAAATTAAATTTTCTGGTTGGAAATCATAACGTCACACTGGGCATATTGTAATTTTTACCTAGCAACCATTTAGTACACTGAGCCAAAACTTCCCTAATGTGCACAGAGGTTATGATTTGACAAATAAAAATATAATAAAATGTCGTTATTTGTTGAAATAATGTTTAAATTTTCAGAAAAATTTGTTTTTGCTTGTAAATTTTGCGTTTTTGGACAGAATTCTTCCCAGTGTCATGTCATCAAAATGGGACTCTACTTTCTCTAAAGTTCAACATATTTTTCAACTTTTCTTTGCAAAATTGCTTCTTAATTGGTGCAAAACTATAATGTATATGTACAGCAAGTATTATCCCACTAACTTAAGTAGAAATTAAAGACAGAGTCAGAGTCTAAATTTCACAATAGTGATGAAAAGATAAATGATAAATGTGCATAAGGATAGAGCTGCTTACTGTAAATAATGGTGCTGTAGAGCTTTATTTTCATTTATTATACATGCACAGTATCTATTTTAAAATATTTATGTGTCTTGATTCTCTTCTCTTGCAGTTGTTAAATGGTGCATTACACTGGAATCTCACTGTGAGACAAATGAAGGTTCTGTTAGTCTTATTTTTACTTATTTTCAATGACATTGGTAGAGGTTTTCTGTTTTAGAATTCAGCGTTACTTTCTGTATTTTTCTCCTGAGCGCCAAAACAGATCTATTCTCTATGTAAAATGGATTTTCCAGAGATTTAATCCGCGTTTTAGTAGCTTCCTTTTCTCATTTACCCTCTCGAAGTTTTATTTGGAGTGATTTGTGCATGTTTGAGTCATCTTTAGTCATTTATTCTCAAGATACCATTTTGCTGATCAATAGCCACATTTACATGATGTTTTTTAATTACAAATTAATTGTTCTGAATTAAATAGTTCGAAATTAAAGTATTCTCCTTTGAGTTTACATGGACATAATAATTCTGAATTGAGGTTTCCACGGAAAACACGTTAAATTGTCTTTATTTTATTCCGTTCAGCATCTGGGGGTGGGAAAGGTTCTGATTGGACAGAGACACGAACATATTTACGTTGACCGGAAGAAAACACACACTTCAGCTGCTACCGGTTTTTCTGTCATCTCGGTTTGTCGTTTACGCCACGGACACAAACATGATCCAAACTGCTGCTCTACCTCAGCCCACTCCCACATCCCGCTCACAAATCCAAAGAGACGTGGATGAACGTCCAAAGCCAGGACTGGTGGAGTCAGATCATCAGCTGATTTCACTTTGTGGAAACCGTGTGACCTTGCAGCATTAGGATTCGTTCGCTCGACGGTAGGCGGGTACTTTTTTTTATTTAACCAATCGCTGCTGTTTGGTCGTGGCGTATGTAACGAGGTTAACTGGTAAATTAAGCTTTTCCCAAATCCCGTAGGAAGAAGGACAATAACGTCTTTCCCCTTGATAAAATTCACCAAATATTCTCTTTGTTCCAGCTTTAAATTCTCAATCTCGGGAATTGTAGCCAACACAGAATGTCTGTCTTCGTCTACATCATATGTCAACCGCTTTGTTTACTGTTGTGCTGTTCCACAAAATGGACCCAGACAGACGCTAGAGTTTGACATCATGTCTTCACAGCTCTTCGCTGATTGTCCGATGTGCGGTCTACAACTTCCAGTGTTCTTGCAAACCGTCTAGTGTATTCTGATTCCTGACCTAGTCGCTGGAGAGAAATTAAATTCAGTGGAGGCAATAGGTGACACCAGCCTGGCTAACGGCCAAAATTAAAAACAAAATGTCCAAATTATAACATCATGTTCCATGGTGTCGTAGATTATAACTGTAATAGGCACAAGCATAAAATGTCTCCTTTAAACCAACACTTAACTGATGTAAAACTTATCATAAACACTGACCACAGGTTCTTTCCCACCAAACCACGTCAGCATTAGGAAACCATAAAAACACTATGTACTATATCCTGTGATAAAGTGGTAAAATAAAACTTCCCAGCTTCCGGGGACAGTCCCAGAGCCTCCAGTGTTCAGCATTGGCCTCACGTGTTTTCCTGTATTGTTTGAAAGCAGCTTTGACGTCTCTGACTGGATGGTCGGGATTCCACTCTGAATATAAACCAGGAAATGAAAGTGTGTTTTGTTCCACCGCAGTTTGTTTATAAATGGTATCTCCGTGTACAAATGCAGTCGCTATTTCTGGTAACGTGTACATTTCCACGATGTCGTCATGGAAACCTCAAAACCAAAAGACTTTCGACTAAAACGTGTTTAGTATTTTGAAACCAGTGTGATGAATGTAATGACAGTTTGCAGCAGCTGATGTCATGCACGTTCGCTGGGGGTGTGGCGCTAACTAGAGGCACTGCTCTGTCTGAAGCTCTGGTAGACTTTAATCTGAGCTTTGTTTTAGCACAGTCAGACCAGAACGAGCTGGAATTACAACAGATGAGCTCATTTGTGCTGTTAAACAAGTTCCTCTCAAGTCACATTGCAGTCACAAGTGAAGTAGCATTAGTCAGCAGTTTTTAGTTTGTCACTCTCACATTTTTGTTAAAAATAAACTCCTAAACAGAACCATGAACGCTCATATTGATCACAGGCTTCTGAAAATGTGTTGTTTAAATAGATTTTATATTTTTTTGTGTTCAGGGACATAATTTTCAGTCCCGCTCCCACCTGCATCTGCGATATTTTGTGCCGCTCTCCGGTGGGTCTCTGTTTGCAGTAGTAAGTCTGAAAAAATGAGAAAATGTCCCACTTTTCTTCATCTCCATGTCTTTGTAGCGTTCCGTTATGTTTGGGCTAATCAACAACTACAACCACACCTCAGTTTTCATCATTTCCCCACTGACGCACAACTCCGAGCGCAATGGGTTCACGCGATTCAAGATGATTCCAAACAGCACATACGTATGTAGTCTTCATTTTACCTCTAAGTGTGAGTTTTATCACAGTCGGTCGGCGAGCCCAGTGTCGGGAACAACGCCTGAAGTTGTCATCACATGTTTCCAAACGTCTTCCTGATTTGTGATGTAAGTGTGAAGAGAGCAAATGCTTTCGCTATAAAGCTCCTTGCCTCAACTTGAGCCATGCTGAACATTCTGCCATAGACCTACGTGTAGAACCGCCCAGCACAATGTCACTGCAAAGTATCAGCTGGTGGTTTTCAGATTCTAGAATAAGACGTCACACTTACAAGTACTTTACCCTGAAATATCCAAAAGGTAAATTCATAAATGTTAAACCTGATCATTTCTATTATTGATTAACCCAAAAAACTCACTGTGTTCAAATGGAAATGTGCATTTAAAACGTGTTAATTTTAGCCCAAAAGTGCCCCCAAGTTTTATGTCCAATAATCAGGGTTCCCGCCCTTTTTCACTAATAAAATTTCAAAACTTTTCCATGACTTTTTCATGATCTAAAGTGAATTTTCCACCTACATGTGTAGAATTGATCAGACTTTTAGAGCTAAATATGAAATGTTAACTCTTTCCACTCACCTTATGGTTTGGTTTTATAGTTTTTAACATTCAAAATCCTGTCAGTGCATTTGTTGTCGTCTCTTTTAAACAAAAGGCGCAGATGTTCAGAAATAATCATAATAGTTTAATGACAACTTAACAGAACGAAGTAGTTGCGTGAAATTCCATAACTTTTCCAAAACTTTCATCGACTTTACAAAATTCCATGACTTTCCCAGGCCTGGAAAATGACATCTTCAATTTCGATGACTTCTCCAGTATTTCTATGACCATGGGAACCTTGAATAATGTCGTGATGTCATCTGAAACTCAGTCATTTACCAGAAGTGACCAAAGCATCTTATCAATTTGTTTACTTTATCACATAGTTTTGTCTAATGTGTCTCTGTGGACGTTTTGCTCTTGTGTCCGATAAAATATTTCCATGGAAACAGTAAAACCAGGAACAGTAATACCTAACTTTAATTCAGCATTTTCAACTTCCTCTTATGTGCAGCATTTTGACCACTTTTTTCCACAGATGTATAATATTTAGTTTGTTTTGAATTCTGCTTTGGCAACAGTCCGACTTTCTCATCATTCTGAAACTCAAGGACAGGCCAGCGTCAAATTAAATATAATGAGGATTTCTATTCAGAAGCAAAAAAATTATACTGCAAATATTTTATGTTCACTTATACCGTGTAAATTGGTTATTTTATGTTAATTGAATGTATACATTTTAAGCAGAGTAAAAATAACGCTGAAAAACACAATAGATTTATTTGTAATATATTTTTAATGTATCTTTATATCTTTTCATGTATAATCATTTTTCAGAGCAAAAAGGACAGAAGCTAATAACTTCTGTAGCATTCATTTAAAAGTGTCTTGTGATTTACATTGTTTAGAATGAACTGTTGAATGTATCTGTGCAACTTCGGGCCTTTGGTGGGACCCAAAACATGCTACAGGTCTCCAGGAAGAACAGTTGAAAGCTCAGGTCAGTTAAATACAATCAATCAATGAACGTGTCCAGGGACGACATGTGGAAATCAGCACTGGTGCTACAACCTGATGTACAGTGCATCTCTCCTGTTAAGGTTACTGTAAAAATTGTGCGCTGTCCCTGTCTCAAATGAATAAACAAATAAATTAATTATTTAAATATGAACAGTGATTAATATATTACAGCAATGACATTAGATTTCTTAATACAGTATATATATATATATATATATATATATATATATATATATATATATATATATATATATTATTTTTTTTTTTTTTTTAGATTTTTGAATAACAAATCCATCCGTCCATTTTTTTCAGCTTATCAGGGGTCGGGAGGCAGTAGCCTAAACATGGACTCCCAAACTTCCCTCACCCCGGACACTTCCTCCAGCTCTTCCGGGGGGATCCCGAGGTGTTCCCAGACCAGCCCAGAGACATAGTCCCTCCAGTGTGTCCTGGGTCTTCCCCGGGGCCTCCTCCTGGTGGGACATGCCTGGAACACCTCCTGAGGGAGGCGTCCAGGAAGGCATCCGGAACAGATGCCCGAGCCGCCTCAGCTGACTCCTCTCGACGTGGAGGAGCAGCGGCTCTACTCTAAGCTCCTCGTGTGTAACTGAGCTCCTCCCAGCCACCCTGCGGAGGAAACTCAATTCGACTGTATCCGCGATCTCTCGCAGTCCTTTCGATCATTACCCAGAGCTCATGACCATAGGTGAGGGGAGAAATGTAGACTGACGGTAAATCGAGAACTTTCAACTCAGCTCCCTCTTCACCACAACGGTCCGATACAGCGACCGATCCAGCTGTCAATCTCACACTCCATCCTCCCCTCACTCGTGAACAAGACCCCGAGATACTTGAACTCCTCCACTTGAGGCAGGGACTCTCCACCCTCCCGGAGAGGACAAGACACCTTTTATACCTTTTATAGTCGGCCTCACCTCCACACACAGTTTGGACTCTGGAACCCAACTCCATGGATAATAAATGTATACGAAATTATAAGATCCTCCAAGGCTTCCATAACGTCGTGTAATGAGTAGAAGATTAGTATTTGGTTCATACTAGTCAGGTCCAGCTGTAGATATAAACAGGCCTGAACTTACACTATTAAATAAAACATAACACTGTCAAAAATATAACACATATTTTTGACAGTTTTATGTTTTATTTAATAGTAGAAGTTAAGATAAGGTCAACCTCCTCAAAACATTTCCCTTTTGACTTTGCAGCTTGTATTTGTGTATTTATTTAGTCTTTTTGTATATTTACTTATTCACCTTTTTTTAGAATGAGTCTCTCAGAAACTTATTTTTAACTTTTGGTGGTGGAAACTGATCTTTATCTGAAGTGGAGTGACAGATGGACACGTTATCTGCAGATCTCAAATACAGGAAGTGTCTAAAACCAGACGAGCAGTGAACTCACCGGCTCAGAGTACTGCTTAAAATACTGCTACTACACAAATACACCACTGCAGTCCAGAGAGGCCAGGCAACTGTGGGATTTTCAGAGGCTGCAGTTTATACTCTGTGAATTATAAAGACCAACTATTAATGATTTTATCCTTTACTTTACAAATATTGGAGCTTTCAAAAACATACAGAAGTTGTGTTTTGGATGATTTGTTATCTGTACGTCTTTAGTCCTACATCTTTGCATCATCTGGTGGTTTTACAGAGTTGCTCCTCCACGTTTTTAAAGTCTGTAAATGTAAAGTAACTGTATGTAATGAGGGAATAAATTCTGAGTCAAATAGTTTACGCTTTTAAAACATCAAGCAAAAAAGTATAAATTGAAATACCAAATAAAAAAACTTAAAAGTCAAGTAAAATAAAATGAATCAATGTGTAATCGAATGATATGGGTAATCGTGTAAAATATCTGTCTTTGCCTCTTTGGAAACATGTGAAGAATCCCTCAGTCGTCCGAAGAAGCAGCTTGGATGAGCTGCGAAACGTCTTCAACCAAACTAACTTTTGTCCAGTCGACAAACTGAATTTTTCTCCTCTTTGGAAACATTTAAGTTTTGTTTTGCATCTTTCTCAGTTTTGTTCGATTCCATTTTCTTTGGTTACAGTTCCAGTCTTTTTGTTCGCACTCCCGGACCTTTTGCTTGCAGTTTTGGCCCAAATGTGACAGGTGGGTGGGATTTCCATGGCTGCATTCACGATTGGCAAATTTATGATTGATGGACAGCTGAGCTTGGAGCCCTGGAAGCTGTTGTGGACATTTCCTGCTGTAGTTTTGGCGACTGCAACACAGACAACAAGTTTCTCCAGTACTTACACTGTAGATCAGGGGTGCTCACACTTTTTCAGCATGCGAAGCTACTTACAAAATGACCAATTCATAAAGATCTACCTAATACAAAGCCAAGCAAACTGCACTGAAACACTCTGTGCCCCTTTTTTGGACCCTCACCCACAGTTTGAGAACCTCTTCTTTAAGAGAACTTCCTCTGGCACTTTACACAAAACTGTGAAAAAAGTGAAGGAAGATTTTTAAACCTGTTTTTTAAAGTTCCAAACTGGAGTTGCATTCTTTTCTGGTTTTGCAGTGATATTTACCAGCCTCTGCACGTTTACCAAACCAAACGCACATTGTGACAAACACAGATGCATTTGTGCACTTTTGTTAGACAAACTTCAGCCAAATGTGGCAGTAGGTCTCTTCTGTAGATCCGCTCTATGCTGTAGACCTGCTTTGTGCCAACACTGGAACACAAATTTAGACTGGTTTTTGCTTCACGTTTGGTCTTGCTCTTCTAATCAGCCGCACTGTGGGAGGGGCTTGTGTTGGCTGTACGCAGGAAGGAGCGAGAGCGTGAAAAGGCGAGGGGCGGCGTGCTGACGTGAGGCAGATGGACAGGTAGGATGTTTAGGAAGTTGAACCTGCCCTGTGATGCACGCTGGTACACGAGGGCACACGCTGTCGCAGACGAGCCGTGCATAGGGAGCGTGTGTGTTTGTGATGCGCCGTAGAGTCTCCGCGGGTTTCAAATGAGCGCACAGGCTGCAC
Organism: Boleophthalmus pectinirostris; assembly: GCF_026225935.1. Lineage (NCBI taxonomy): Eukaryota > Metazoa > Chordata > Actinopteri > Gobiiformes > Gobiidae > Boleophthalmus > Boleophthalmus pectinirostris. The sequence goes on from NW_026571175.1 coordinate 32,540,309, forward strand.
TGAGACGCCCCACACGCTCCTGCACCCGCTACAAGTTTATTACCAACAGCAGCGGCCGTAATGAAATATGATCACACTTGTCGAGTGTCAGACCTCGAGTGAGACAAGACCGAGTCCAAACGCGATCGAGTCTGAGTCGAGACACGGCGATCTACCCACACGACCTTGGCGATCGACTGGTAGATCGCGATCGACGTATTGAGCACCCCTGCTGTAGAATAACGTTGTTTCAGAAGAACCGTCCACCTTAGATCATTGAATATTAGAAAAGCTCTGACCCAAAACTTCAGCAGGAAACGTCCACAACAGCTTCTGGAGCTCCAAGCTTCGCTGTCCATCAAACATAAATTAGCCAGTGAGGATGAACCTACAGTCGTGCAGTTAAATACAAAATATGAACAATCACACTGAACCAGAGCCTTCACCTGCAGACGGAGACACATCCAAGTTTGTCTCATTCTCAGGTTATATTCAGGCCTCACGTGAAGCTCAGAACCTCCAGAATTCCCTCCCTGAGCTGCAGACGCTGCACTAGCACTGACTCAAGATTGGTGCTGGGGTTTAGGTAGAAACAATTCAGATCAGAGAGAAGCATTTTAGGCTTGAACCAACTGGATTTCAGTTCCTTTAAACTTAAGACTTGTTTTGATCCTTTTAGTTCTCAAATCTCCAAAACTAATTTACTTCATCTTCACATGTTTTGTTTTCTTTAGTCTACTTCCAACTGCGTTATATTTATTCACTTTAGTTTTTTTTCTGTCATAGTTTATATGAATTGTATTGCACTGGTTCAAAATATGTACAAAGGATGATAGAGAAAAGGGAGCATCAGAAATAAATTGAAAAATACCCAAGTCGATGAAATAAATTGCTGTCTTAATTACTGTTAAAGGTCCTATATCACACAGAATTGACTCTTGTGAACTTTTAGCCATGTTATAATGCTGTTATCACCTCAAAAACAGATCTGGACTTGTGTTTTTTTTGGTTTTTTTTTTATTACTCTGTCTACATCTCCAAACCTCAACATGCTCTGTTCCACCTTGTGATGTCATGAAGTTGTAGTTTTCAAATTCTACTACATTTTATCTTTAGTTCAGTAGAGTTTGGCAATTCTAGCTCTGAAATGATCCAAATGATTCTAGTGAAGGTGCAAGGAATTTATAAACGCAATGGAGCACTTCCTGTATTACCACATGACATCACGAGGTGGAACAGAGCGTTTTCTGTTTGAGAGAAAAACTCAACCTAAATCTGCAGGTTTTGTGTGTTAAACATGTGAAACAAAACACAACTCCGGGTCTGTTTGTGACGAGAAAACGACATTATAAATTATAAATAGCTCAGAAAATAGCGCAATAAGACCCTTTAACCTAAACAGTTTTATGAGTTGAGCAGCTGTTGAGAGCGGCTCGGACCGGACGCTTGGACATAGACGACTCCAGGCCTGAAGAATGAGAGGAAGGAGGATCGGACGGGACAGGAAGCCCGCGGTTCGCCTGGAGGAAGTGCATCATGTTTTATCATTGTACAGTACAGACATAACACCGCGCGCACAGTCTATTGTGTCGGATTGGACGGCTCTCTTAGTCCTGACACAAGTTCATAACAATAAATACAAGAAGATTAACAGGCTGAGTAACTAATCAGAGAAATGTGTGTCCTGTCTATATAAAACAAAAGATTATCCTTGGATATAATTTGGGAATGGCCAGATTTGGAAGGTTAAAGTGCCAATGTTAACGCAAATTCTTGAACTGTCCTCGTCAAAAACCTGGAGTTATGTTTGGTTTCATGCACATAAACTCTGCGCATTTCTTCTCTCGTACAGAAAATACCTCGTCCACCTTGTGATGTCATGTGGTAATACAGGAAGTGCTCCAATTTGTTTTTAAACTCCACACACCTTCACTAGAATCATGTGGATCATTTCAAACCAGGAATTGCCGATCTCTTCTGAACTAAACGTAAAATGAGCCGTTAACTTGAAAACTACCACATGTTAACCAGTTCCTTACATTTTGCATTTTATTTTACCTGCCTCCATCTCAAATTAAAGATGCATTGTGTAACTTTTCTAGTGGAGGGTCCGTCAGATTCTTTTCTCCGTGAAGATGTTATTGCTTTGTCTGGAATGATTCACAGTAGAGTCCTGACCCGACGCAAAATAGTGCGGCGTGGGACACATTTTGAAAGCTCACTGCGGGAGCGGGCGGGAGCGGGACTGCACAATGCGAGAGCGAGCGGGACTACACAATGTGGGAGTGGGCGGGAGCGGGCGGGAGCGGGCGGGAGCGGGCGGGAGCGGGCGGGAGCGGGCGGGAGCGGGACTGCACAATGCGAGAGCGGGCGGGGGCGAGCGGGCGGGAGCGGGCCTGCACAATGCGAGAGCGAGCGGGACTACACAATGTGGGAGTGGGCGGGAGCAGGCGGGAGCGGGCGGGAGCGGGACTGCACAATGCGAGAGCGGGCGGGCGGGCGGGAGCGGGCCTGCACGATGCGAGAGTGAGCGGGACTACACAATGTGGGAGTGGGCGGGAGCAGGCGGGAGCGGGAGCTGCACAATGCGAGAGCGGGCGGGGGCGAGCGGGCGGGAGCGGGACTGCACAATGCGAGAGCGGGCGGGGGCGAGCGGGCGGGAGCGGGACTGCACAATGCGAGAGCGAGCGGGCGGGAGCGGGACTGCACAATGCGGGAGCGGGCGGGGGCAAGCGGGCGGGACTACACAATGCGGGAGCGGGCGGGGGCGAGCGGAGGCGGGACTGCACAATGCGGGAGCGGGACTACACAATGCGGGAGCGGGACTACACAATGCGGGGAGCGGGCGGGGGCGAGCGGGCGGGAGCGGGACTGCACAATGCGGGAGCGGGACTGCACAGTGCGGGAGCGGGACTACACAATGCAGGAGCGAGCGGAGGCGGGACTGCACAAGGCGGGAGCGGGCGGGAGCGGGACTACACAATGTGGGAGCGGGCGGGGGCGAGCGGAGGCGGGACTGCACAATGCGGGAGCGAGGCGGGGGCGAGCGGAGGGGGGACTGCACAAGGCGGGAGCAGGCGGGAGCGAGCGGGCGGGACTGCACAGTGCGGGAGCGGGCGGGTGGGATGCTAAACTGCCATCCCGCAAACTAAATGTGAGTGTAAAGTAAAATATACAAATGATTAATGTGTCTATCATACGTCATTTGTGCTGGATACTTTATTTCTCATTAATAAAAACATTTTAAGCAGCCTAAACTTGCAGATGTGGTCTAATCTCATGTACATTTTAGACAATTCCTTTTCGCTTCTCTGTGTTTGATGGAGCTTAAGAAAGCGAACGCCCACATCTTGCAGGATTTGCGGACGGGAGCGGGACAAAATATCGCAGATACAGGTGGGAACGTGAATGAAAACTGCAGTTCTTTGTGGGCGGGGGCATAGTTGCTGAACAGCATTAAACCTTTCAATCTTCATGGAGACCAAACCAGACCAAGTTACAGGTCAGTTCTGTGGAGAGGCGACCCCGCTCACAGTTAGAATGCCTGTTTTTTAGGTATTTTTGAGCTATAAGACCACCTGTAATTTAATAAATGCAAAGTGGCGGGAAACAGCTGGAACGTCCCCCTGAATTGGACCCTTTGTGAAAGTTAATCTATATACATATAAATAAAAATGAAAAAAAAAAAAGAAGAATGAGTAAACGAGTAAAGAAAAAGAGTGTCAAATTACTCTGCAGGAATAGTCCAAGTGAGACACACTAGCTCAGAAATTCCTGTGTTCTCAATAAATGTGCCACAACTATTTCAGGATTTCATCTTACATATTTCAGTAAAATACATAGTTAAGACCTTGACCTTGATTCTGAATGAGTTTTGAACAAATTCTGTAGCTTTTTAAGTTTCTTGTGTTTTGCTGCTTACAAATTATGTGCATAGCAGGTAAGAAAATAATAAATTTTTCTTCCCAAATCAACAGTTACAGATGCTATAGGACACAGGGAGTGAAATTTCGGCGAGCAAATGACGATTATATTGATATTACAGACTGAAAAAATATGTGCAGCTTTGGGAAGATCTGTAAAATGACAAACAAGGCTCAACATTTGGTCTCGTTACGTTCACATTTCATTTTATTTTGATATAGAAGCTGATTTTCTAACTCAATACATCACAGAACGTTGAGCGGAGGGGGACGTTTTCGCCGAGAAATGGGACGCTCGAGCCGGTATTCAAAGTGCCGCTGTTTAATATCAGACTGTGGAACATTCTAGACAGAGAGACGTCATATCCAGAGAAAAAAGAAGGTGACAGACTCCCGAACCTCAAGTTACACGGTGCGTTTTTAACACCGCAAGAATCCAGGATGTAGTTACGTCATCTGGAGCCCACATACCTGCTCCGACAGTTGGAGTCTGGGAAAAGGAACAGACGCTACAGAGACATAAGATCCCGGGCGTTTGGATCCCTGACCTCAGCACGTTTAAACATAGAAGCAGCCTGTATGTGAGCGCGGACATGTATCCTGCCAATCTCCATCTGCATTTATGGACACAACACAAAAGTCAAACGTGTAGACGAGTTTTCAAACTATATATGGGCTCCACTGATGGTCCATCCTTTGGGCTGGTCCTCGTTAAAAGCGCTGTACCGGATTTTTACAGTCTTAAAAATGTGAATGTGTTTCTGGTGGAGAGTCTCTCATCTGCTTGTCTCCATGGTGATGTTATTGATTTGCCTGGGATGTTCCACAGTGTGACATTAAACAGCTCTACTTATACGTTTATCCAATTACGGGTGGTTTTAAAGCTCAAAAATACCTAAAAACAGGAATTCTGACTGTGAGCGGGGTTGACTTCTCCACAGATTTGACCTATAACTTGGTCTGGTTTGGTCTCCATGAACATAGCAAGGTTTAATGCCACACTGTGGAACATTCTGGACAAAGAAATAACAACATCTCTTGTATTTATTCTATCTGTTCAGTTATGGATGTTCAAAACTAACCAAAAATATGCACTTCTCCACAGATCTGACCTGCAGCTCGGCCTGGTTATATGGCATGGTTGTCTCTATGGAGATAGTTGAATTAAAAATGGCATACTGTGGAACATTCCAGGAACAAGCAATAATGTCTACACAGAGTCACGCAGGTGGAAGACCCTCTAAACTTATACTGATGCCGGACGTACACTGTGTGATATTTTCGGTCGTGTCACTCAGCCCCAGCTTAAACCCTGTGATTTGGTCGTACAGTTTAACAGTTCACAGCTCACGAATCATGTTCTCACACTGAACAAACCGATGCTCGGATGCGACTTGCCTGCTCACACTGTACGTTCACATAACGACCGGAGTTGTCAAAGTTGTTGTTCCGGAAGTAGAAAACCACAGATGTGCGGAGACACAATGCTGAGCCACTTCTGCGTCCGCGCATGCGCAGTCTGCCAGATTCTGGCAAATCGGTTCGTGGAACAACTTCAACAGAGCGAAATCCTCACGAGAGGCGACTGGATTTCAAACAAGTTTGATTTTCTTGCGACCTACGAATGTCGATCGGGAGCTGGTCGTGAGTCATTAATCGGTTCTCTTTACCCCATGTAAACTACACGAAGCACGACACACGATGAAGCCAAAACTCGGCCCGATCCCCAAAACAGTCGCACGAGTGAAAAATCGGCTCAAAAAGGGTCAAAAATCGCACAGTGTACAAGTGTACGCCCGGCCTTAGACAAACTTTACTGATCCAAAGGAAAGTTATTTGGACAGAAAAGTTACACAGTGCACCTTTAAACAGTCTGTAGTGATCCAAAGTTATTCCTCACTTCTAGCATCCAAATAACTCACCGTGATGAGTTTATAAGCGCTTTCCATGACTCTCAGATGCCAGAGTGCTGTGGCAGTAAAGCTCACAACAACTGGCATGCTAACCACACACTCACTGCTTATCGGACATGTAGTGAACCAAGCAGAAAGGTAAAGACAAGGTATAAAAATAAGTTTAATCAAGTCTAAAAAGGAGATAATTTAACAAAGGCTCAAATGAGGTAAATCATGAACAAAAAGCCAGTTAAATTAAATTAAACTGAACAGAACAAAACGAACCCGACCAGACAAAAGACGGCAAAAAAACATAACCTCCTTGGCGAAGGTAATAAAGTGACCTTAAAACAAACTAAACAAGCGAACTTAGTAAAACAAAAAATATAGTCTTTCCCCCATCCTTTGTTGCTCAAAAAAACTAAAAAAAACAAAGAGAACAAGTGGAAGTAAATAATTCATACACTGTGGAGCGGTGGCAGAGGTGTCCTGGCCTGATTCATCAACCGGTTTTACTTTGTTTCACTTCGTACAAATCGTCTGACCTCGCAGCCTTAGATTTCGTTCGCTCGACGGTAGGTGGGTGTTTTCGATCATTTAACCAAACACTGCCGTTTGGTCATGACGTATGTAAAGCTTTTACCAAATCCTGTAGGAAGAAGGACAATAACGTCTTTCCCCTTGATAAAATTCACCAAACATTCTTTTTGTTCCGGCTTTAAATCCTCGATCTCGGGAATCGTTGCAACACAGAATATATGGCTTTTCGCTGATTGTCTTGTGCCCAAACTCGCACTTCCGGGGTTTTTGCGAACCGTCTATTGTATTTTGATCCCTGGCCTAGTCATTGGAGAGAAATGGCTAGAGGCATCCACCACAGGACGGTAAAACGTTGCTTAGATGCAAACGGTCGACAGTGGACTTATTTTGACCTCAAGAGCTGATTATACAACATTTCTGCACTGGAGAAAGACAAATATTGTGCTTGTGTCTGCTTTATAATTATAATCTATGACTCCCGTGGGTCATTGTTGTATTTTGGACCTGGTTAAAATGGACTTGTTTTTATTACCAAGCTGTTTTAGATCAACATTGTGCAAGTGCGAGATGTAACATCATGATGTATGTTATAGTTTTCTGTTAGATATAGAGTCATAAGTCTCTCTTCAAAGTGCAGCGGTCAGTGAAGAGTCTGATCAGAGAAACATGAGACAGCATTATTCACTCTCTCCAGCTGTTCACAGCACTTTATTTGGCCCTTCAATACATCACGGTTAAATATTCATCCTCCTCCAGATATAACCTAATAAAGATCCACGGTGCTCAGGGCCAGCGCATGTCAGTGCAGCATCAACTCGTCTTGATTAAAGCGTACAGCTGAGCAGCATGTGTGTGTCTGCAGCTGGAGCGTGAGCCTTTGTGCTGCTTACATGTCTACAGCTTTCTTTAAAACAACAGCAGCGATAAGTCCTGTCCTAGTTTAGACGTGATTCGGCCACGTTTACATCTGAAAATGTCTGTTTTCACTTTTAAAATGTATTCCCCTACAGATTACAGATTACATACCCCAAAATGTAGTTTGTTTTCATTAAATGACTTAAAGTGAGTAACGTAATCTAAATACTTTGGATTACTTGATTTGCTGTAGAGAAGCAAAGATGAGGAAATCTTCACATAAGAAGTTTTGTCTGTTAACAGAAAATAAAAAGCCCAGACTTTCCTAAACCAAATTAAAAATATTATTGATAGAAGAGGAGGAGACACAGTCTGCGCAGCATGATTTAGTCCTGTTAAAATCCTGTTTTAGTCCTGGTTTAGACCTGTTTTAGTCCTGGTTTAGACGTGGTTGGTTTAGACCTGGTTTAATCCTGTTTTAGTCCTGGTTTAGACCTGGTTTAATCCTGGTTTAGTCCTGGTTTAGTCCTGGTTTAGACGTGGTTGGTTTAGACCTTTTATAATCCTGGTTTAGTCCTGGTTTAGACCTGTTTCCTCCTGGTTTAGACCTGTTTTAGTCCTGGTTTAGACGTGGTTGGTTTAGACCTGGTTTAATCCTGTTTTCGTCCTGGTTTAGACCTGTTTTAGTCCTGGTTTAGTCCTGGTTTAGACCTGTTTTAGTCCTGGTTTAGACGTGGTTGGTTTAGACCTGGTTTAATCCTGTTTTCGTCCTGGTTTAGACCTGTTTTAGTCCTGGTTTTAGACGTGGTTGATTTAGACCTGGTTTAATCGTTTTCGTCCTGGTTTAGACCTGTTTTAGTCTGGTTTAGTCCTGGTTTAGACTGTTTTAGTCCTGGTTTAGACTGGTTGGTTTAGACCTGGTATAATCCTGTTTAGTCCTGGTTTAGACCTGTTTTCCTCCTGGTTTAGACGGGTTGAATTTAGACCTGGTTTAATCCTGTTTTCGTCCTGGTTTAGACCTGTTTGTCCTGGTTTAGTCCTGGTTTTAGACCTGGTTGCTGGTGGTTAGACCTGCGTTTACACCTGGTTTAACCGTGGTTTGTACCTGGTTTAGCCTGGTTTAGTCCTGGTTTACGTTAGGTCCCTCATGAGTAATTTCCAGAGGAACAGTGAAGAAATGAATCGTTTTATCCCTTTCAGAGCGTCTAGAACAACCAAATACACAACAAAACCTGCCCATGTTTCTCCGATGCTGCTGAAGTCAATGACATATCGTGCCCGGTGTCATGGCGGCGTAGGTACCGTTGCCATGGGGGACACGTGACGGTGCAAAGCCTCTATAATAGCAAGAAAGATAAGGTTTATGTTGTACTGCTGAACATTCAAGGCAAAGCAAAAACACCTCCATTGCCACCCCCATCAGAAAAGTTACATAATGCAGCTTTAAGTGGTACAGATTGGGAAACACTGGGCTAGACTGTTTGATTTGTGGATTTAGTGTGTTGAGATCTGAAAAGACGTCCTTCCAGTGAGTGGGTGAACACACAATCCACTCTGCCCTTGTCCCAGTTCGGTTGATACTTTTATATCAGGAGAGAACGGTGCATGGTTATGAAAAAAAAATATAATGCTCCCTCCTTACACTGCAGAGGTCTGAGGTTCTGTTGGCTCCAGACGGAATGAAGAATTACGACAATTCAGATTTACTGCGCAGTTATTCATGGGTGTCAGTTTTCTGTTACATGGTGCCATATTGAGGAATGGTTGATCATTTAAATGTGTAATATTTAGTTTGAATTGTTGGCTGCTTTGGCAATGATTCTAACTTTGACTCATTGTGAAGCCCATGAATAGTCAACATGATGTACGCAAATTCTAATAAACTTTTAAAAACACTGATCAAGATTTCAACTGAGTACAGGTTTTTAGCAGACAGCCTGAAACATATTTAGATCACCAAGTTAACTTTTATTGTTTGAAAGTGCTATAAAAGTGCCCAAAAAACAACATAAGTCACATAATCCAAAGCTTCGGTGTGCATTCCGCTAATGAAACTACTGCACATCGCATCAGGTTTGTTAAGTAGTAGTGTTTCATCATCATCATCTTTATTCTGTACTCATGGTCCATTTTTAAAAACAGTCAAGGACAGTGACAATATAAAACAATAAACACAGTATTTTCCGGGCTATTAGACGCGCTCTTAACCCTCTCCAGGCAGGCGTTGCAGATTTGCAACAGCTAAATTCCAATTACCTACTTACTCCACATCCATATTATATGAGCTTTTTTTACTCAGGAGCCTTTTTTTCCCATCCATGCTGATAAACGTGGGCGATGCAGACTGTGCAAGAATGGCTACACGCAAACGGCCTGCCAGAAGTGCAAAATACTTTTTTTGTTTACAAAGGATAAAAAAGTCAGAATTGTATATTACTACCCCATATTATAATTTTCCCCAAATATCAGATTTTTCCTGATACTAAAAATTAATTTGAGCCTGAGAGGGTTAAACCAATCAAAAATCAAAAAACTATTGCATGCCCCACAATCCAGAGCGCCCTATACACGAATCCACGCGGGACTTCAATAAACTACAAAGCCGCACCACCCGCAGCGTACGCAAACACACACGGAGCAGACAGCGACCGCACAGCGACAAAACACCCACAGACACACTCATCACTCCACGCCGACGAGGAACGGAACGGAGGAACGAACCGAAAAAAGCGAGTGCGACGTGCCGCTTCTAGACACGACTGAACAACTGAGTCACCGCGAACACGCCGACAATCCAGCGGTAACAGACAGCACCTTCCTACACGCCACAACTGAACAAAGCCCAGAGTCACCGTGAACGAACAAACAAACAAAACCACTCACCCATCACACTGTTGTGACCATTTAATGACAGTCCGCCTTATAATCCAGAGCGCCTAATAGTGCAGAAAATATGGTATATTTTTAAAAGACAACCATACCAGTGTCTCCACATACTAGACTGATATCGTGTTGCACTGAATCTCATATTTGTGAGTGACATTATTATTTCATTGTCTGATTTGTTCAAACTGGACATTAAAATTCTAAGTGCAGCTTGCAAAGTGTTCACTCGTGCAGTAACAAACATTTCAGTCTCACTTGTCCATCGTGGCCTCCTCAAAAGCACCTGTAAAGCTTCATTGTAAGCAGCTGCAGTGTTTTGTTTTGTGTATATTTATGTTGTGTGGGAGCATGGTTTATGGGCTGAGTCTTAGGCTACGTTCACACTGCAGCCTGAAGTGACCCAAATCAGATTTTTTCAACCATACAGTCCTGTATTTGATCTTTTAATGACAGTCTGAACAACACAGATCTGATTTTTTCCAAATGTGACCCAGGCCACTTGGATATGTGCTCCAAATACCGATACATATCTGAGCTTTAGACGTGCAACTTCAGTCTGAACGGCCACGTCAGGCTCAGAGTTTCGTCAATGGAGGGAAAGCGAGGTTAGCGAGTTCATTCATATTTGGGTAGGGTGACCAAACGTCCATTTTTCCCCGGAAATATCAATTTTTTGCGTCCTGTCTTGTTTTTTTTGTTTTTTTTTAAGTGATGGAAATGTCAGAGTTTTCATTACCTTTCATTGGGTCATTAAACTGAGCAGATCTCGTAGCTCTCTGTAAGTCAGAAGGAGCAAACAGACACAAACAGTCGGTCAGTCTGCAACATGCTGAAGCACAAATGCGCATTTAACAATGACTTGTACAAGAAATTCTCAGTTTTCCGTGGGAGGCCATGTGCACAGTTTGCGAGGTGAGAGCAGCTCAATGTCGATAAGCGCTGGTAAGGTGTCCGGGTTTTCACAAACAAAAATATGGTCACCCTATATTTGGGATGATCATTGTATTCAGGCCAAATTGGAGAGGTCTTATCAGAACTGGGTGGTTTTTTAAATGATTGCAAAAGAAATGTCCAAGTGCGGCTACGGGTGGTCCTGGCTCCAGTGTCAATGAAAAGTAAAGAGCCAAATACAAGGAGGCTAAAGACTCAAACACACAAAACGGTCGTGGATGTGTAACCTGTCCATTTTACGAAGAACTGGACCGTATTTTTGGAGACAAGCCCAGGGTTTAGGCGACTTCCGTAAACACTGAGCACGCTCGCTGTGTGTGACGTCGTCGTGTCCTCCAGTGCGCATGCCGGACACTTTTGGGGCATTTAAAGTTCACACTGGAGATCACATACAAGTCAGATTTAATTGGAAATGTGAACCACCTCGCAAAAAAAATCAGGTTTCACAAAAAAATTTAATTGAATTGAGCATTAAAGGTTGTATGGAGGATTTTTTTTTTGTTTCAAATTGTCAATGATAGATTATAGAGATGCAGTAGCCTTGTAATTATGATGACCAAAAAAAAGAGAGTAAAAATTCATCAACTCTGGACGTGGTGGGGCATTTGCCAATAGATAACGACACTGCCTCGTTATCTGTTAGCTGACAGTGGTTTACGTACGACTGTCACGCAGTCCACAGACGCACAGACGCTGTTTACTCCACCAACGCAACAGTTCTTAGCGGCTTTTTTTGACCTATATCTTCCTCGCAGTTCGCACAAAGTTTGTTGCAATGGCGACAAGAATCCAGGAGCAGTTAGCCCCAAAAGAAAGTCCGTTTTTGAGGTCGCTGAAAGAAGAAGACAAGGGGAAAAGCAGCGAAGCCAAACTAAGGTGATTCTTGTAGATTCATTCCAGCGATGGCGCGACTGAAGCAGACGCAGGGTCTAAAGACTGAACGCACTGGTCCACAAATTACTCCTGGACAGGAAACTTCTGCTTATTATGAAAACGTACTTTATTTCCAAGAGCGAGACAAACGTTTTTCAAGACACAAATGTGATATCCTATGTCTGAAAACGTAATTTTCAATGCAAAGAAAGAGTCCGCTTGCAGCTGCGTGTTGTAGTAGTAGCTAATTCATTCGCACGAAATCTCCGCGCACCGCTCCCCTCTCCTCTCCCTGCTCCTCGCTCCCCGCTCCGCTTTTCCCGCTGCTCCTCACTTCTTTTCCACGCACGAAATATCCGCGCACTCCCTCCCCCCGCTCCTCACTTCTCCAAATTGCCTAACCAACACTGTAGTTAGTTGTTTACAAGTCATGTGCAGCGGTGAGGACTTGTTTTCTAGAAACAAACCTGTTTCTGGCATAAGGAGGAGGAGGGAGGAGGTGTTTCTACGTAGGAGCTGTAGGGGAGGGGGGTTGGTTTCACGCATGCGCAACATTTGAAAAAGGACAAACAGTCGCTGGATTTCTCGTTCCTTGGAAAATCCTCTATACAACCTTTAAGTCTTAGACAGGATCATAGATAAACCATAAAAAAGATGGCAAAAGGAGAAGTTCAATTTGTCAACTGGACAAAAGTTTATTTTGGTGGAATACGTTCTGCATATTCAGTTCATAAGTTCATAAGGAAGATTTGAATAGAGGCCCAGGATTAACGCAAACATGCATGGATAAGATATAAAACCTCAGGCATGTTTACAGCAAGACAACAGCATTAAACGACGATAGAAAGCTCCAAACGGTTTCACATAACACCTCCTCTTAAACCCTTTTCTTACCCAGTGGATCAAAGTTCACCTGTTTTCACCCTGTTTACTGTAGATGAACTTTGGTCTGGTCTAAAACTGTCAGTCTGAATACGTCCAGCACAGGTTTAGATGAGTCTATATCAGTGAGAGTGTCTGGATTTGAGCGCTGGTTTGTTGACAGCTCACACGCAGCAGAGCCCTGACACTGGACGCACTTAGCCTCACGTCTATTTATACAGCGTGAGATCACACAGCGCTAATGACCAGCACGCAGAGGTCACAGGGAGCGCAGTCTGACGCCGTGACGATTTACGACCTCACGCGACGAGTGTGGAGGTATGTGCCGGTATGTGGAGGTATGTGGAGGTATGTGGAGGTATACGTCTATGTAAGAAAACCTACACAACAGGATGTACCAGTGACTTAGACATGTGCCTATGTTTAGACTTAGACAAAGTTTATTGATGCACAAACAGTGTTGTGAAGGTGACTTTTAAACTGTATTCCCCTACAGATTATAGATTACATACCCCAGAATGTAGTTTGTAACATAATCCATTAAATTACTTAAAGTGAGTAATGTAATCTGAATACTTTGGATTACTTAGCAAAGTAGCAAAGACAAAGTGGCCGTGGACGCTTCTTATCGTAACATAAGACGTTTTGTTTGCTAAAAGAAAATGAAAAGCCCAGACTTTACTTAACCGTATTAAAAATATTATTGATAGAAGAGGAGGAGACACAGTCACAGCATGGTTTAGTCCTGTTAAATCCTGTTTTAGTCCTGGTTTAGACCTGGTTTAGATCTAGTTTAGCTCTAGTTGAGACCTGGTTTAGTCCTGGTTTAGATCTAGTTTAGCTCTAGTTTAGACCTGGTTTTAGTCCTGGTTTAGTCCTGGTTTAGATCTAGTTTAGATCTAGTTTAGGCCTTGTTTTAGGCCAGGACTAAACTAGGACTTAACCAGGACCAAAACCAGGACTAAACCAGGACTAAACCAGGTCTAAACCAGGACTAAACCAGGACTTAACCAGGTCCAAACCAGGACCAAAACCAGGTCTAAACCAGGACTAAACCAGGACTTAACCAGGTCCAAACCAGGACCAAAACCAGGACTAAACCAGGACCAAAACCAGGTCTAAACCAGGTCTAAACAAGGACTAAAACAGGACTAAAACCAGGTCTAAAACAGGATTTAACAGGACTATGGATTTAACCATGTCACGCTGACTGTGTCTCCTCGTCTTTTATCAATAATATTTTTAATTTGGTTCAGTAAAGTCTGGGCTTTTTCATTGTCTTTTAACAGACAAAACTTCTCAAGTGAAGATTTCCTCGTCTTTGCTTCTCTACAGCAAATCAAGTAATCCAAAGTACTCAGATTACATTACTCACTTTAAGTAATTTAATGGATTACGTTACAAACTACATTTTGGGGTATGTAATCTGTAATCTGTAGGGGAATACATTTTAAAAGTAATCTTCCCAACACTGGATGTGAATTTTGCATAAACTAGGCCTTTCTCATGTCGCAATAAAATATTACAGCCTTGAATTGAAGCGCACGCTGCCAGAACTTATATCGACTTGCATCATTTAAAATACTTTCTAACTGTTGGCGGTGTTTTGACGCAGCAGAGTATAAAAGTATGTGCTGGCGGCTGCTGCTGAACTGCTGGTTTAACCTCACAGCTGACAGAGACAAGCCCAGGTGTGTCTGAAATATGCACGTACGCACACAGCCCACTATGATTTCAACAACACAGAACTCCCCGAGCCAAGTCTTTAGGGGACTTGAGGCCGTGGGGTAATCAGCAGAACTGTAAAGCTGCTTCTATAATACACTTGTGACTGCAACTTAACCTGCAGGATATGGGACAAACACTGAATAAAGTGGGACAATGCGGAACTCAGAGAACAACTATTATGCAGTATATCGGTAATGTTATTCCACAGGCTCTTGGGTACCGTCGCTTTGGCTTTTCATGCTTTAAAACATAAAATAAAGTCTATCCTCAAACAACAGACACCTTGTTTCTACAGTATTTCTACAATAAGGATAAGTACAGAGAATTTTCATTGAATACACAAGCAGTGGTGGAGTGAGCAATTTGGGGGCCCTAGGTGAACTTGAGCTTGGGGCCCTCACTCTAATGCACCATTTATTTTATTTTTTTTAGATATATATTTGTCTGATTTTCCCCATTGTACTTAAGACATGCACATCTCTATTTATTTTCATACACGCATCAAGAATCTCGGACTTCCGGTCATTGCGCAATGCATACTGAGAAGGATTTTCCGAAAAAGTGAGCATCAAACCGCCATGTATGACAATATCAGAACCAGAAACAAAAGCGATATGGTTCAAAAGACTTGAAAAGATCAACTTTGTCAACAGACTCATCCCACTGGGAAAACAAACATGGCGGTTTGATGCTCACTTTTTCGGAAAATCCTTCCCAGTATGAATTGTGCAATGACCGGAAGTCCGAGATTCTTGATGCGTGTATTATGGTGGATTGGAAACTTGTCTTAGCCCTGTAGACAACCAGAAATGAAAGTAGTTATTTATTTATTTTTTGCTAGTACAATTACATTTTGTTTACATCCATTACATATGATTTTTTTTTCTTTTTCTTATGATTATTGTTTAAAAGTAAACTATTCTCATTTAATTTATTGAGAGAAAACCAAATTGCTCTGAGGCTTCAGCCTGAGGGCAGTTGGTGGGAGCCCCTCCAGGTTTTGGGGCCCTAGACAGCTGCCTACTTTGCCTAATGGTAGCACAGCCTCTGTTCACAAGACACAGTTAGGGTGTTACGGCACACGGCCTTGCTCTGCCTTGCCCTGCGCTTCTTATTTGTTTCAGAGCTTGTGCCTTCCGAATTTGCATTTGCGGTGTGGTACCTGGTGTGGTACATGGTCCGGTGTGGTCGCGTCACTGCTGGCTGGGCTGCCTCCGATGTCTGCTGTGCCGTGCTGTGACTGATGTCCGCTTCCTGAACATCCATCGTCTCGCCCAATAAAACTCATGTGCGTCTGCTCCTCCGGGCGGCTGGATTTCAGCGTAGACGTGTCTCTTTTTTCTCTTTGTGTGCAATTCCTGTTTAAGACACTACAAGTCGGGGTGTAACGATATCCAAGTCTCACGATACGATATCACGGTATTGAACCTCACAGTACGATATTTATTGTGATATCGTGGGAAACGATGTACAATGTAACAATAACCAAAATTTCTTGGCACGATATTTTCACGATATACATCTCACGGTACGATATTTATTACGATATTTTGTGGAGGCCAACAAAACTGTTAATATGCTAATAATATGTCCAGTGTGGTTTATTTGTGAAAAAAGTTTGAAAATAGACCATTCAGTGACAGTGCGTCTTATAATGCAGAGCGCCCTATAGTGCGGAAAATACGGTAGAAAATTTTGCAGAACATGTGGTCTTCAAGTGCAGTTACATCAATCAAAACTTATACTGGATTATTAGACAACATCGGCAACATTATACAAAATTGAAGAAAAATAAATAAATAAATAAAATAAAAATAATAAAATAAAAATAATATATATAAATAAAGTAATAAATACAAATAATTAAATAAAAAATTAAGAAAGAAAATATAAAAAAAAAAAGAAAGAAAAAATAATGAAAAAAAGAAAAAAAAATAAATAAAGAAAAAAAAAAAATAAAAATAAAAATAAAAAAAGCAAAAAAAAATGTAATTAGTTTGAAACCAGTTACCCCCTGGTTAGTGGGCAAACACTGCACCACAGTTCCCGCTCATTTATTTATTTACTTTGCCTTTATTTTCCTCAGAACAGTTTATTGATCCTCAGGGGAAATTGTGGAGTTGCTGCTGATTTAGACTCAAGTCGAGTCTTGCAACCTACTTTTTCAACTCGGGAGTTTTGGATGCGCGTCACGTCGCACTCCGCACTATCTTTGTCCTTGGGAATTTCAAAGCCCAAAATGCTCCTGTAGCTCCTGCTCTAACCTGCTGCACTGGTCTGGCATGATAAGATTCTGCTGATTTAATTCACTCCTTTACCCCCTCCGCTTTAAATTCCGTGCCTGCTGAGATTGGGCACATCTAGGTCATGTTTGTGTACATACCGCTGCTGTTGTCTTCTTAAAGGGGCGGCAGCGGCGGCGGCGGCGGGTGTCAGGAAGCAGAAAAGCGCCCAGCTAAGAATAGACTCAGAAGAGGATGTGTGCATAAAGTGTTCCACCTGCTGTGTCAACTGTCACGCGTCAACATGAGTGACCCAAACACTGTGCATCCAAACTCAGCCTCACTTGTGCCATTTGACAGACAACAGAATTATTCACGCTTTTCAGGCTTTGGATTCTAAGAGACATTTTTTGCATTTCTGTTTTGGTATAGCTAGAAAAAAATCATTATCACGATTATTTTGGTCGATATTGAGATCACGATTATTCAAATGATTATTTTTTTAGTTACATGATGCATTTATTCAGCATTTCTCTCTCAAAAAAAGACTTTGTTACTGATATTTTACAAAAAACTTTCAAATTGAAGATAAATATAGGCTACAAATACGAACCTTAGAGCAGTTTTGTGATAAAATATACATGAAATAAGGCATAGAAAAACATAAATGTATCCAAAATGAACTGTATATATCCAGCTGCGCTATAATCTATATTGAAAAAATAAAATAAATCCAGAACTGAAGAAGCAGCTTGGATGAGCTGCGAAACGTATTCGTCCAAACAAACTTTTGTCCAGTCGACAAACTGATTTTTCTCCTTTACCACGGATTCTACCTGGATGACTGGGGGATTTTTCACATAAAATAAATATATGTATTTATATATAAAAAAAAATTAAAATTCCAAAATAAACTTAAGCTTTAGGGCGCACTCAGACTAGGACTTTAGAACAGTGCCGTGCTCAAGTCCGATTGCTAGGGCAATTTAGAATTTAGATTTTTTTTATTTTTTTTGTAAAATCAGACTTTTTTTGCGAGGTTGTAAACATTTCTAATTAAATGCGACTTGTATGTGAATTCCAGTATGAATTTTAAACACTCCAAAAGTGTAATGTGCATACAGCGAGCATGCTCAGTGTTTACAGAAGTCGCCTAAACGCTGGGCTTATCTCCCAAAATACGGTTAGTTCTTGGTAAAAGTGTTCAGGTTACACGTCCGCAGCCGCTTCGTTTGAGTCTTTAGCCTCCTTGTATTTGGCTCGCAGGCTCTTTATTTTTCGTTGACAATGGAGTCGGGACAGACTGTAGCCGCGCTCGGACATTTCTTTGGCAATCGTTTCCAAAACCGCCCGGTTCCGATAAGACTCCTCCAGTTTGTCCTGAATCCAGCGATCCCCCCAAATATTAATAAACTCACTAACCTCGCTTTCCCTCCATTGACGAGACTCTGAGCCTGACCTGTAGGTGGGATGAATGTGACCTGACCGTTCAAACTGAAGTCGCATGTTAAAAAATCGGATATGTATCGGTTTTAGGAGCACATTGTCAAGTTAACTGGGTCACATTTGAAAAAATCAGATCTGTGTCGTTCAGACTGTCATTAAAAAATCAGATACAGAAGCATAGGGATGAAAAAATCAGATTTGGGTCACTTCAGGCTGCCGTCTGAACGCAGCCTTGGACTTATTTGTACTTGACTCGGACTTGAGACTTACTTGAGACTTGCACAACAACGACTTGGTCCCACTTCTGCTTTATAATAATTAGGTGCAGAAAGTACAGTGACCTCATTTCAAAGAACAGCTAACACTATATATACTGTATATATGTGTTTCTGTACTGGAACAACCTGTTTTTCTCAACGTGATTAAAAAAAAACTGTACATCCACTTTGCCCTAAACATTGAGTCATTCTAAAGCCTGTTCCGTGAGTCTCTCCTACTGTATGAGGAGTAGTGTATTCTGTTGAATCTGTTTGAAGACTGTGCCGGTGGGAAGAGCTCGTATCTGAGGGGAACCACCGGGAGAGACAGCGGCGCAGACGAGAGGAGCTGAGCGCGGCAGCAGAATCCTAATGTGAAAGCAAAGTCACAGGTTTACCTCTCTGCACTGCACCACACGCTCTGGGGGAGACAGTCTGGAAGTTTCATTTTAGACATCCAGGAAGTTTCATTTTGATTACATACAGAAAGAGCCCTTATTAGGCTTATTTCTGATCTATGTGATAATGTTTCCTCGTCATAAACAGACCTGGAGTTGAGTTTTGTTTCATTCACACATGTTTAAAGGGCCCGTCTCATGCAAAATCAACTTTTCAGAGCTTTCTACCTTCTAAGAGTGATGTGTGGGCCTTGTATATGTCATCGAAGTGGTTTTTAGATTGACTCTGCGTTTTTTAAACAAATTGCAGCGTATTTCTGCCACCCTCCCACGTGACAACGAACTAAAACTGCTACAACGATGACACGGCAGCTACACCTATGACGTGTTTGACCCGCCCCCTGCTCCACCGCCTCCGCCCCGCATCGGCTTACAATTCCCACATGAACACCTAAACAAAAGTGACAGCATAAGCTCATTGTTCTACACTGCAATGTACATGATTTAATAAGTTTATGTTGCACCCCCAAAATGCTTTTGTGCAACTTTTAATTTTAGATTTCGGTTCATGTGTTAACAAGTATATTTTTGGTTTTTTTTGCTTCTTTTCAACAACATCGAAAAACTGCGTCCTTTTCCCATAAGTCTTTAGTCTCACATTCTTAAAGCAACAGTAAAGTAAAGACCCCGTTATTATATAGGTACAATGAAATGATAGAATAAAGAATATTGTCAATGAAGTATGTATTTATATCAAATGAAAATGATTTTAGCAACTTAAATGAAACATGAATTTAGTCTTATGAATTTTATAACAGAAATATTGCATTTTAATTTTCAGGGCACAACATTTATCTACTAGTGTTTATTAATACTTTACCAATCAGTAATATTCAGTTGATGTGGACTCGGTGCTTGAGCTTCGTGCTCCTCAAAGTCCTCGTGTGATTCTGGGTCCAACACATGCGGCTGAACGCGCTGTATCTCCACGATGAATAAAAGTTTATTCCTGCCACTATCAGGGCGCACGTCTGTGTCCCCCTCCCTCCCTGAGATGGCGGAGGAAGGGCGGCTCACTCAGAGCCTACGTCACGTTCGGAGGGCGGAGCCTGTGCTTTCTCAGGACGGGCGGGGGGAGGAGCAATAGTCGGCCTTTCATAGTTCCTGGTCTGTGACTGACTCCAAGAAATCAGTAAGATTTCATAACTATTGTGTAATGGATGTTCCAAATCCAAATTGTGCTTGTTTATGTGCAGAAGATACAATGTGAAAAGAGTTATTTTGCATGAGATGGGCCCTTTAACACACAAACCTGCATATTTAAGATGAATTCTTATGGAATCGGGATAACATTGTGTTGTTTATCTACACTACTGGTCAAAAGTTTTAGAACACCCTAATTTTTCCAGTTATTTATTGCAATTCAAGTCGTGCAAGTCTCAATGAAGAGCTTGAAATGGTGCAAAGGTAAAAACTGAACAGACAGAGGTTAAAAAAAAAAGATAAAAGCTACAAAACACAAGTCCAAGCTCTGCCAAAACTACCTCAGGAAAAAAGAACAAGATGGTAAAACTTGAAAACCTGGAGTGTCCAGCAGCACAGTGTCCAGACTTAAACCCCATCGAGCTGGTTTGGGACGAACTGAACAGAAGAGTGAAGCAACCTACAAGTGCCACACATTTATGGAAACTTCTGCAACAGACTTGGGAAGAACTTTCTGAAGAATATTTGATTTCTATTGTAAAAAGAACGAGCCACGAGTGTGTCCAGCTGTTATATCTGCCAAAGATGGACACTTTCATGAATCAAATGTTTAGAATATGTTTTGGTTTGCAGTAAAAAAAAATGGAAAACTAAACCTTTTGACATGTGACATCAGAAACATTCACCACTTGATCAGACTGCACGAGCTCAGAGGGGCGCAAAGTTAAATCTTACGAAGTTAACTTTTAGACTCTTTGATGTTTTAAAAAGTTCATATTGTAAAAATACAGAAGAATCCTACAAAATCTGACCTTTCTGAAAGCTGTGGATGCCCTGTCAGACGAACATGGCCAGTTTGATTTCACCAAAAAAAGCACAACTTTTTCTAGGCTGCAGCTCCCGGGAGTTATAGCCATTAACTTTTTCTTTCCAGTGAAGAACATTTTCCTACTGAGACTGTAAAGGAAATTAAAATATTGTGTGATAACTTTATCTTTTAGAAACACATTTGGTCTTGTAACTAAAACTCATTTGGTCGGGTCATTAAAGACACTGTTAGAAAGACACTGCAATGTAAAAACTTCTGTTCCCTTTTGCTTTACCCATTATTTTTTTCTTTCCTGTGAAGATCATTTTCCTACCGACACAATGCGGTGATGCTTCGGTGCTCTTCAATACTTTAAAGGCTTGTCCGGTACGGAGAGGAGTTTGTGTGTAAATGTCCACAAGAGTTAGTTTTGACAAGCTTTTGCCTCTTTTAAGTGGTGTCGGTAACTCACCAGGCAGCAGGTAAGTGTCAAATCCCTCAACTTCTGTTGTCTCAAAATATTTCTTTTTATCTTCACTGTTTTTTTATGTAACATTTATAATACAATAGGGGAGATGGCCAGTGTACAAGGATAGTGACATTCTCAAAATGACAGACAACAACAAACAAACAAATCATGGGACTGAAAACCTTGAACTAACCTGCTCTATTTTTGCTACTTATTATGAATGTATTATTACATTAATATTTTTGCTCTGAGTTATTATCAGTGTTGAGATTACAGATTACAGACCCCAAAATGTAGTTTGTAACGGAATCCATTAAATTACTTAAAGTGAGTAACGTAATCTGAATACTTTGGATTACTTGGTAATTACTTAATAATTGCCCTACAGTTTGCTGTAGAGAAGCAAAGACTAGGACATCGTAACATAAGAAGTTTTGTCTGCTAAAAGAAAATAAAAAGACCAGACTTTACTGAACCAAATTAAAAATATCACTGATAGAAGAGAAGGAGGAGACATGGTCTGCACAGCATGATTTAGTCCTGTTAAATACTGTTTTAGTCCTGCTTTAGTCCGTGTTTTAGTCCTGGTATAGTCCTGGTTTAGTTCTGGTTTAGACCTGGTTTAGTCCTGGTATAGTCCTGGTTTAGTCCTGGTTTAGACCTGGTTTAGTGTCCAGCAATGAGTGGAATTACGTTAAAAAAAACAAAAGAAAAAAAAAGGGATTTAGCCCAAAATGTGAAAACATGAAAATATCACCATGTAATCCATTTATTTCAACAAAGTAACTGTAATCCAAATACCACACATTCAAACAGTAACTGTAACCGAATACAGTTACTCATAATTAGTACTCTGATTACGTAACTCCGGTACATGTAATCTGTTACTCCCCAACACTTGTTATTATGATGTACTGTGATGTGTGAGCTGCTATGTCCAAATTGTGGATAGGGAGGGGCATGATTTGTTGACTCATCGATAATTGAATTTCATTGATCAGATAAATTTTTAATCGACAAACTGAATGTAGGTTTCTGTGTGTAGCGTGAGGAGACGAGGCTGCGTCTGACACAAACACTGAAGTTGCCTCACAGTCCCATGTTTGGGCTCTGGCTCCTTGGAGACACTGAACCACTCAGTGAGTCTGTTTACAGCACATCAGTGTGTGATCGGGTTTTTTGAGTATCCCGGTTTCATCATGGTGCATGTAAACGCAGTATCCCATTTACTGCAACATAAAGTTGAGTCACATGCGTCCAAAAGGCAAACACTTTTCAGTCTTTTCATCAACAGTAGCCAAAATAAAGTAAACACCATAAATAAAGTGAGTGAAATGATGTTAAATAAAGAGCTGCTCTAAACCTGCACACATCTCCAACGCGACACACACACAGAACAGACTCACCATCATCATCAACATCAACACTTATATTACACTGAGTCATGTCCCTTAGTCCAACAGAAGCTGACCACTAGCCTGATTCATCAGCCAGTTTCACTTTGTGGAAACCGTCTGACCTCGCAGCATTAGGATTTGTTCGCTCGACAGTAGGCGGGTACTTTTTTATATTTAACCAATCACTGTTATTTGGTCGTGACGTATGTAATGCGCTGCTAACAGGGCTCACTGGTATATTAAGCTTTTCCCAAATCCCATAGGAAGAAGGACAATAATGTATTTCCCCTTGATAAAATTCACCAAACATTCTCTTTGTTCCAGCTTCAAATCCTCGATCTCAGGAATCGTTGCCAACACACAATGTCTGGCTCTTTGCTGATTTGCTGGTGCCCAAACTCACACTTCTGGGGTTCTTGCAAAAAGTCTAGTGTAGTCTGATTCCTGACCTAGTCACTGTAGAGAAAAGAACGCACTAGGTGGCGCCAGCCTGGGTAGCTGACCGCATCAGCATACAAAGAAAGAGCTGTTTTTTTTTTTTTTTTTTCAGCGCTTACAGTTTATGTAAATGAGTCATAGTAAGTAAGCAAGTCTTTATTTATATAGCGCTTTTCACAGACTTTTTTTGTCCCCACAAGATTACATTATTAATTCACTCCATACCTGGTGATGGTAAGCTGCCACCGCAGCCACAGCTGCCCTGGGGCAGACTGACAGAGGCGCAGCTGCCATGCCACTCGGCACCATCGGTCCCTCCGACCACCACCATCACTCACACACACACACACCACTTTCATACTAGGCAATGTGGGTGAAGTGTCTTGCCTAAGGACACAATGATTGAATTGATTGTATTTAACTGACTTTGACAATCAACTGTTCTGGAGACGTGTAACATGTTTTGGGTTGATGGGGGAAACCGGAGCACCCGGAGGACACGGGGAGAAACATGCAAACTCCACACAGAAAGGCCAGGGCGACCCGGAGATCGAACCCAGAACCTTCTTGCTGTGAGGCATGAGTGCTAGCCACTCAGCCATGGTGCGGTTTTAAGTTTCATTTCTGTAAAATGTAAACAAATGTGTCAAAGCTGAATTAATCACATTATAATCTCAAACATGCTGATGTGGCTCTAGAGTCGTAATGGTTTATATGTTGTAAAGTTGAGTTTATTTATGCAGATTAGTAATAGTAATAATAATGATGATAATTTTAATATAAAAACATTAATGATTAGTCGAAAATCTCGAGACGACTGATTAAGAAAATGTAATCAAATGCCCGTCCGTACTTGTGGATCAACACAGTTTGTCGAAGTCTCTACACTTTACTCTTTGGGCCCATTGCGTCTGTTCTTATGTGTAATTCGTCTCATATGGACCGTCTTTATTACTCTGTATCTTAAACAGAATCCAGGCAGAGACGGTGAGAGGAATCCAAAAGCACACACCTCTGAAGAGTGAAAGTCTGACGGCTCTCAGTTCAAAGCCAGACTGGAGGAAAGTCTTAAGTCTACAGACACACACAGAAGAACAAATACCATCTCTGTCTCAGCTGGGAGCTCCATCTCCTTTTGGTGCTTCATTTGAATTGAAATATTAAAAGACAATATTGGATCATCAAAGAATATGCTTAAAGTTATAAGGTTCATAAAGTAAAGAAATGTAGTGCACTTTTACAGGTGGGAGTTATAATATAGAAAGAAATAATCGTACGGATAGTGTGTCTGGTTTTCCGCAGGGCTGTGAACTTTCTCCCCTGCTCTTTTCTCTGGTGCGTCTCCAGTCACGACTCTGTAAATCCTGATTAAGTTTGAGGAGAATCTCGCTCACCCTGGACACGAACTATTTGAGACACTCCCCTGCAATGAATCAGAATTTATGATATTTCAGTTTTAAAATTACATAGAAATTAAACTGTGAAATTGCAAAAAAAAAAAAAAAAAGTACTATAATTCTGAAATAGGGACAGATCAGGAGAGACATTCAACTGCATGAAGTAAAAAAACAACAAACACAAACAACAAATGACTATGGGCCCTCCCCCACAGACTAGCCTAGCCACCTGCTGCCATCTCCATCGAGAGCAGTAGCAGTGTTGTCACATTTTTGTGCTGCACTCTTTGGACTTATAATACCATATTTTTTGCACCATAGGACGCGCTCTTAAGCCTCCAACATCATCAAAAAAGGACTGCGCGCCCCACAATCCAGAGCGCCCTATACACGAATCCACTCGGGTGTCCCAGCACGACTTCAGCCATCACACTGTTGGGTTTCCTTTAAAGTCCGGTGCGGTTTATTTGTGAAAAAAGTTCGAAAATAGACCATTTAATGACAGTGCGCCTTATAATCCAAAGCACCCTATAGTGTGGAAAATATGGTATTTTTCAGACTATAAGTTGCACTGGAGTATAAGTTGCACCAGCCAAAAAATATGTAATGAAGAAAAAAAACATATATAAGTTTGACCGGACTATAAGTCACACTTTTTGGGGGAAATGTATTTTATTAAATCAAAGACCACAAACTGACATTTCATCTTAAAAGTCAAGTTCTAGTAAAAACAACAGGACAGAGAACAACAGACTGTTAACGTCACATATGAACAGTTCTTCAGATAAACTATAACATAAACAACAGAACAGAACAAGTTTAACAAACTCTCCATCTCACTCCAAATCACTAAATCCATTCAATTCTTCATCCTCGGTGTCACTTCTGAACAACTCCTCGACCTCTGGAGATAAACAGAGCGTCGCTTCCTCTTCTGTGTCGCTGTCGTCAGACTCAGCATCAGTTCCAGTTAGAATTATTCCAGCGTCTCTGAATCCCGACAGGATGGTTTCGGTGTTACTGAAGTCCAGGCTTTGTCCATCCATCCACTGACTTCCAGGAAAGTTTCATGGTGCACACTTCCGGTTGAAGCTTTGTTCATTCCCGCCTTTTCACCAGTCCCTCACAAGTTTCTCGCTCACTCCAAACTTTCTTTCTGCTGCTCAATTCTCGTTTTCAGCTGAATATTTCACGACTTGCAGCAGGACAGAGGCTCTTTCTGCAGGAGACATACGCATTAGAGTCAAGTAACAGTGGTACAGGAGGAACAGGAGCAGCAGATACTGACACACAAGACTAGAACCTCTCACCGCTTCAGTGTGAAAATTTTAATATATAAGTTGCACCGGAGTATAAGTCGTAGGAAACACCCAAACCATGAAAAAAAGTGCAACTTATAGTCCAAAAAATACGGTAAGTGTCAGATAAGTTTTAGGTATATGTTCTTAATGCGTATTTCGACTTCTGGTTGGGCCAAATTAAATAAAGATAATGAAGATTCGCTGAAAATCAAAAATGCAGTGTAAATGAGATGTTGCTTATCCATGACAAAAGTGTGATTATGTGTACAATAGTCATTTTTATGAGCAATTATATCTTCAAAGTATAAGTGATAATGTTGATTTATTAGATGCCCCTGAACGTCTCTTAACCCCATGTCTGTATTTGTTTGTTTTGACCTATTTGTTGTAGCCTACGACGAGACAAAAGGTTTGAATTTGGTTGTTTAGCGCACCTGGATTTCTCTTTAGTGACTCTAAACTCCGAGATCGAGGTCTGAGCGTGAGAGCGGTCTGCGGCCTCGTCTCTGCTCCGTGTTTTCCCCGCAGTTTTTATCAGTCCAAACACATTGTGGAGCCTAAGTGGAGCAGGGGGAGGCCGTCCTGCAGGGGGCGGTGTGAGAGCGGAGAGCGCAGTGGGAGAGGACAGACCCTGCTGTTTTTCAGAGGCAAAGACCCTTCAGCTGCTCACGCCAAACAGGTCACATGCTGTAAGGAGGGAACAGGGACTAACAAATACAGATTTAAATGTCTCTGCAAGAACTTTATGTCAAATTATTTCAATATTTTTGTGTCAAAGGAAAATGTATGTGTTATGTATGAGTCTTAAGTGTTCATAACAGTAAAATTCATTCATTTCAGAGTGGAGGAATTCCTGTATCGTTCGTTCATTCACTTTTCAAAATAAAATCCAAAGTAAGAAAATGAAAAAAAAAATGATTTCTTTCATTATTTGTCTCCAAAACCAAAATGAAAAAACAGATAACGATTCATTTTTTTCAGTTTCGGATTTTGTGTTGAAATGAATAGTGGAAAAAACGGATAACAGACTGAACCAGGACTGAACCAGGACTAAAACAGGACTAAAACAGTAGTGAGTGTCGGGACGGGCCCAGGGGTGCGCCCACGTAGACTGTTGGATGGTCAGGATCAGGATCAAGACCAAGACCAGACCGGGACTGAGACCAGGACCAAACCAGCACCAGGACCATGAATGAGACTGTGAGTGACATCAGGACCAGACCAGGATCTGACCAGAACCAGAACTGAGACCAGGACTGAGACTGGGACCAGACTGGGACAAGACCAGGACTGAGACCGGTTTAGTCCTGGTTTAGTTCTGGTTTAGACCTGGTTTAGACCTCAGACCTTCAGTCTGACATCACAGTTTAAGTCACGGAAACTGGAAATGGCCGTTATGTTTTGTTTTGCTTTGTTTTGTTTTGTTTTTTCCCATTACTCATTTAAACACAAAATCGCAAAAAAAAAAAAAAAAAAAGAATCATTATCTGTTTATTATCTGTTTTTAAATGTTTTATTTTTGGTTTTATTTTTACAAATTTTTGAGCTATCTACCATGTTGTAATGTTGCTCCCTCATCAAAAACAAGCCTGAAGATCATCCATACATGTCTGACTAATCTAGTGATCTTATTTGACAATGCATTATCATTAGCAGTACAATTCTGTCCAAAACTCCGCCCAAAAGCCTATGTCACACATGCTTCTTCACTGCAATTTTCCATATATGTATAAAAAAATAAAATAAAATAAATATATACACACTACAACTTCACAAACCTGATACGATGTGCAGTAGTTTCATTAATGGGATGCACCCTGATCACACAGAACATCAAAAATTAAAGTGAACTTTATTACACTGCAAATTTCTCTGACCTGGCCAAGATTTTAAGACTTATATCAGGTTTTTCATCTTGTTTTCAGATTTATTATCTCCTTACTAGACCAGAGACGGCTTAATTTAAGTCTAGAGGTCGTTTATTTTAAGATCAAGTAAAATTATCTTGCTGCATGGACAGAAAATTTCACTACTTTCAAGTCATTTTCTGCTAGATTTAAGTCTTTATATCTTACATATTTCAGTACACTGTTTTTGTCAAATACACCATTTTCAAAACAAAAAGACCTAACACGCCGATCTAAATGTTGTGTGTTAGCATTTAATACGCCATAGAAATGTAATGCTCCTTTAAGTTAACTTTTCTTACAGTTTCTATGGGATTTTAAATAGTTAGAATTTGATCATTAATAATTAAAGAACACATATTATGCATTTTGGGATTTTAATTCCATTTTAAACATGCTTTTGCTTATGTATTTCTCATTTTTAACTTAAAATAACGCCTACATTTGGAACCTGCACTTTAAGAACTGCACCTCTGTTTACAATTAGTTGAGTTAAGTCAATTTAAAGACGTTATCGCCCGTGAATTCTGCGCTAATAGAGCCATGTGTTTACTTTAGACTTTTTTAGATCCTACGTTCTAAAAATAATGCGTACTTTGGACCCGAAGATTAGTTTTATCCCCTCACAGAGCCCTATTGTGGATTACTAAACACTTGTCTGAGTCCAAAGGGTCACTCAAACAGCAGCTTTTCCACTAATAGAACCAGCTTTGGCTTAAATACCTCTATTTTCAGACTGGGTCACAGAGGTGGGTCACGGGGGGAGCGGGGCAAACTCTTGACTATTTCACAGTTTCTGCTTTTGCCCCGTTCCTCTGAAAAAACACAGGCTTTAATAGAATGTTGCACAATCGTGTTAGAAATGTTCGGATGTTCCAGTAAATCTCTGAGAAACTGCAGCAGGACCAAACTGAGCCAGAGGTGGAGAGCAGCCAAAAAAACTTTAAAATAATATTACTCAAGTTGAAGGGCGGAAAGGTGGTCCAACAAATTACGGAACGAAGAGTGAAAAGGTCTAGAGTAACTTAAAGAAGAACTCTTGGGACGGACATCTGATATCGAATTTGAAGCTGATGTAATGTTAAGCTCTTATATAATGCAGACAATCTGGTATTTTCACAGTGTAGATACAAACGAAAACTACATTACATAATACATGAAGGAGCGCACCAAGAAACACAAATGTTCAAATCATTTCATTCTGTCAACATGAAGACTTTTACTTACTGTTACTTCAATTAACATTACCGTATTTTTTGGACTATAAATCACACTTTTTTTCATGGTTTGGGTGTTTCCTGCGACTTAGGCTGCGTTAAGACTGCAGGGCTTAACGCTCAATTCGGATTTTTTTGTGAAATCCGATGTTTTTGCGAGGTCGTTCACATTTCCAATTAAATGCGACTTGTATGTGATCTCCTGTGTGAACTTTAAACGGCCCAAAAGTGTCCCACATGTGCACTGGAGACACGTCTGTGTTTCCAAACATGGACGCAGCATTGAGCACCTGGAGATTTTAAAGTTCCTCTCGTACCGGAGCCACAACATGAACAACTTACTTGTTTTAAGGAGGAGATTGAGAAGGAGAAGGACGAGGTTTTTGGTCGTGGTGTTTTGTGGGGCAGCGGCAGCGACGTCCGTTGAAAGGAACGTGTGGATGTGGAGACGGAGCCAAGAGTGGTGAGTGGTGATGTGCTTCACTTCAGTGACACAGAGTTCATTAACAATTTTCGCCTACTTCAGCGCAGAATAGTGACGTTTGTGTCTTGTTGATAATGTGTAGGTGGATGAATGCACTTTGGCCGTTCAGACTGAAGTCACATGTCAAAAGATCAGATATGTATCAGTTTCAGGAGCACATATCCAAGTGTCCTCGGTCGCATTTGAAAAAATTGTATCTGTGTCGTTCAGACTGTCATTAAAAGATCAGATACAGGTCACATAGAGGCCAAAAAATCTGATTTGGGTCACTTCAGGCTGCAGTCTGAACACAGCCTTATACTCCAGTGAGACTTCTATCTTAAAATTTTCATACTGAGCTGCGAGAGGCTCTAGTCTTGTGTGTCAGTATCTGCTGCTCCTGTTCCTCCTGCACCCATGTCACTTGGCTCTACTGCACATGTCTCCTGCAGAAAGAGCCTCTGTCCTGCTGCAAGTCGTGAAATATTCAGCTGAAAACAGTAATCGAGTAACAGAAAGAAAGTTTGGAGTGAGCGAGAAACTTGTGACACCGGGAGGATGCACCATGAAACTTTCCTGGACTCACTGGATGGATGGACAAAGCCTGGACTTCAGTGACACTGAAACCATCCTGTCGGGATTCAGAAAGACCGGAATAATTCTAACTGGAACTGATGCTGAGTCTGACAACAACTACAAAGAAGAGGAAGCGACGCTCTGTTTATCTCCAGAGGTCGAGGAGTTGTTCAGAAGTGACACCGAGGATGAAGAATTGAATGGATTTAGTGATTTGGAGTGAGATGGAGAGTTTGTTAAACTTGTTCTGTTCTGTTGTTTATGTTACAGTTTATCTGAAGAACTGTTCATATGTGATGTTAACAGTCTGTTCTTCTCTTCTATTGTTTTTACTAGAACTTAACTTTTAAGATTAAATGTCAGTTCGTGGTCTCGTTCGTCTCTCATTCATGATTTTCTAAAATAAATTTCCGGTGAAAAGTGTGACTTATAGTCCAGTCAAACTTATATATGTTTTTTTCTTCATTACACATTTTTTGGCTGGTGCAACTTATACTCCAGAGCAACTTATAGTCTGAAAAATACCGTATTTTCTACACTATAGGGTGCTTTAAATTATAAGGTGATTATAAGGTGTCATTAAATGGTCTATTTTCAAACTTTTTTCACATATTTGTTCAGTTGTGGCGTGTAGGGAGGGTGCTGTCTGGGGGCGCTGGATTGTCGGCGTGTTCGCAGTGACTCAGTTGTTCAGTCGTGTCTAGAAGTGGCACATTGCACTCGCTTTTTCGGTTCGTTCCTCTGTTCCGTTCCTCTTCGGTGTGGAGTGATGAGTGTGTCTGTGGGTTGTTCTCTGTTCTCTTGTTATTATTGTAACTTTTCAAGATGAAATTTGTTCCTGGTCCGCTGATTTTATAAAAAATTTGCCCCAAAAAGTGCGACTTACATATGTTTTTTTCTTCATCATTATGTATTTTTTGGCTGGAGCGACTTGTAGTCCGAAAAATACGGTAAGTCCAAAGAGGGTAGCACAAAAATGTGACCACACCGCTACTGCTCGAGATGGAGACGGCAGCAGGTGGCGAACCCCCCACCAGAAAAAAAATGCTAGTCTGTGGTGGAGGGTCCAGTCATTTGTTGTTTGTGTTTGTTGTTTTTTTACTTCGTGCAGTTGAACGCCTCTCCCGATCTGTCCCTGATTTATAGTCTGGTGCGACTTATATGTTATTTTCTTCTTCATTACACATTTTTTGGCTGGTGCGATTTATAGTCCGGAGCAAATTATAATCCGAAAAATACAGTAATGCAAACAATCTGGTATTTTTAAAGTATGGGCAAAAAAACACAAAAACTACTTTACTTTATATATGAAGGAGCGCATCAAGAAACACAAATATTCAAATCATTTCATGTTGTCAACATAAAGCTTCTGTCACTTGTAGACTTACTCACAGTGGGAATTGATACCCAGACTTTTACTTACTGTTACTTCAATAAAAATGACTCAAGTAGGAGTAAAACTATGCTAAGAAAAGTACTGTGAAAAGAAGTGTCTCTTAAAAAGTGAAATAAATGAGTTCTACCTGTAAAAGAATTTAAGTAATGTATCCTCCACGTAAATCTCTGAGTCTGACATTGACACAGGAGCTATAGTAGCATGATCATATTCCTTTGACATACCACCTGCATACCATTATATAAACTGTGGCATATTTCTGTCTAACAGGTGCCTGCTCGTCTTAACAGTCTCAGCACACTTGCTTTATAAATCTCCTCGTTTGGAAGAATCGTCAAGGGGCTCAAAGATCACACTATGTTCACGTTTGAAATCACACTATGTTAACGCTTCAAGTCCCCACGGGCCTATATTATTGATGGTAAATAAACTTCTCCTGCTTAAGACATCCAGTTGGTCTCCGGCCTTTTACTTCCACCTTTTCTTGGATAAACTGAAAACTTCTTCAACGCTACCCACGTTTGAAATCAGGACCAGTGGCGTAGCATTCGGCGGTGCAGCCATTGCGACACAGCAGGGCCCACGGTACTTTGAGGGCCTATCATTGGAGTATAAACAGCTGTCAACATAAATGATGCATACACAACTGCCAGTTATACCAGGGGTTTTCAACATTTTTCAGGCCAGGGACCCCCAACTATGTATATGGGCCCGGTCAAGCAGAAGTAAACAACAAGGCCAAAAATTCAAGTTAATGCATCTGATATAAAAATGTATTGAACAGATACATATGTACTCTAGTTTATGAAACTGTTTACCTTTTTTCTGTACCATTTTTGGTTCTAAAGTTACATACGTTTTAAACAGACCATGTATGAAACATGGAACAAAAATTATTTCCCAAATTTCAAAGACCTGCAAATCATGTAAATAAATGGATGTATTTCATCATATCTTGTGTTATTCCATCTTTGAACTGTTGATGAAGGTACATGATTTTTCAAAAAAAAATAAATGTATTTAAAATGATAAAAAATTTGCTTGGAAGGACTGACATATTTAATAGAAATAGTTTCCTTTCATTTTGAAGTAATATTAAAGTATTTGGAAGAAAAAAGCGACAAATTATGTAAAATCCTGCACCTTCTACTTGTTTGCACAATTTTCCCTCCGTTACTTTTCCCTCCGTTACCATGACCTTTCTTAATAAAAAATCTCATTACTCAAAAAGTAAGAGGTTTTTCAACCTAATCTTGTACCATATGGTAGAAAACTATATGAAGCAAATATTCAAACCAGTTTGTTAAGGATATGTAAGTGAGAACCAAGAGTTATCACTGTTTGGATTTATTGCCCAAAAAGTGCTGCATATTTCATTCCCTTCGTTACCGACATGAGTTTTTAAATTTTTGGTCAACAACTTGAAAGAATATCACAGGTTTAACTTGACCCTGTTGGAGTGTAACTCTTTCCTACATTCTGATACTTTACTTATTTCAATAGTAGTCCCTCTAGTTTCTGAATAAAAGACATTTGAATGTCAAAAATCTGCCCCTGTTTCCCTCCGTTACCACTTGACCGGACCCATATATGGCATAGAAGTGTGCTACTCTGTTATTGTACATTCAGTACTACAATACAATTCAATACATCGAAGTCACTTACCAAGTTCAGGCTTATCCTGAAATTCTGAACTGAAACTAGCTCCATCCCCATCACGCTCAAAATGGACTCAAAATGTGACTTTTGTTCACGATTTGATTAAACGAGAGAGGAGCCACAGCGAGCACGGACAAGAGTTTGATTTGTGACACTGAACTTTTCCCGGTCATTCTGATCTGAGAAGCGAGAGGAAAGACAAAACTCTCCCATCCTCTTCTGGTCGCTGCGTGGACAGAGAGGAGGCTGTGGAGTGTGGAGTCTGGTTAATGCGCCTGGGGAATGAAGCCGCCTCACCTCTTCCCAATGTGCGGTAGTATGTGCAGTTCCGCTGTGCGTAAAAGTAAAGCTGTAACGGACCTCTTCACATGTAACAAGAAACTCTAACGAGAAACTGTAAAATTCAGGCCGACGTGTTTGCAGTTTGACAGGGAATGAAGACGTGATGAAGGAGCGAACAGACAGAACCCACTGAAAACCAGTTCATCCTCATCTTTCCAAAATGAGCCAAAGATATTGCGATTCTCCTGCTGTCCCCCCTGTTGAAGAGCTCTGAATTATACTATATCTATCTAAAGTGGGTTTATGTTTGTGGCCCTGGGATGGGTCGATACGATTCTGCGAAAAGCAAAGGCTAAATCATGGCTGTAATACTAAAAGTTGACCGTTTAAAATGTTTTCCCCTACAAATTACAGTTACATACTCCAAAATGTAGTTTGTAACATAATCCATTAAATTAGTTAAAGTGAGTAATGTAATCTGAATACTTTGGATTACTTGATTTGCTGTAGAGAAGCAAAGACGAGGAAATCTTCACATAAGAAGTTTTATCTGATAAAAGAAAATAAAAAGCCCAGACTTTACTGAACCAAATTAAAAATATTATTGATAGAAAAGGAGGAGACACGGTCCATGCAGCATGGTTTAGACCTGTTAAATCCTGTTTTAGACCTGGTTTAGACCTGGTTTTAGACCTGGTTTAGTGTCCGGCAATGAGTGGATTTACCGGGAAAAAAAAAAAAAAAAAAAAAAAAGGGATATAGCCCAAAATGTGAAAACAGGAAAATACCACCGTGTAATCCATTTATTTCAACAAAGTAACTGTAATCCAATTGCCACTCACTGAAACAGTAACTGTAGCCGAATACAGTTACTCATAATTTGTACTCTGATTACTTAACTCTGGTAGATGTAATCTGTTACTCTCCAACGCTGAAAGTCGACTCAATCCACTAAGTTTGTGCAGAGTTAATATGAAAAACTTTATTAATCGAAACAGTGAAAATGTCAACATAACTGCAGTTTTTCCACAAAATAATTTAGTAAAATATACAAAAAAATACTCTACAACAGCCCACGATATCAATACTGAATCATCACATTAAATTATACGATATATCAATATTTCAATATTTTTGCACACTCCTAGTAATCGACAACGTCAACGAGGAAAATACTTTGACGCACGTAGAGCACATGGATGAGTCAACTTTAGAGCCGAGGCAGATGATTCTAGTGAAGGTGTATGGAGTCTGAAAACAGTGGCACACTTCCTGTATTACCTCATGACATCACAAGGTGGAACAGAGTGTTTTCAGTTTGAGTGAAGAACCTAAATATGCAGGTTTGTGTGTTAAACTTGTGTGAATGAAACAAAACACAACTCCAGGTCTGTGCGTGATACATCTGAACACACTGTAATATTGTGGGACCTTTAAGCACCTGTCTCGAGCTTTACTTCTGTCTGTCAGACGTCTTTATGGTCCTGGTGACATGTGCTTCCCCTGATGAGTGTGCTAACCACCAACAGCTGTCTGTGAATACATGAGCCACTTAGCCTAGTTAGCGCCGTGTGGGCTGAATATAACCAGGCCAAGGACACACTCTGAGACAGAACAGCGAGTGAACAATGCACAGGCCATTAGAATATACAACTTCACCAGTACACGCGCTGAATGTTCTGACTGAGTTTTTAATGGAATTCAGTGGCTCTTCAGAACTTTCCCCACAGTAAAAGGCTCATATTAGGTCATTTTCTGATCTGTTGTGTTGTTTCCTCGTCGCAAATAGACCTGGAGTTTGGTTTTGTTTTCATGTTTAACACAAACCCTGTATATTTAGATTTTGTTCTTCTTTCTCGGTTTTGAAGGCACTTGGACTCGGTCTTGTCTCGGTCTTGAAGGCGCTTGGACTCGGTCTTGTCTCGGTCTTGAAGGTGCTTGGACTCGGTCTTGTCTCAGTCTTGAAGGCGCTTGGACTCGGTCTTGTCTCGGTCTTGAAGGTGCTTGGACTCGGGTCTTGTCTCGGTCTTGAAGGTGCTTGGACTCGGTCTTGTCTCGGTCTTGAAGGGACTTGGACTCGGTCTTGTCTCAGTCTTGAAGGCGCTTGGATTCAGTCTTGAAGGCACTTGGACTCGGCCTAGTCTTGGTCTAGAATGTGCTTGGACTCAGTCTTGTCTCAGTCTTGAAGGTGCTTGAACCCGGTCTTATTTTGGTCTTGAAGGCGCTTGGACTCGGTCTTGTCTCGGTCTTGAAGGCTCTTGGACTCGGTCTTGTCTCGGTCTTGAAGGCGCTTGGACTCAGTCTTGTCTCAGTCTTGAAGGCGCTTGGACTCGGTCTTGAAGGTGCTTGGACTCGGGTCTTGTCTCAGTCTTGAAGGCGCTTGGACTCGGGTCTTGTCTCGGTCTTGAAGGCGTTTGGACTCGGTCTTGTCTCGGTCTTGAAGGCGCTTGGACTCGGTCTTGAAGGTGCTTGGACTCGGGTCTTGTCTCAGTGTTGAAGGCGTTTGGACTCGTCTTGAAGGTGCTTGGACTCGGTCTTGTCTCGGTCTTGAAGGCGCTTGGACTCGGTCTTGTCTCGGTCTTGAAGGCGTTTGGATTCAGTCTTGAAGGCACTTGGACTCGGCCTAGTCTAGGTCTAGAATGTGCTTGGACTCAGTCTTGTCTCAGTCTTGAAGGTGCTTGAACCCGGTCTTATTTTGGTCTTGAAGGCGCTTGGACTCGGTCTTGTCTCGGTCTTGAAGGCGCTTGGACTCGGTCTTGAAGGTGCTTGGACTCGGGTCTTGTCTCGGTCTTGAAGGCGTTTGGACTCGGTCTTGTCTCGGTCTTGAAGGCGCTTGGACTCGGGTCTTGTCTCGGTCTTGAAGGCGTTTGGACTCGGTCTTGTCTCGGTCTTGAAGGCGTTTGGACTCGGGTCTTGTCTCGGTCTTGAAGGCGCTTGGACTCGGTCTTGTCTCGGTCTTGAAGGCGCTTGGACTCGGTCTTGAAGGTGCTTGGACTCGGTCTTGTCTCAGTCTTGAAGGCGCTTTGGACTCGGTCTTGTCTCGGTCTTGAAGGCGCTTGGACTCGGTCTTGAAGGCGCTTGGACTCGGTCTTGTCTCGGTCTTGAAGGCGCTTGGATTCAGTCTTGAAGGCACTTGGACTCGGGCTAGTCTTGGTCTAGAATGTGCTTGGACTCAGTCTTGTCTCAGTCTTGAAGGTGCTTGGACTTTGTCTTGTCTCGGTCTTGAAGGTGCATGGACTCGGTCTTATCTCAGTCTTGAAGGCGCTTGAACCCGGTCTTATTTTGGTCTTGAAGGCGCTTGGACTCGGTCTTGTCTCGATCTTGAAGGCGCTTGGACTCGGTCTTGTCTCAGTCTTGAAGGCGCTTGGACTCGGTCTTATCTCGGTCTTGAAGGCGCTTGGACTCGGTCTTGTCTCGGTCTTGAAGGCTCTTGGACTCGGTCTTGTCTCGATCTTGAAGGCGCTTGGACTTGGTCTTATCTCAGTCTTGAAGGCGCTTGAACCCGGTCTTATTTTGGTCTTGAAGGCGCTTGGACTCGGTCTTGTCTCGGTCTTGAAGGGACTTGGACTCGGTCTTGTCTCAGTCTTGAAGGCGCTTGGATTCAGTTTTGAAGGCACTTGGACTCGGTCTTGTCTCGGTCTTGAAGGCGCTTGGACTCAGTCTTGTCTCGATCTTGAAGGCGCTTGGACTCGGTCTTGTCTCAGTCTTTAAGGTGCTTGGACTCGGTCTTATCTCAGTCTTGAAGGCGCTTGGAACTCGGTCTTATTTTGGTCTTGAAGGCGCTTGGACTAATTATTTGTATTTTACAGTTATTTTGGCACATATTTATCAATGTTTTTATAAATCTATCTCCATTTGATCTGATTAATGTTCATTTAAGCTTAAAATAAACCAAGCAAACTGTGCTGCACTTAAACACTCTGCTCCCCTTTTTTGGACCTTCACCCACAGTTTGAGAAGCCCTTCTTTAATCTCACTTCCACTGGCACTTTACAGAAAACAACTTCAGAGTGAATCAAGTGAGTTTTTTCAAGTTCATAACATTTACATTTACATTCTTTTACTGGTTTTGCAGTGATATTTAGCAGCCTTTTCACATTTGTCGGCCGTAATGAAAAATGATCGCATTTTTCGAGTGTCAGACCCCGAGATCATAAAAAAGTGGTCTCAAGGCCAGTCTCAAGACCAAGACCGGTCTCGAATACTACGACACTAGAGGTCGCTAGTGGCCTCCTTTTGTTTTGCCATTTATTTGAGTTTGATCCAACTTGTAATCTACTTTTGAGTTTATTGTGTATTTTACTTTTACTCTTGTATTAGCCTATATATTTTGTCCCCAGGAAAGGTTTGTAACAGCTCCAAGCCCACAAGTGTCAATTTTTCTTAATATAGTATCTTAAATGTGTGTTTTCGAGCCGTTCTTTTCCCCCTGACAGAGCACGAGTCCCTGTGTGGAGCCGCGCTGGAGCAGATAAGGCGGCGACGTCCTCATTTGTCAGACCAGGATCCATTGTTTTCGCGTTTCCTGCTCCTCGTCTTTGTGCGTCTGTGATAGTGTCTGAAGCATCGGGGAGCGGAGGGAGGAGAGATGTCCTTCACCGCTCGCCGTACACTTTTTATACAACGAGCTGGGAGCACGGGGCGTTCAAGGACACAGGAAAAGTTACTTACTGTTATGGATGTGCTGCCTTTGTCAGAGAAGTTTGGCTACAGTAAAATGGATGAGCTTAACTTTTTTAAAGGTGCGTCATGAAGGTCCAGTCACCTGATTGTTTCCATGGAGATCTTAGTCATTGCAAAAAATAAAATGTAGTCAAGTTAAGATGACTTGAATTAACAAAGTTTGACCATGATTTGAGTAAATTTCAATCAACAAGTAAAATTATCTGCCAATGGAAGAAGACTGCATTTAAATAAGAAAAACAACAACATTTGCACTTAAAATAAGGCCCCGTCTACACTTAGTACGTATTCGAGTCGTTTTCGTTGTGGATGCAGTGTTCGTTCACACTAATCCGATGGAAAACAGTTCCAGAGACAGAACGATCTGGTGCCGCCAGCTCCCACGAATTCATCCGAGTACAGATCTGATCCAGCACCGTGTGGACGCCTGAAAACACTGATACTCTGATGTAAGTCTATGCGCCGCGAAGTAATTCACCGCCAAAACGCTAAGAGGCTAGAATATATGTCCATTCATGTAAACGTG
Source organism: Boleophthalmus pectinirostris (assembly GCF_026225935.1). Lineage (NCBI taxonomy): Eukaryota > Metazoa > Chordata > Actinopteri > Gobiiformes > Gobiidae > Boleophthalmus > Boleophthalmus pectinirostris. The sequence continues at coordinate 32,578,866 of NW_026571175.1, forward strand.
TGTCTGTCTGTACGACCTGCAGACGTATAATCTCTGAAAAGTTTAACATGAACCATCTCCAACGCGACAGAAACACAGAACAGACTCACCATCAGCAGAACACCCCTCTGTCACAGAAAGAACACTCATATTTTACTGAGTCGTGTCCTTTAGTCCGACAGAAGCTGAACCGGATCAGCGCACAAAAGCCAGCTGTTTTTTGTGCGCTCAGTTTATGCAAATTAGCCATGTGGTTTTAAGTTTCATTTCTGTAAAACGTAAACAAATATGCTCAAAGCTGTGTGGATAATAAAGGATTGTGGACACAGAAACGACGTGTCTGGACGCAGATACGGTGACACACGGATTCGTTTCAGTGTAAACATACAATCAAATGTTGCTTGAATTAAGAAAAACTCACTCTTCCATTGGTAGATCATTTTACTTGTCAAGTTGAATCGACTCAAATAAACTAAAATGTTCTTAATTTAAGTCATTTTAACTTCTCTAGATATTGATTTTTACAGTGTTGCTTTGGCTGTAATAGAATGTTCCACAATAAGACAGTAAACTTGTCTATCTTTATGGAGACAAGTAGGAGTTAGCTGAGGCCAAGTTACAGGTCAGATCAGTGGAAAGGCGACTCCATTTACTAATGATGCAAGGACAATGGGTTCAGAAAGGTTTTATATTATACAAAATTGATTCTTGTGAGCTTTTAGTCATGTTATGTTGTTACCTTCTCAAAAACAGACCTGGAGTTGTGTTTTGTTTCATTCACACATGTTTTATTAACTCTTTATTATTAGTCTGTCTAATCTCCAAACCTCAAAATGCTCTGTTCCACTTTGTGATGTCATGTCGTGGTAGTTTTCAATTTAACAGCTACAGTATTTTTTACGTTTAGTTCAGTACAGATCGGCAATTCCAGGGCTTAAATCTTATAAATGATTCTATTGAATGGAGTTTAAAAACACAGTGGAGCACTTTCTGTTTTACCACATGACATCACAAGGTGGAACAGAGCATTTTGAGTGTTTTCAGTTTGAGAGAAAAAAAAAGCATCAAAGCATGGTAAAAATTCAGATAACCTTGATTTTAGCCTCGAAAAGATGATTTAGGAAGAAATTAGGAAGAAAAGGAGATGTTTTAGAGGTTGCTCAAGCTGCATGCAGTTTCTTGGAAAATTGACTCATTTTGCCTTTTCAAGTAACTTTTTATAGACTTTATGAACTTTCTAAGCAATTTTTATGCAAGTTTCAGTTTGTGTTTGCAGAATAAAATGACAAATTATTAGAATGCGCCTTATTTATTGGGTTTGCTGTGTTTTAGTATAGAGCAATTTTCAAGTGTCTTAAGCAGCCTTTAAATATTAACTAATTTACCTAAATTTTTTTCCAGTTATTTACTGCAAATCAAGTTATGCAAGTCCAATGAAGAGCTCAAAATCGTACAAACGTAAAAACTGAACAGCTAGAAGTTAAAAAACGATAAAACATAACAAAACACAAGTCCAAACTCTGCCAAAACTACCTCAGGAAAAAAGAACAAGATGGTAAAACTTGAAAACCTGGAGTGTCCAGCAGCAGCACAGTGTCCAGACTTAAACCCCATGGAGCTGGTTTGGGATGAACTGGACAGAAGAGTGAAGCAACCGACAAGTGCCACACATTTATGGAAACTTCTGCAACAGACTTGGGAAGAACTTTCTGAAGAATATTTGATTTCTATTGTAAAAAGAACGAGCCACGAGTGTGTTCAGCTGTTAGATCTGCCAAAGGTCGACACTTTCATGAATCAAAAGTTTAGAATACGTTTTGGTCTATAAATTGATTCCATGATTTATTTTTCAACTCATATTGCTTATTTGTTCTATGCTTTCATTTCAGAGTGCAGTGACAATAAACTTAATAATTTTCAGTCAAAAACTGGAAAAACTTTTGACCTATAGTGTATGTGTCCAACTAACTTCCCTTGTGCATCAATAAAGTTTGTCTAAGTCTAAAAAATAAAATCCAGTGAAGTTAAGAAGACTTGAATTAATAATGTTTTATCATGATTGATTGAGTAAATATTGATTTTACTTGAAGTAAAATTATCTACCAATGGAAAAAAAAAAAAAAAAAAGAAATCCCTCTTTCTACACGTCTACACTTCTAAACGTTTTGCATGTAAAATAAGAAACAAACTGAAATGCCGTTTCAAATGTTGCTTGAAACGGGAACATCACACATTTTCTATTGGTAGATAATTTTACTTTACTCAAGCCGAATGTACTAAAAGTTAAATGTACTAAAATCAAGATAAAACACTCTTAATTCAAGTCATCTAAATACGTTGAATCTACTGAAATGAAGTTAAACGTTCTTAATTTAAGTCATTTTAACTTACCTAGATGTTACTAGAAGTTGAAGTTACCGATGGAAACTTCTGCAACAGACTTGGGAAGAACTTTCTGAAGAATATTTGATTTCTATTGTAAAAAGAACGAGCCACGAGTGTGTTCAGCTGTGAGATCTGCCAAAGGTCGACACTTTCATGAATCAAAAGTTTAGAATACGTTTGATTCCATGATTTATTTTTCAACTCAGTTTGCTTATTTATTCTACGCATTCCATTATAACATACTGTAGCTCAGAAAATATCATAAAATAAGCCCCTTTAAGGTTGAACTTGTGAGGGGCTCAGAGGTCAGGGGTCAGATAGAGACAGATGGACTCTACAGTTTCCTGTTTACCGAGATACTACTAATTCTAATTATAGGTTAAACACAACCACAGGGGAAGACCTCACTAGACCTCACCTGTGTCCAGTCGTTGTTTACAGCTCATAACCAATGTAGAATCGCCTAAGCGCGGGTGGGTAAAGCAGCTAAACTTTGTACACGGCAAATTTCTCTGATCTGGCCAAGATTTTAAAACGTATATCAGGTTATTCATCTTGTTTTCAGATTTATTGTCTAGTTCTGAGATGGTTCATTCTAGTCTAGAGGTCGTTTATTTTAAGATAACTTGTCAAGTAAAATGATCTCGCTGCATGGATAGTGTCAGAATAATTTTATTATCCCATATTTGCTAAATACTTGTGTGATATTCTATGCCTATGAGTTAACCATTTATGTACTACAATTCTTTGATTTATAATGTACCAATCACTTGTATGAAAATGAATAACCTCTGTGTGTTTTACAACTGTGTGCAGTGTCCTGTCGCTCTTGTGAACCTCGAGATGATTCCTCACATGAAGCCAACTCCCACTGTCACACATGCAAGAGTTATGATGGTGTCTGATATACCTAAGGCACCTCCTGATTGTTAATCATGTTTTATGTGTTTATACTATGCTAGCTGCATCAGTTTCTTATTATGTCTTTGCTGTTTCCCCTTCCCCTTGAGAATTATCATTCTGTAACTAGGGCCTCCTAATGAAATAAAAAGAGGAGAACGCCTTGAGGCATCAGAACGTGTGGAGACTGTTGGTTTTGATGCCCACTCTCTGCCCGTTCTCCTCGCGAGTAAAACTGAATTAATCTCTTGTCTTTCTTCTTGTTTTAATGTTTAGATAAACCTAACAGATAGATAATTTCAATACTTTTAAGTCATTTTCTGATAGATTTAAGTGTTTATATCTTAAATTTTGGACAAGTTTTTTTTGCAGTGTACTGAAGTAAGAATACCGTGACCTCTAAGTATTGTTACTTGTGCTAAAATGAAAAGTAGGGGTCAAAGAATTTAGTAGGAAAAAGTATTGGGGATTCTAGTACTCAGAGTTTATAGTGGTGTGGACAATGTGTCAAACAAAGAATCTGTCCATATATTCGCCGCAAAAAAGTAGAGGCTTATAGTTCGGAATTTACGGTAATGGTTTATATTTTATAGGCATCTACCTGCGCCGTATCTAATGCTGTGACTTTTATATTTACTCAGCTTCTTGCAACTGGTAAATGAAGTAGCTCTTTTAGTGGCATTTTTGTTTTGTAAAGGCAGCTCACCAAAGGAAAAAGTTTTGAGACCCTTCAGTTAGATAATGCACCTTTGCGATTGCTAAACCTAATCGCTTCAGGTCCCTCAGCCACATCAGGAATCGCCAAAATCACACCCTCCTCTCTTCATCGCGGTTCCTGTGGTCAGCGGTTCGCGGTTTGCACAGGTCTAAATAACTTTACGGGCATCCAACCCCTGTCCTTAAGCTAATTGTTATGTCTTCCCGTATGCTTTGGGGAACCCTGTCATCAGAGGTGTGCTCAGAAACCCCGCCCCCAACCCCAGAAGCCCCGCCCCCACACTCACTCCACCACAAATCTTCACTTTACCAACAACTTTACAACCAGTGTTGGGAAGGTGACTTTTAAAATGTATTCCCCTACAGATTACAGACCCCAAAATGTAGTTTGTAACGGAATCCATTAAATTAAAGTGAGTAACGTAATCTGAATACTTTGGATTACTTGATATTGTCCTGCTTTTTAAAACTACATAAATATAACAACCACATCCTGAAAATTCTTGTTTGTTCTCTTCAAATTGGCTGTTGAGTCCAAGTCTCCATGAACAGGTATTTGTTTCTTGTAGAGAAGCAAAGACGAGGAAATCTGAACATGAGAAGTTTTACTGCTAAAAGAAAATAAACAGTCCAGTCTTTCCTTAACTGTATTAAAATATTATTGATAGAAAAATGATTTTTATATGAGATCACTGCTGCCTTAAATTATGTCCATCCTACTGTTAGTGTCATATTGTTTAGACCTGGTTTAGTCCTGGTTTTAGACCTGGTTTTAGTCCTAGTTTAGTTCTGGTTTAGTCCTGGTTTAGACCTGGTTTAATCCTGGTTTAGTCCTGCTTTTAGACCTGTTTTAGTCCTGCTTTTAGTCCTGGTTTAGTCCTGGTTTAGTCCTGCTTTAGTCCTGCTTTTAGACCTGTTTTAGTCCTGCTTTTAGTCCTGGTTTAGTCCTGGTTTAGTCCTGGTTTAGTCCTGCTTTTAGACCTGGTTTAGTCCTGCTTTTAGTCCTGGTTTAGTCCTGGTTTAGTCCTGCTTTTAGACCTAGGTTTAGACCTGGTTTAGACCTGGTTTAGTCCTGCTTTAGTCCTGCTTTTAGACCTGGTTTAGTCCTGCTTTTTAGTCCTGGTTTAGTCCTGGTTTAGTCCTGGTTTTAGTCCCTGCTTTTAGACCTGTTTAGTCCTGCTTTTAGTCCTGTTTTAGTCCTGCTTTAGTCCTGGTTTAGTCCTGGTTTAGTCCTGCTTTTAGACCTGTTTTTAGTCCTTTTTAGTCCTGGTTTAGTCCTGGTTTAGTCCTGCTTTTAGACCTAGTTTAGTCCTAGTTTAGACCTGGTTTAGTCCTGCTTTTAGACCTAGTTTAGTCCTAGTTTAGTCCTGGTTTAGTCCTGCTTTTAGGCCTAATTTAGTCCTGGTTTTAGTCCTGGTTTAGCCCAAAATGTGATAACAGGAAACTAATGCTGTGTAATCCATTTATTTCAACAAAGTAACTGTAATCCAATTACCACTCACTGAAACAGTAACTGTAACTGAATACAGTTACTCATAATTTGTACTCTGATTACGTAACTCCAGTACATGTAATCTGTTACTCCCCAACACTGTTAACAACTTACACTCAAAATACTATTCAAAGATCATACAAAAATGAGAAAAAAAACACTTTGAACTTAAGTTTTAGGTGAAGAAAAAGTGCATTGAAATTTGTCATGTGTTAATAGAATCTGAGCACAGAAATCATCATTAAAATCAAACAATAAAAGTATAGTCTTATTAAGAAAATGGTCTAACTGTCAAAAGTATTGAAAACTACAAGGGATGTAATGATATCCATATATATATCACGATATGCATCTCACGGTATGAAATTTATTGCGATATTTTCGAGTCAGGACACGTTTCTGCTTTTAAAATACCTTGACAAGATTTTGGTGTGAATTATTTCTGTCGTAATCCCAAGAATTCAAGTACAAAACATATTTCTTCATGTTTTCTTCACTGAAATGAATCATGGGATATGTAGTTCCCCATGTTTATAAGCTGTTGCTACTATAAAACCTTGAATTTAAGCAAAGATTCAACATATTTTGTCAGACTTACGATATCACGATATTTTGGTTATTGTTACATCCCTAAAAACTACTACTGTATTTTTTGGACTATAAGTCGCACTTTTTTTCATGGTTTGGGTGTTTCCTGCGACTTATACTCTGGAGCGACAGAAATTTTAATGCTAACAGTCGCAAGAGGGCGCTCTAGGCTTGTGTGTCAGTATTTGCTGCTCCTATTTCTCCTGTACCACCACAGACAGTATATATGTGTATCACTGTCACTTTGCCCTTTACTGTGCATGTCTCCTGCAGAAAGAGCCGCTGTCCTGCTGCAAGTCGTGAAATATTCAGCTGTAAACGGTAATCGAGCAGCAGAAAGAAAGTTTGGAGCGAGCGAGAAACTTGTGAGGGACTGACGGAAAGGGGGGATAGAGAACACAGCTTCATGAGAAACGGGAGGGAGGGGATGGACAAAGCCTGGACTTCAGTGACACCGAAACCATCCTGTCGGGATTCAGAAAGACCCGAATAATTCTAACTGGAACTGATGCTGAGTCTGACGACAGCGACACAGAAGAGGAAGCGACGCTCTGTTTACCTCCGGAGGTCGAGGCTGAGTTGCTCAGAAGTGACACCGAGGATGAAGAATTGAATGGATTTAGTGATTTGGAGTGAGATGGAGAGTTTGGTAAACTTGTTCTGTTCTGTTGTTTATGCTGTAGTTATCTGAAGTTATTTATATGTTCATATGTGATGTTAACATACCAGACGCCTATTCAGCCTGTTGTTCTCTGTTCTATTGTTTTTAACTGTAATTTGACTTTCAAGATGAAATGTCAGTTCTTGGTCTCTGTTTTTATAAAATAAATTTCCCCAACTTATAGTCCGGTGCGACTTATATATTAATCATTGCATTTATATAGCGCCTTTCAAGATACCCAAAGGGATTTACAGTTCATTATTCATTTACTCAACACTCAGTGGTGGTAAACTTCTACTGTAGCCACAGCCATCGGCCCCTCTGACCACCATCACACACACACACACACACACACCACTTTCATACTAGGCAATGTGGATGAAGTGTCTTGCCTAAGGACACAACGACAGTTTTTGCCACTGGCGCTGCCCTCTGGCTCCTGGAATTCCCAGTGTCTCCCGTCCAAGTCCTACCCAAGCCTGGCCCTGCTGAGCTTCTGAGATCTGACGGGATCAGGCTTTGACAAGTCGGTATGTTTGTGTATGTTTTTTTTTCTTCTTCATTATGCATTTTTTGGCTGGTTCGACTTATAGTCCGAAAAATACGGTAATCAATAATATGGGTATGGAGAAAATAATACTGATCTGTAAAGCGTCTTTGTGACAAATGTCTGTGAAAAAGCGCTATATATATATATAAAAACTTACTTCACATTCACAGGCCAGAAATGAACCTTTCCTGAATGTCTTTAGAAGGATCTTGAACTGGATCAGAACAAGAATAAGGACTCACAGACTAGGTTCCAGTGGTCCATGGGTGTATACTAGTCTAAATGGTCTTGTACTTCTACTTCAAAGTGGTTCTGATACAGAATCAAGATAAAAAAGTAAATTTCTGTCCTGAGAACGTGACCTTTGTAGTATCGATACCTGCTCAAAAGAGTATCCAGTTTCGGTACTGGCTTTAATATAGATTAGTGTCTGATTTTTGATACTTATCTTTTGAGTTTCATCTATAAGCATTTGAAGAAGTCTGTCATAATAGCGCTCAGAAGTTAGAAAGTAAAAAAAAAAAAATACATTTGCACTATTTAATTAAAGAAATTCTGGTTCAAACATGGATTAAAAGACAATGAACCGTCCATCATTTTGTGCCATGCTGCGCGCTCACCACAAATGAACTTCACATCTGCAGGCAGAAAATTCCTACAAACTCCCTCCTTTTCTTTTACTCTGTTACGTAACTTTGCGATCGCTTTAGGCCTGTGCGCTGCTGTGGTCTGTGTATTTCTTTGGCTCCAGTGAGATCTCATAATAAAACTAGTGGATTTGCTGGACATGTGCCTTTCTTTCTTTTCTAAGAGACATTGTACTTGTTCAGTGGCGTGAATGACTGAATTCATGATCATACAGGGTTTTTTTAGGCACTATTTTTAGTTTCAAATTATGAAATACTCAAGACCATGTTTACAAGTCAATAGCAAGATGAAAAAATGCATAATATTGCTTTTGTTCTCCTTGGTGTTTCATATTCTCCATCTTAAGGAGCACATATTATACATTAATGTAGTTTCAATTCCCCTTTTTAACCATCCTTTTGGTCACCTTGAGATGAGTATTTCACATTTTTAACATAAAATGATGTGGGAAAATATACTTTTAACTGCAGCTACACCAAACTACACTTCTGTGGCTCATAAGAGTCAATTTGAGACTTTAAAGAGACCTTTAAAAGACTAAACTAAGAGTAAACTAGAAAAGCACTCAGAGAGCGCAGACCTCCGCCAAGGACTACCCCCATTTTTTATATAAATTGCGATAAAATCAGTCTTCTGGATCAGATCCGGATCAGCCTTTGGAATATGAAAGAGGATCCCATTGTCCATCCCTGAGTCAAATTTCATGGGGTTTGGTCAATAATTAACCGAGATATTGAGAAACAAAATTTTTGGCCCCATTTACCACAATGTTAACTAAAATTTTAAAGTGATCCAGAATCCAGGATTTCTTCCGGATCACCCCCAAAATGAAATCAGTTCTTCCTTTTCACATTTCCAACAAATCCTGAAAATTTCATCAAAATCGGTCCATAACTTTTTGAGTTATGTTGCTAACAGACAAACAAACAAACAAACAAACAGACAAACGCCGGCAAAAACATAACCTCCTTGGTCGAGGTAATAAAACTTTTACTCAAGTAGGAGTAATAGTCTGGCATCTGAGTACAGTGGAAAAAAACATGTTTTTATTTTGTCTATTTTGGCAAAAATGTACATACTAATAAATGTTTAGCCATTTTAAAAGAGGAAAAAAAAAGACTGACTATATATCAATATTGGAATTAGAATCACTAACTTCCAGGTCAAGTTTCAAGTCAGATCTGTAGAGAGGCAAATCCACTCACAAGGATACATGTTCTTCAAGGTAATTTTGCAGACTTTAACACCATAAAGAGGAACCTTGGGATGAGAATTTCATATTTTTAACATAAAATGATGTGGAAAATATACTTTTAACTACAACTGCACCAAAGTACATCTCTGTTTCCAATAAGATATTTAACTCAGAAGCTCAAAAGAGTCAAATTCGCATAATATAGAACCTTTAAAGTCTCTTAGCTTCAGAGTAAGAAGAGTAGCTAAAACTTTTACTCAAGTAGCAGTAATTGCTATGTTTGGCTAAAATGTACATACTTGTAGACTTACTTGAGACTTTAAAGAACTTTTAAAAGTTTCTTGTAGATTCAGAGTGGGAAGAGTAACTACAACTTTTACTCAAGTAACAGCATGACATCTAAAAACTACTCAGAAAAGTACAATGCAAATAAATAAAAAAAACATGCTTTTGTTTTCGTCTATTTTGGGCTAAGATGTACATACTAATACCTTTTTTTAGCAGTTTGAAGGGGGAAAAAAGATTTACAATAATCAGTATTAGGAATCAGAGTCAGTCAGATCTGTAGAGCGGCAAACCCCTGTTTTTTCAAGGTCATTTTGGAGACTTTAATACCAAACTGAGAAACCTTGGGATAAGTATTTCACATTTTTAATACAAAATGATGTCCACTGTGGGGAAGCTGGCCCAAGTGGTCAAAATGAGAGTCCAGTGCAAAGTTGTCCTTCACCAAACCAAATTCTTTATTGGATCCTTCCAAGTCGTGGGCAAAATTATATACATATTTACAAAAAATAACTGTGCTTAACTAAACAAAAACAACAGAAAATAACGCAACAAAAGAAAATACCCACAGGCACCTGGCTGCACTGATGGTGACCTCCTACTGATTAAACTGCCTCTACTTATATACCCCCCAGAGAGGAAGCCCCTCCCCCTGGGTTCACACCAACTTACGGGGAAAACTGTAGCAATTTCCTTTCCTTACTGGTGTGCTGCCTTAAATTATTTTCTGAAGCCTAATCCCCCTTTTAAACTGAACAGTGCTCCAACTTAGATACACTGACACCAAAATTCTAATAACCCATTTGATAAAACAAAAATAACCATTTCCGAGGCTTCCCTCCACATGGTCTGGGCCAACACCTCCTCCTGAGCCTATAAATATGGCTGCCAAAGGACACGCCCCCTCTTTTGTTCCCAGACCATGTGGAGTCACAGGTAAAGGTGGTAAGTTTAAACAAAAATGAAGGGATATAACCAAATAAAATGAATTTAAAGTAACTGTGTGAATGTGATCAATTAAACAAAGACTAAATAAAACAAACCCGGGATAGTTATTATTTAGCTGTTTAGTTGATATAGATAGATGTAACTGAACTAAGGTGAAAAATGGGGACAAAGGCCGTCTTTGTCACATCCACATTTGATAAATATACTTTTAACTACACCTACACCAAACTACGCTTCTGTTTCCAATTAAACATTTAGCTCACAAGTGTCCATTTTGCGTATTATAGAACCTTTAAAGTCTCTTGTAGACTCAGTGTGGGAAGATTAACTTTTATATTTGTCTAAAATGTACTTACTATTATTGTTATTTTTATTTTTTTTTCCAAAATGATGTCTACATTTGGAAAATATACTTTTAACTACATCTACACCAAAGTACACCTCTTGTTTCCAATTAGACATTTAGCTCACAATATATAACCTTTGCAAGAGTAGACTGGTTTTTTTTAGCAGTTTTAAGGAGAAAAAAAAAACTTGAAGACTTTCTTGAGACTTTAAAGAATCTTCAAAGTCTCTTGTAGACTGGGAAAGTAGGAGGAGTGAGTAAAACTTAAGTTAGGAGTAATGGCATCTGAAAACTACTCAGAGAAGTCCAATGCAAAAAACACATCTTTTTATTTTTCATCTATTTTGAGCTAAAATGTACATACCAATACTTTTTTTTAAGCAGTTTTATGGGGGAAAAAGATGTACGATGTATTAATATTAGAATCAGAATCACTCAGATCTGTAGAGCGACAAACCCACTCACAAGGATGTGTGTTTTTCAAGGCAGTTTTGGAGAGTTTAATCTTGCCTGCGGCTTTAGTCCTGCTTTTAGACCTAGTTTAGTCCTGGTTTAGTCCTGGTTTAGTCCTGCTTTTAGACCTGGTTTAGTCCTGCTTTTAGACCTAGTTTAGTCCTAGTTTTAGTCCTGGTTTAGTCCTGCTTTTAGACCTAGTTTAGTCCTAGTTTAGTCCTGGTTTAGTCCTGCTTTTAGACCTAGTTTAGTCCTAGTTTAGTCCTGGTTTAGTCCTGCTTTTAGACCTAGTTTAGTCCTGGTTTAGTCCTGCTTTTAGACCTAGTTTCCTAGCCTTTTAGTCCTAGACCTAGTTTAGTCCTGGTTTAGTCCTGGTTTTAGTCCTGCCCTAAAAGTGTGATAACAGGAAACTACCGCTGTGTAATCCATTTATTCCAACAAAGTAACTGTAATCCAATTACCTCTCACTGAAACAGTAACTGTAACTGAATACAGTTACTCATAATTTGTACTCTGATTACGTAACTCCAGTACATGTAATCTGTTACTCCCCAACACTGTTAACAACTTACACTCAAAATACTATTCAAAGATCATAGAAAAATGAGAAAAAAAACACTTTGAACTTAAGTTTTAGGTGAAGAAAAAGTGCATTGAAATTTGTCATGTGTTAATAGAATCTGAGCACAGAAATCATCATTAAAATCAAACAATAAAAGTATAGTCTTATTAAGAAAATGGTCTAACTGTCAAAAGTATTGAAAACTACAAGGGATGTAATGATATCCATATCTCTCGATATGATATTATCACGATATGCATCTCACGGTATGAAATTTATTGCGATATTTTCGAGTCAGGACACGTTTCTGCTTTTAAAATACCTTGACAAGATTTTGGTGTGAATTATTTCTGTCGTAATCCCAAGAATTCAAGTACAAAACATATTTCTTCATGTTGTCAGTTTTATGGGGGAAAAAGATGTACGATGTATTAATATTAGAATCAGAATCACTCAGATCTGTAGAGCGACAAACCCACTCACAAGGATGTGTGTTTTTCAAGGCAGTTTTGGAGAGTTTAATCTTGCCTGCGGATTGCGACCTGTCGGTGATCTCCTGTGCATTTTCTGCCCGTGCAAATGTCAGGTGACAGGTAGATTTGTGTGATTTAACAATGGCAAAGGAAATTGGATATTGGGTAGATGACACCAGGCAGTGGCCAGAACGTACCGACGCAGGTAATTTATTGACAACAATCCATTAAAACGTGCATGAGTAACTGTGTAACTGCTAATATGTTCACACAAGCTTCACAAATGGAAAACAAATATTAACCACGACCAGTTGTAGCAGTAAAATAAATGTTCTTACAGGTATTCAGGATTCTAAAGGATTATTTTATTAACACATACAAAAGCTACACTACATAAACTGTGTTGTGTGTATTTCATCCAACAGATAAAATCATCATTCATTACAATCGCAAAATGAAATTAAACGGTTACACTTTCTTCGGTACAAATATGAATTCACAGACGCGACTCGACTGTCATCACTTCACTTTTGTCTATGTCAGGGGCGTCAAACTCATTTTGGTCCGGGGGCCGTATCCATCCTGCTTTGATCCCAAAGGGGCCGGATCAGAAAACTCATGTCATATAAACCCCAAAAATAACAATAAGTTCAAATATTTGAGCAGAGAAACGCAAATCTATTACAGAAATCTTTTTTAATTGATGAACTCTTTCTTTTACAAAATATTATAATTAGTGCTGTCATGCGATTAAAAAAATTGAGAGATTAATTAATTATGATCTGTAATTAATTAATCTAATTAATCTCATTTTAATCTCACCTAAAAATTGCTGAGAAAAGCTTCAATTTGAGGTATTTTCATTTAAATTCATTATTACATTATTGTGGCAGATCAAAAGACTGATATAGAACAAAAAAAGTGACTTTATAAAGTCATTTATTGTTTAACAAATCTCTCCAATTTGGCTGTTGAGCCCAAGTCTCCATGAATAAGAAACTGTTTGCTGTAAAGTAGCAAAGACGAGGAAATCTGAACATAATAACTTTTGTCGACTTAAAGACAATAAAAAGTCCAGTCTTTCCTTAACCATATTAAAAATATTATTGATAGAGAAATGCTTTATATATGAGATCACTGGTTTTAGTCCTGGTTTAGACCTGGTTTAGACCTGCTTTAGTCCTACTTTAGTCTTAGTTTAGTCCTGGAATGGATTAATCCTGGTTTTAGTCCTGGTGTTAGTTCTGGTTTAGTTCTGGTTTAGTCCTGGTTTAGTCCTGGTTTAGACCTGGTTTTAGTTCTGGTTTTAGTTCTGGTTTAGTCCTGGTTTAGTCCTGGTTTAGTCCTGGTTTTAGTTCTGGTTTTAGTTCTGGTTTTAGTTCTGGTTTAGTCCTGGTTTAGTCCTGGTTTAGACCTGGTTTGAGTTCTGGTTTTAGTTCTGGTTTAGTCCTGGTTTAGTCCTGGTTTAGACCTGGTTTAGTCCTGGACTGGATAAGTCCTGGTTTTAGTCTTGGTGTTAGTTCTGGTTTAGAGGCACAGGAGGAAGTGCGGTTTACGCAGCGACGCGAGAAAACACGATCCACACGCGGCTCACGGGAGCACGTCAGTGTCCACGCAGTAACTACGGAAAGAAACGTGGTCCACGCGTTCTCACGTTAATGACGATGATGAAGGTGTGTGTTTGTTTGTGTCTGTGTGTGTTTGTGTTTGTGTGTGTGTGTTTGTGTGTATTTGTGTGTGTTTGTGTGTGTGTGTGTTTGTGTTTGTTTGTGTGTGTGTCCCCTCATGTGGCAGGTCACTATAGGACAGTAGTGCAGAGATCATGAGCCTATGCAGGTTGTTTTCAGATGATATTATATTAGTTATTTTATTTTATATTTCACGTCGGGAGAATAATTTCCAAGACACGAATGTGTTTTTACCTGTGCACTGCTGCCTCTGTTCTACTGGCTCTTCGACCTCGTCCATTGTGCCTGACGCCGCCAACGTTAACATGATGTTTACATCGCTCTTACTGCGCGCGTTTTGTGTGGGTTTCCGGCAATGAGTGGAATTACCGAAATAAAAAAATGTATAAATGTGTTTTTTGTTTGTGTGTTGTTGTCCCAGCAACACATAAAAACAGGTTTTATAATAAAGCAACTCGCATACAGAAACACTAAAGTTAGAGAATAAAAATGAGATTAACGCGATTAAAAAACATAATGCGCTAAATATGACTTGTAATTAATTAATCGCAATTAACGCGATAATTTGACACCCCTACTTATAATATTATGAACAACCTGAAACTTTAAGAAAAATACAATTTCAACACAAAGTTTTAACATTAACTGTGTGCATTTCATAGAATTTAGTCTTGCTTTCTTTTTGCTCCTGAAACTTGGCATCTTTTATCCGTTACAAGTGCATCAATATCAGGCACCATGTTCTGAGGAGCTGCTGTCTTCAAAATTTCATTCAAGTGGTTGTGTGTTTAGTTTTGAGCACAGCTTTGTTTTATTAATGTTCATTACTGAGAAAACCTGCTCACAAACGTAGTAAATGTAAATCTATTATTTCTAGTTGCATGTCTGCGGGCACATCAGAGCTTTTGACTCTGAACGGTGTGCGGAAAATTGCAAATTCTGTCTTCAGGTTTTAAAATATAATTAAAATATTTCAGTAGAAAATCAGCCGAGGGCCAGATTAAAGGTTTCGGAGGGCCGGATCCAGCCGTATGTTTGACACCCCTGCTCTAGACACACATACTTCTTTTTCTTAACTACACCAACACCAAACTACACTTCTGTTTCCAGTGAGACATGTAGGCGCTGCAGCTCCCTCTACTGTCTTATCTTTACCTTGTGACGGCTTTAGGCCTGTGCGCTGCTGTGGTCGGTGTCTTTCTTCGGCTCCAGTGCTCTCTCATAATAAAACGAGTCGACTTGCCGGACATGTGCTTTCCCGCGCGTTCAAAGGGACATTGTACTTGTTCAGCCGACGTGAATGAGTGAATCCGTGATCGTACAGTACCACCTCCTCCACCCAGCTACAGTTAAAGGCCCGAGTCAGAAATATCCAGCTGAAAAGACTGCATCTGCTTTTTCATTACAGAGGGATGAAAAGGGCTTCCCGAGGCTTAATGTGAAGAAGATTGAACGGAATTGCCCCGCCATGCTTGTTCGACTGAAGGTACCAGAGACCACTTCAAACTACAGAGGCAGAAGAAGAGCACGAGACCAGGGGCGGTGCGGTCTTTCCGGGATTTTCTGATGTTCTAGAAACTTCCAAAGGTTACGGAGAGTTAAAGAGCGCGTGCTTTGCTTCAAGGTGCACTGCGTAACTTTTTCGGTTGAAGATGTTCTTGTCCGCACCGCAAATTTCTCTGATCTGGCCCAAGATTTTGAATCTTATATCAGGTTGTCCGAGCACAAACGTCCGCTCTGTTTCCGGTGCACATCGGTCCGCGCCGTGTTGGATTGTTGTGGACGTCAATCATCGCTCCAGAGCCCCCCAACCCACCTGGTACATACCCAGAGTTGTTTTGCTTTATTTACCTTTGTTTGATGAATTCTGTTAATGAGTCCTCTCCCTCTAAAGTGCATAAAAACAAGTGATTTTGAATTGTCCAGTTTTGTGGCGTAAGAGGTAAACGTCCGGAGGTCTCCAGCTGTTTTTAAAGGTTGTATAGAAGATTTTCCAAGGAAAGAGAAATGCAGCGACTGTTTGTCCTTTTTTAAATGTTGCGCTTCGCACTTTTTTTCCCTTCTCTTCTTCTTTCAGCAACGTCAAAAACTGACTTTCTTTTGCGGCGAACCGGTCGTGAATTCTTCTCTGCCATTAAAACAAAATTTGTGCAAACTGAGAGCTACAGTTCAAAAAAAGACGCCAAGAACCGCTAAACATGAACCGCGAACATAAACCACTCTATCCCAGCGCGTCGGCAAGTCAGCGACGCTAGAAACGTAGGGAATTTGATTGACAACCTAACAGCCAATAGATAAAGAGGTAGCCTTGTTATCTATTGGCTGATGTTTACCTGTCCTCATTACGTCCACAGTTGATAGATTTTCATTCTTTTTCTTTTCCTGGTCGTCATAATTACAAGGCTGCTGCGTCTCTGTAATGGTATTTTAAACTTTCACTGACAATTTGAAAAAAAAAAAAAATCCTCCATACAACTTTTAAGTCTATAAATCCAAATCTCCCCAACCCGCCGGGCACTGTCCACTCTGGAGGATTTTTCAAAGTTTGCTTGTAGGCAGAGTAAAGCTTCGGGGAGGGGGTGTTTAATGTCTCTTTAAAAATCCATGTCCATCTATTTTTTTACATTTTTTTCCGAAACAGTTGAGGCTACGCTGATATGATGACCGTCTGAACAGAAGACGCAAAAGTGGCGTCGCGTTTTGACTTTCTGTTCCGCGTTTAAATGAGCATTTTCGGGGGGAAATCTGCGTGCATAAAGTGAAGCAGAAGTGTGTGGGTATGTATGCCAGGCGGCTATGGCTACATGTTTGTTTTTGTGTATTGTATGTCCAGCTCTGGAAAAAAATAAGAGACCACAGCAAAATGATCAGTTTTGCTGATTTTACTACTTATAAGTATGTGTTTGAGTAAAATGAGCATTTTTGTTTCATTCTATAAACTACTGACAACATTTCTCCCAAATTCCAAATAAAAATGATTTATTTGCAGAAAATGACAATTGCTCAAAATAACAAAAAATATGCAATGTTTTCAGACCTCAAATAATCCGAAGAAAAGAAGATCATATTCATTTTAAAACAACACTGTTACTGCCCCAGGCCTTAGATTGTAATTTGTTTTGTGTGTTATAAATTAGTCTGCCACACCTTGAGTCCTGCTGTGGGAGCCCCAGTCTGCCATTTTGTGTGTGTTTGTGTGTTTAGTTTAGTTCTGTTTTGTGCCTTTTTTGATTTGGTCACTTGATTCTGTTTGTGGGTTTATGTGGTTTAATTTGGGGAACTTGTGTTTTGGTTTCGTGTTCGTCCCTTAATTTTACTACTCGTTTTGTGTGAGCCTGCGTGACCCTTTTTGTGGCACAAAATACTGTTTATTCTGTTGTTCTGTTTCTTCGTTTAGGTTGTTTTCTGTATATTTTTAGTCTTTTGTTGATTTACCTTTTACCTTCCTGTTAATTAAACATTATTTAATTTATTCCATTTTACATCTTGGTTTTTATTTTTGTTACTTCCCTCACCCCAACGAGCTGGGCCGTAACAAACACAATACTGATGTTTTAACTTCGGAAGAGTTCAGAAAATCAATATTCGTTCCAGAGGTTTTCAGTGGGGTTCAGGTCTGGAGATTGGGTTGGACATGAGAGGGTCTTGATCTGGTCTTGATCCTTCATCCACACCTTGACTGACTGAGATTTGTGACATTGAACATTGTCCTGCTGGAAAAAAAACAGTCCTCAGAGTTGGGGAACATTGTCAGAGCAGAAGGAAGCAAGGTCTCTTTTTTTTTTTTCCAGAGCTGTATGTGACGTAAACGTGTACGTGACCTGAGCAGATCTGACCAGAGTTTTGCGTCTTGGGCAGTGTAGACGGAAACACTACATTAACATTATCTAAATCTTTCGGTATGATATTATCCTGATATGCATCTCACGGTACAGTATTTATCGCGACATTTTCGAGACAGGACAAGTTTCTGCTTTTACAATACCGTGACAAGATTTTGGTGTGAATTATTTCCCCCATAATCCCAAGAATCCAAGTCAAAAACATATTTCTTTGTGTTGTTTGCACTGAAATGAATCATGGGATATGTAGTTACCGATGTTTTTAAGTTGTTCCTACTGTAAAACCATGAATTTAAGCAAAGGAACTTGTAATTCGATATATTGTGACTGCCCAATTTGGGACTGGGACTTTGAGACTTTTGATGACACTATTATGTTTTAAAGTCTGTTGAAGGTGGTTCCAGTCACTTGCTGCAGAAAACTGAAATGAGGAACGGCCTAAAGCTGTGCGGGCTTTAGGAATCTGTTGGAGCGCAGTGCATTTTTCCACTCTGGAGGGTGGTTTCAAGATTTTTGCATTTTTAAGCCCCAGAAACACCGTCACCGTCTAAACAAAAGGCATTTCTGATCAAATATTTTGTCGTTTTTACCTGCAAGCGTTCTCGTGTAAACAAGCCTTGAGTTACATCGGCCCCCACTCACCGTTTAAGACTGTGTAATAATCCAACTCTAGAACGTGAAAGCAGCCGTGGACACCTGTGCTTCTCTGACAGCCTCTAAACCAGGTGTGAACCTGCTGTTACCTGGATCCATAAAGATGATAGCTACAGATAAGCTGTAGAGTAGTTGAGTTGTAATAGTAGTGTTAGCGCAGATAGCACCTCTGGCCCTGAGTTTGACCCGCCTCTCACCACCGCGCAGCTGTTAACACGCCAGGGTCAAAGGTCACAGCTTTAGATAGGACCCGTGAAAAACTCCCTGCCAAAGGTCAAATACTGAGAGGACAAGAAAATCTTTCTAAGCTTTTAGTCATGTTATAATGTTTTTCCCCTTCAACAGTGATCATGAAGCCTCCCTCAGTTTTATAGTGCACACATCACGGACTTTCCCTCAGGATCAATAAAGTATAAAAAATAAAAATAAAATTTTTTACACAACATAATGATGTCCTAATCTGGGAAATGTTTGTGCTTGCTTTTTAATCTGTATATGGACAATGTATTTCAAAGACGAACACAGAGTTAAACAGGATCATAGTATAAAACAGTGGACTAAAGGAGTGTGACTTCATCCACACAACAACAACAACAACATTCAACTCCAGTCAAATGAAGTTTAAGATGTTAAAATTTGCTTTTACAGGAGCAAATTTGGAGTCAAATTCCATATTAGGAATAGGAATTTATTTATGGAGAAAATAGCAAAATAAAAACACCAGGATCATTTTAAGACCAAAATGGTGGGAGATAAACTATTGAACCAACTACTCCAGGGGTGTCAAACATACGGCCCGGGGGCCAGGTCCAGCCCTCCAAGACCTTTAATCTGGCCCTCGGCTGATTTTCTTCTAAAATATTTTAATTATATTTTCTATTAAAATATTGGTAATTTTCTGTGGTGTTTATCACAGCAGCGTCTCCAGCGTCTCTGTACGTGGCCCCTCCCACCAGAGCAGCACAAATGAAGACTTGTCTCTTTCCAAACGCTCTTAAAGGACGATCGTTTTGACTGTTGACCGTGACACCCTCATCAGAAAAATGTCAACAATGAGAAAAATTGACTTATTCCTATTTGCAAACAAGTTAATGTTAAAACACTGTGTTGAAATTACATTTTTCTTACAGTTTCAGGTTGTTCATAATATTATAATATTTTGTTTAAAAAAAAAAAAAAAAAGAGTTCATCAATTAAAAAACATTTCTGTAATAGAGTTGTGTTTCTCTGCACAAATATTTGAACTTATTACTATTTTGGGGGTTTATATGACATGAGTTTCCTGATCCGGCCCCTTTGAGATCAAACTAGGTTGGATATGGCCCCCAGACCAAAATGAGTGTGACACTCCTGCTCTACTCCATACAGATGACCTTTTTGTTTAAATCTTTCAGTCATGTATTTACACTGTTGCCTTATCAAAAACATATCTGGAGTTGCTCTATTTACTTTTGCTTGATGAAGTTTATTAGTGAGCCCTCTCCCTCTAAAGTGCAACAAGAGATTTTAAATTATCCAGTTTTGTGGCGTAACAGGTAAAAGTCTTCAGCTGTTTTTAAGTCTGTAAATTAAAATCTGAGCTTTTCTGCCGTCAAATTACACTTGTTGCGACTGCATGCTTCTGTCGGAATGTTTGTAACCCAGTGATCCAAAGTTATTCCTCAGTTTAGTTTCATTTTAGTTTATTTGTTTATTTATCAGGGACAATGCACATAAAAACAATAGCTACACAAAGAGATGTTTGTGCAGGTTATAGAAAAACTGCTCATTTCCACCTTCAGTCCCTGGACAGTTCGGTGTCATAAATGCCGCACATGCCAATAAAATAAAATACAATGTACATTAATGCAATCATTCATCCAGTCAATCAGTAAGTAAAACTGTGGTCCCATTCATTCTCAGTCATCACATCCTTACAGTGTTGGGGAGTAACAGACTATACGTAACTGCATTCAGTTACAGTTACTGTTTCAGTGAGTGGTAATTGGATTACAGTTACTTTGTTGAAATAAATGGATTACATGGAGGTATTTTCCTGTTTTCACATTTTGGGCTAAACCAGGACTAAAACCAGGGTTAAACTAGATCTAAACCAGGTCTATAACCAGGTCTAAAACCAGGTCTAAAACCGGGACTAAACCAGGACTAAACCAGAACTAAACCAGAACTAAAAACCATGTCTAAACTAGAGCTAAACTATATCTAAACCAGGTCTAAAACCAGGTCTAAACTAGATCTAAACCAGGTCTAAACCAGGTCTAAAACCAGGTCTAAATCCAGGTCTAAACCAGGACTAAACCAGAACTAAAACCATATCTAAACTAGAGCTAAACTATATCTAAACCAGGTCTAAAACCAGGACTAAAACCAGGTCTAAACTAGATCTAAACCAGGTCTAAACCAGGACGAAACCAGGTCTAAAACTAGATCTAAACTAGATCTAAACCAGGACTAAAACAGGATTTAACAGGACTAAATCATGCTGTGACTGTGTCTCCTCTTCTTCTATCAATAATATTTTTAATATGGTTAAGTAAAGTCTGGGCTTTTCATTTTCTTTTAGCAGACAAATCATCTTATGTTATGATATCCTAGTCTTTGCTATTTTGCTAAGTAATCCAAAGTATTCAGATTACGTTACTCACTTCAAGTAATTTAATGGATCATGTTACAAACTACATTTTGGGGTATGTAATCTGTAATCTGTAATCTGTAGGGGAATACATTTTAAAAGTCACCTTCCCAACACTGTCCTTACACATGTGTGGACTTTGCATGTTCTCCCTGTGTCTGGGTGGGTTTCCTCCGGACATTCCAGTTTCCCCCATCAACCCAAAACATGCACCATAGGTCACGGACTCCAGGAAGAATAATGGAGGTCAAATAAACACAATAAATACAACACAATACACTATTTATATCCCTCACATACATCAGGCGTTCTGGAGCGCACTAATGATTCACTGCAAGTCATTCACCGAGCGCTTTTCACCACTTTCAGAGCCCAGAGTGGACTGTCACTGTAAAGCTCACGACAACTAGCATGCTAACCACCCACTTCCTGATTACCAGACAATGAAACACTTTATAATTAGACACAGACAGCAGACATTTTGACATCAACAGTTGCTTATACGATATATCTGTACTGCTGTATTCCCGAGGAGCTGGAGGAAGTGTCCGGGGTGAAGGAAGTCTGGGAGTCCCTGCTTAGACTGCCCCACGACCCGGCCCCAGATAAGCGGATGAAAATGGACGGATGGATGGAGCAAGACACATTTTGCCCAAATACATGGGAAAAAAAAAAAACTTTAACAGTGCCCCTCACCACCAAAAGTGTCACTGCAAAAAGCAAAATCTAGGTAAGTTAAAATGACTTAAATTAAGAACGTTTTACTTCATTTCAGTAGATTCAACATATTTAGATGACTTGAATTAAGAGTGTTTTATCTTGATTTTAGTACATTTAACTTTTAGTATATTCGGCTTGAGTAAAGTAAAATTATCTACCAATAGAAAATGTGTGATGTTCCCTTTTCAAGCAACATTTGAAACGGCATTTCAGTTTGTTTCTTATTTTACATGCAAAACGTTTAGAAGTGTAGACGTGTAGAAAGAGGGATTTTCTTTTTTTTTTTTCCATTGGTAGATAATTTTACTTCAAGTAAAATCAATATTTACTCAATCAATCATGATAAAACATTATTAATTCAAGTCTTCTTAACTTCACTGGATTTTATTTTTTAGACTTAGACAAACTTTATTGATGCACAAGGGAAGTTAGTTGGACACATACACTATAGGTCAAAAGTTTTTCCAGTTTTTGACTGAAAATTATTAAGTTTATTGTCTCACTGCACTCTGAAATGAAAGCATAGAAACACAGGTGTCAAACAAGCGGCCCAGGGGCCAGATTCGGCCCTCCAAGACCTTTAATCTGGCCCTCGGCTGATTTTCTACTAAAATATTTTAGTTCTATTTTTTATTAAAATATTGTTAATTTTCTGCAGCGCTTATCATATCAGTGTCTCCAGCGTCTCTGTACATGGCCCCTCCCACCAGAGCAGCACAAATGAAGACTTGCCTCTTTCCAAACGCTCTTAAAGGACGATCGTTTTGACTGTTGACCGTGACACCCTCATCAGAAAAATGTCCAAAATGAGAAAAGTGGAGCCGAGTGCAGGATTTTCTTAAAGTTTCAGGTTGTTCATAATATAATAATATTTCATAAAAGAAAGAGTTCATCAATTAAAAAAAGATTTCTGGAATAGATTTGCGTTTCTCTGCACAAATATTCAAACTTATGGCATATAAACCCCAAAAACAGCAATGCGTTTTCTGATCCGGCCCCTTTGGGATCAAAGTAGGTTCAGTACGGCCCCCGGACCAAAATGAGTTTGACACCCCTGGCATAGAACCAATAAGCAATATGAGTTGAAAAATAAATCATGGAATCAATTTATAGACCAAAACGTATTCTAAACTTTTGATTCATGAAAGTGTCGACCTTTAGCAGATATAACAGCTGAACTCACTCATGGCTTGTTCTTTTTACAATAGAAATCAAATATTCTTCAGAAAGTTCTTCCCAAGTCTGTTGCAGAAGTTTCCATAAATGTGTGGCACTTGTCGGTCGCTTCACTCTTCTGTCCAGTTCATCCCAAACCAGCTCCATGGGGTTTAAGTCTGGACACTGTGCTGCTGCTGGACACTCCAGGTTTTCAAGCTTCACCATCTTGTTCTTTTTTTCTGAGGTAGTTTTGGCAGAGTTTGGACTTGTGTTTTGTTTCTTTTATCTTTTTTTTTAAACCTCTGTCTGTTCAGTTTTTACCTTTTGTACCATTTCAAGCTCTTCGTTGAGACTTGCACGACTTGAATTGCAATAAATAACTGGAAAAATTAAGGTGTTCTAAAACTTTTGACCGGTAGTGTATATACATATTTAGGGGTTTATTACCATCTATATATAAGTAGCATTTAAAAAATAGCAAGAGACTGGTGTCAATAAGATGTAAATTATATATATGTGTGTGGACGACACTGTTGGGCAAGTTACTTTAAAACTGTAAAGTGTTATTTATGATTTGTTACTGTCATTTCAAAATAAATCGTTACATAACAATATTACTGCTTTTAAAATGTAAAACATTACAGGACTATTACAGTACTTTTAAGTGACTCTCACCAAAATAACTGCGAAGATGCTGAACTTTTGCGCCGTATATGGACTGAACCAGGACAAAACCAGGTCTAAACCAGAGCTGAACTAGAACTGAACCAGGACTAAACCAGGGCTGAACCAAACCAGGTAAACCAGGTCTAAACCAGGGCTGAACCAAACCGAACTGAACCAGAACTGAACCAGGACTAAACCAGGGCTGAACCAAACCAGGTCTAAACCAGGGCTGAACCAAACCAGGTCTAAACCAGAGCTGAACCAGAACTGAACCAGGACTAAACCAGGTATAAACCAGGGCTGAACCAGGACTGAACTAGGTCTAAATCAGAACTGACCAGGACTAACCAGGGCTGAACCAGGTAAACCAGTGAACCAGAACTGAACTAAAGGAACCAGGTCTAACCAGGCTGAACCAAACCAGAAACCAGACTGAACCAGAACTGAACCAGGACTAAACCAGGTATAAACCAGGGCTGAACCAGGACTGAACTAGGTCTAAATCAGAACTGAACCAGGACTAAACCAGGTATAAACCAGAGCTGAACCAGAACTGAACCAGGACTAAACCAGGTATAAACCAGGGCTGAACCAGGACTGAACTAGGTCTAAATCAGAACTGAACCAGGTCTAAACCAGTACTAAACCAGGACTAAACCCGTTTTAAACCAGGACTAAACCAGAACTGAACCAGACTAAACCAGAACTGAACCAGGACTAAACCAGAACTGAACCAGGACTGAACCAGGTCTAAACCATGTCTAAACCAAGACTAAACCAGGACTAATCTTGGACTAGAACTTGGAATCTAGGACCGCCCCTAAGAGAACCCCCGAGCGCGATCGTTTAGCTCCGTGGAGCACAGAGTTCTGAGTCGGTCCTTTTGCCCGCGATCACCCGACGGTCTACACGGGCGCACCTCTGGCGTTTCACCGCTGCTGACATCGCGGTGATTTTAGAGAATTTGTTTGAAGAAAAACAAAAAACCCACCACTTTAATCCATGTTAAAAAAGCACTGTACTGACATTTGTACCGAGTAAAATATTACCACTTTTTTTCCCTGAAATGCCGAACTTTACTGCATTACAGCAAAAAACAACGCATTACAGTAATTCGTTACTTTTATAACACGTTACTCCAAACACTGGTGGGCTACAGTAAGAAAGAAATATACACAATTTTAGTGCAGTATCCCAGTTCTGGCCTTTTATAGAACCAGAACCCCACAACCTCCGGCCCATCCTCTCACTCCCCCTCCACCCTCCACCACCCTCCACCCTCATGCGTGAGGCGGTCATGCTCGCTCTTACATAACACGTCTACGCCCCGAGGAGCCCTCTTCCACTTATTTATACTTCAGACGGATCAGGACAGTAATAATAATAGGAATTTACTGCCGGAGAACATGTACTGAGCTTGTGTATTTTTTCCAAAACAAATCCAGTAGTGAGGCTCAAGCTGTCCTTCACTGTGAAAACAAAAATAACTTTAGAGAAATAACGCCGAATCAGGTCAAAATAGCTCAAATTAAAGTGCATGTTCTGGGTTAGACTTCACTAAAATATAGTTAAGTCATTATATTTAAGATTTAAGTAAATAAAAATATCACTCAACTAGTAAATGCATGCTGCTAGAAAAGTACAAATTCTTTAAAAAAATAACTACCCACCTGTGTTGAGAGTAGCTTTCATACTTTTTGTAATGACTTTGTGGAAATATTTGAATACTATTTTGGAGTTTTGGGAGCGTTGTGGAGCTCGTGTGATGAAACCAAACGCAAGTGGGTGTAAATGCATTCTGAATAATGATATGAGACATACTACATTTGCTTCATCTGCCTGTGTCTGTGCTAAAACTCCGCACAGACTAAATATAAACCAGTCCTCTTCTGCCATCTAGTGGTGAAAGACTGGTATGACACTTCAGACAGTCAACTTTTTACACTTAGAGACTCAGACAAATTTTTTCAGTGTTGGGAGTAACGTGTTATAAAAGTAACGAATTACTGTAGGGCTGTGCAAAAATATTGATGGAAAAAAATAAATAAATGACTCCAAATGTCCACTTCGGAGGACATTTGTTAAACACTCAAATTTCATTGTAAAATATTGTTACTTTACTTTAAAAATGTTTTTAATGTGTTCATTAGACATTCATAAAAATATAACAATGCAACTTTGATCCAAAATTTGCTTAATAAAAAAGGTATACCACTTACTGTTCTTTTTTCCATAAAATGTGGTTGTGTTGATGGCAGCCATTTTCCTTGAAAAGGAGGAAGGTCTTTTTAAAGCTCCACCCTTATAAGTTTGGTATCATTTGAAAGCTCTGAATGTCCTCTTTAAATCACAGAGGGAGTTGGTTAGGTAATGCGCAGGGGGTTGGAAATATTTTAGTAAAGAAATGTCCACTAGAGAGGACAAAAATGAACTATGGGTAGTCAGGAGGATATATGTGATGATACAGTATCGATATCGTTTGCTGCTGTATCGATATATCCCCAAGAGTATTTTGGGGTATATTTTCACTGTTTATTTTGTTACAGCGCTACAGTTTTGTTGCTTGTTCAGAGGAAGGAAACTTTTTTTATGCAACACATTTGACATTTTCACTGTTTAATGATTAAAATGGGCATTTTTCAGATGAATTTTATACAAGAAGTGGTTTAACAAACACTTTTAGTATCAGAGCCATGATCTAACTTTTGTTTTTTATTGAACCGTATTGAATCAATTTGAAATTTATCGTATCGAACCGAAAGTGCACTGTATCGAGATATGTATCGTATCGTGGTCTATGTATTGAGGTATGTATCTTATCGGCAACTTCTTAATGATACTCAGCCCTAAATTACTGTAACGCATTGTTTTTTGCTGTAACGCAGTAATGTTCAGCATTACAGGGAAAAAAGTGGTAATATTTTACTCAGTACAAATGTCAGTAACGCGCGTCACAATGCTTTTTTAAGTGGTGGGTTTGTCGTTTTTCTTCATAAAAATTAGCTAAAATCACCGCGATGTCAGCAGCGGTGAAACGCCGGTGCACCCTTGTAGACCGTCGGGTGATCGTGGGCGAAAGAACCGACGCAGAACTCTGTGCTCCACGGAGCTAAACGCAGCTGACGCCCGATCGCGCTCTGGGGTTCTCTCAGGGGTGGTCCTAGATTCCAAGTTCTAGTCCAAGATTAGTCCTGGTTTAGTCTTAGTTTAGACATGGTTTAGTTCTGGTTTAGTCCTGGTTCAGCTCTGGTTTAGACCTGGTTTACTCCTGTTCAATTCTGGTTTAGACCAAGTTCAGTCCTGGTTTTTTCCTGGTTCAGTTCTGGTTCAGCTCTGGTTTAGAGCTAGTTTAGTCCTGGTTCAGTCCTGGTCCAGTCCTGGTGTAGTCCTGGCGATCGGCTCGGTGATTACAGCATGTATATACTGACACGTTAATGACACTGGTTTAGTCCTGGTTTAGACCTGGTTTAGACCTGGTTTAGTCCTGATTCGATCCTGGTGTAATTCTGGCGATCGGCTCTGCGCTAACAGCGTGTATATACAGACATGGACAAAATTGTTGGTACCCCTTTGGTAAGGAAAGAAAAATCAACTGAAATGGTCACTGAAATAACTTGAGACTGATGTAGCCTAGATAAAACTGTACATATAGTCACGATAGACTAATAGAAGTTTATAATAAAACTTACGGTTTAAAATTATTAAAAAGCATAAATAACTTATAAGTTACTTAAAATTTAGAAGTATATTTAATTTATTAAGTAATGTGTTTAAAACTTAAAAGTACTTGGAAATAACTTTATAAAGTTGTACAGTGTATGTTGCAGTAAACATAGTTTATTTTATTTTGAAACTCTACAGGAAGTGCTATACATGTGTTCATCTCGAAGACAGACCTGCAATACACGCATCAAAAATCTCGGACTTCCAGTCATTGCGCATTACATACTGGGACAGATTTTCCGAAAAAGTGAGCATCAAACCGCCATGTTTGATTTCCCAGTGGGATGCGTCTACTGTATTGACAAAGCCGATCTTTTCAAGTCTTTTGAACCATATCGCCTTTGTTTCTGCTATTGTCATATTGTAGTTTTGGGATTCGAACATCGTTAATTGTGTGGTTGTTGGATCCTAACAGCGGAAAACAGCTCGAGAAATTGTTTTGCGAACTCCATAACTGCAAAAGGGAATCAGATGTGTGTGACTCAAACCTCTGTTCAAACTGTTTCCCTTCCCAACTGAATTGAAAAATAGTGAAAGGTGAAGGCGATGGGCAGGACTGATCCACGGGAAAGACGAAAAAGGAAACCTTTGACTGCCTAAATCATCTCGAGTTTGCAGCGAACATTTTCTATGTGGTTTGTCCTCACTGTCTGGAAGTATGACATCATCACATTCTAGAATCTCAAAACCATATAAAGAAATATTTTAAAAATAAACAAGTTTTATTCACTCTCTCCCATCTCCTAGCAACGGCTTCTTAAAGCCACTTTGGACTTTGTGTGCGTTTTGAAGTCTTTGAAGTTGGGACATTACAAAGCAGCTCCTCCCTGTGAAAGATTGTATGTGAAGGTGGCGTGACAGAGACGTCACTTCATCCCAGACGTGGAACAACAGAGCAACACAGCAAAACTTGTATGCGCTCCTACAAAGTTTTTCTTGTATTTTCCCAGCTGTTTACTTTTTCTTACGTTTTACTTCACAAAAAAACTACAAAATGGATCTGACACCAAATTTACAAATTACCGTCACGTCAGACACCCTTTTGCAAATCATTAGGGACCATTTTAGTCGGATCAGTCCTCAGTGCTGGACAATGTTGTCCAATGGTGTGTGGGATATGGACACTCAGCAGATTCTCCTGTCTATGTTTGTCCAATTGGTCCAAACTCTCTCCACCAACGTCTTGAGGCTGGTTATCCCCAGGCGGGAAATCAGTGTAAGATGTCTGAACCAAGAGGAGTCGACCCGCGCATTCCAGACCATCACAACAGTGCTCCAGGAGTCTATTGGTTTGGTATTTGCGCGCGCTTTAAACATCCCTGCAGTCCCATCAGACGTGGATCTGAACAACGACGATTCTCGGGAGCTCACTGCAATGATTGAGAATGAAGTGTCTCAGAAAGTAACCAGCGCCCTCTCTAATGCATCCAGGTCACTGCAGGAAGGATTTATACGAGTAGACTCCTCTCTGACTAGCCCTGACGCGGCACGTGACATTGTTGAAAAAGCTCAAGCATGTTTAAAGGCTTGCTTAAATATTTTCACCTGCTCTTGCGCCACCACTCGTAGTGCCACCATCAGCCCAAAGGGGGAACTGGTTAATTTTATGCAGCGTGATCCAGAGGAAGATCTTGATAAGAGGGACTTGTTTGAGTTGTGTATGGAAAAGCCTGCGTATACACCGATGCCAGTGACTTCCCATACTCCACAAGTTTCCCAGGTCTCTTCGCCTTCCAGAGTTTCAGTTTCTCAAGTGCCTGTAGCTTCTCAAGTTACTCCACCTTCCAATATCTGTCCACCTTCACACGTATCTGGAACTTCGTCTTTCAATGGCCGAAAGTACAACTTGTTTGAGAAATCTATGATGCATCCCGCAGCCGTTGTTCCTTCTTTCATCTCTGAAGACGTTCCAGCCATTGTCATGGAAACTCCACCAAAATACCAGAGAAAACTATATTCTCTTGAACCTTCCCCCAGAAGTTCAGGCTCCAGTTTGTCACAAGGCCAGTCCATGACTCAGTGCATGATCACGGCTTTGTTGATAAAAATATTTGAGGGCAAAGTAGCGTTAAATAAAAACAACAAAACTTACAGAGCCATCTTGAAACGCTTGACCGAAAAGGCCTGGGAGGAGATCGAGATACCACACAGTCAAGTTAAAAGAACAGAAAAGAACTTGAAGAAGATCATCGACAGAGCAATGAAGGACCTTATGGATTATTATGGCTCAACAGACGAAATGCTGCGAATCGCGTTGAGCGAAAAATCCAACAAGTTTGACACCACGCTTGTGCACGTGCTTCAGGATCACCTCGAAATCTACAGCAGGGAAAAACCCTCTCTGCTACATCGCATCTTCATTTTCTGCTGTACCTCCGAGTGCAGAGACTAAAACAAACACACAATAATTAAATAACTTTCGTTGTAGACTCCTCACATTTGGATTGTTCAAGTCTCTATTGAGAAGTTTCTTTGGTTCTTCAGGGCTGTGCGAGTAGACAACTTTGCACTGGCACTGACTGTGAACTGGAGTTGTTTCTTGGCGGAGATAAAATGAACTAGAATCTAGATGGGAGGAGTGCGACTGCAACTTACCTAACCTACTGAGATGAAGTTTTTTAGGTACTCTTCAACTCTGCTGATGCTTTTATTCAAATAAAACTCTTTATACCTGATCTCTTAACTTGTTTTTATTGATGTTTTCATTTGTTTTTTATTATGTTATTGTTATTTATATTTATTACTATTTATATATATTTATTATATGTATATATATATATATATATATATATATATATATATATATATATAATATATGTATTTATATTGTGCTGCCAGCAGACACTTGCCCTGCACCCATTTTTTTCTCATGTATTTCACAAAAATGTGTCTTGCCCTAGTACAGATATATTGTATATGTAGCATGCTGTCTACATCTAAGCGTTTTATTATCCGATAATTACAAAGTGTACATTAACATGCTAGTTGTTGTTAGCTTTACCGTGACTGCAAAACTCTGCTCTGGTTTCTTACGTAGTGAAAAGCATTTATAAACTCATTGTGGTGGTGAATAATTAGGATGCTCAGATTGCATGAGGGAAGTGAGGTGTAACTTTGGCCTTCTACACTTTAAAATGAACGGACCTATAAAAGAATCGTTAATATCTCAAAAACAAAAGCAGCACAAAGGACAATTTTTGCAGCACAAATGAAGCACAAACAACTGACAGTTTTTGTGTAGGTTTGGGTTTGATGAGGGACCAACTTCACGCAGGTTAAGCAGGACACAGAGTCGTCTTTGGACTCCTTTGTTGTTTCAGGACAATGCTACAATGTGAATGTTTGTTTAATGTTTGCATGGTAAGCTTGAGATTTTAAAGATTATCACCTGAGTTTTTTGTAAAAAGCAATTGGAAGCATTAAGAGGCTGTGTTACATTGCAGAATGCATAGGAACGAGCCTTGTTGTCTTTTCCGATGTGTTGGCTCTCGGCCTGTAACGCTTTCTGCTCGCTTTCTTAGCTTAGATTAACTATGAACTAATTAACAATGATAATAATAAAACTGAAACCTGTGGAAGGGTTAGAGGACACCACCCAAACCTGCAAACACAAAGGAAAAGTTAGAAACTAAATTACGAAATACTAGTGTATTTCAGCAAAACAGTTTTATATTCACCTTTGGGTCTTTGAGGGAAAGCTGACGGACGTTCAACCCAAAACACACAGTTCAGGTAAACTCTTCCATCAAGGTGCTCTGAGTGCAGAACAGTTTTCCTTAATTCTGCGCTTGTTTCAGTTTTATTATTACCAACCATCAAAAACCGGGGGTCTCAGTTTTTGAATAAAAAAATCTGTTCAGCAAACACAAAACAAGGACCCAAAACCAAGTGCCACCTGTGGACAAACATTAAAATCTATGTTCATTTAACTCCCATAAATGTACCATTCATTTCATAGAATTCAGAGTCACTGTGTTCCAGTTCATTGACCCAAGCTTGGTGTACATGTTTAAACCTTTTCATTGCAATTTGTTACGTTTGAAAAACACATTTTTCCCCGCGGTTTCACCCTTTGTGATAAATGATATTTTCACACGTCAAAATACTGAGAGATTTTATTCGAGACACGTTTTGATTTTTGTTGGACCATTTTCAGTACATTTTCATTTATTATTGCTTTTATCAGTTTTAATTTATTTCAGTGATTGTTGTTGATTTTTCTTTCATTGTCAGAGGGGTACCAACAATTTTGTCCATGTCTGTATTTATAATCCGCTAATGACACGGCGTAGATTTTCTTGTTCTGGTGTTTGTGGATCCCCGCCGGCGTGGCTCTCAAAACGAACGAGAATTCCACCTACACTCTGAATTCACAAACGCTTTATCCTCAGCACATTACAAGTCATCCATGCATCTCTGCTGTGTATGGCTGGACTAATGACATGGAACCGGACAAAATTTCTGATGACCAATTAGATCATCGGCATAGCAATGTAGAGAATTACATTCCCAGTAGGGGTGTAACGATATCCAAGTCTTACAATACGATATCATCACGGTATGAACCTCACAGTACGATATTTAATACGATATCGTGCTCATGATATGGTGGGGAGACTCACGATTAGGAATGTAACAATATCCAAATCTCTCGGTACGATATTTTCACAGTGTACGTCTCACAGTATATTTATTGCGATATTTTGTGGAGGGAAACAAAACTGTGAATATACTACTTTTTCCTCTTAATGCCTTGACCAGTCTTAATCCAAAGAACTAAGACTTAAACGTGTTAGAACAGTTATTTCTTCTTGTCGTCTGCACTGAAACGGAGCAAAGGATCATGGTCTATGTAATTCCCTCTGTCTTTTTTATTATTATTTTATGTATTTATTTATTATTTTATTAGGCCCAAGCACCAGAAGCTGGCGAATTTGGTATCGACATTTGTGACATGATCTCAATTAAAAAACTCAATGATGCTCACAACCCATTTACATTGTGTTGCCATGGCAACAAGTAAAAATTCTGTCCTTGCCAATGGGACGTCCTTACTCAAACTTTGGCGTAGCCAAACCAAATTTGGTAGCCAGATGCATCATGGCAATAAGAACAAAAATGTATATTGTGACCACGCCCTTTTACAAACCGAAGGTTTGCCATTTTGTTTTGTTTTTTTGTTTTTTTTAATAAACACATGCAAAAATTTTGAAAAATTAGTGGGTTAGGTTAAGAGTTAGGGTTAGGTTTGGGTCTATGGTTAGGATTACGACTAGGGTTAGACTGAAGCTTAGGGTTATTAGTGTTAGTACAGGGCGCGGCGTTCTGAGGGGCGCGGCGTTTGCGAAGTGTGACGTTTGCCAGCCGCGGCCAATCATTGCCGCTTGCAGCTTTATTTTTATTTTATTTTTATTATATTGCTGCACGATAATTCTTGATTTAAGCAAAGAGACTTGTAATTCGATATATTGTGATGGTCCACGATATTATAGCGAGAACTTTGACGATACGATATCACCATATTTTGGTTATTGTTACATCTCTAATTCCCGGCGTTCGGTAAATCCGGTTTGTCCTCACTGTCTGGAAGTATGACATCATCGCATTCTAGAATCTCAAAACCATATAAAGAAATATTTTAAAAATAAACAAGTTTTATTCACTCTCTCCCATCTCCTAGCAACGGCTTCTTAAAGCCACTTTGGACTTTGTGTGCGTTTTGAAGTCTTTGAAGTTGGGACATTACAAAGCAGCTCCTCCCTGTGAAAGATTGTATGTGAAGGTGGCGTGACAGAGACGTCACTTCATCCCAGACGTGGAACAACAGAGCAACACAGCAAAACTTGTATGCGCTCCTACAAAGTTTTTCTTGTATTTTCCCAGCTGTTTACTTTTTCTTACGTTTTACTTCACAAAAAACTACAAAATGGATCTGACACCAAATCTCCAATTTACCGTCACGTCAGACGCCCTTTTGCAAATCATTAGGGACCATTTTAGTCGGATCAGTCCTCAGTGCTGGACAATGTTGTCCAATGGTGTGTGGGATATGGACACTCAGCAGATTCTCCTGTCTATGTTTGTCCATTTGGTCCAAACTCTCTCCACCAACGTCTTGAGGCTGGTTATCCCCAGGCGGGAAATCAGTGTAAGATGTCTGAACCAAGAGGAGTCGACCCGCGCATTCCAGACCATCACAACAGTGCTCCAGGAGTCTATTGGTTTGGTATTTGCGCGCGCTTTAAACATCCCTGCAGTCCCATCAGACGTGGATCTGAACAACGATTCTCGGGAGCTCACTGCAATGATTGAGAATGAAGTGTCTCAGAAAGTAACCAGCGCCCTCTCTAATGCATCCAGGTCACTGCAGGAAGGATTTATACGAGTAGACTCCTCTCTGACTAGCCCTGACGCGGCACGTGACATTGTTGAAAAAGCTCAAGCATGTTTAAAGGCTTGCTTAAATATTTTCACCTGCTCTTGCGCCACCACTCGTAGTGCCACCATCAGCCCAAAGGGGGAACTGGTTAATTTTATGCAGCGTGATCCAGAGGAAGATCTTGATAAGAGGGACTTGTTTGAGTTGTGTATGGAAAAGCCTGCGTATACACCGATGCCAGTGACTTCCCATACTCCACAAGTTTCCCAGGTCTCTTCGCCTTCCAGAGTTTCAGTTTCTCAAGTGCCTGTAGCTTCTCAAGTTACTCCACCTTCCAATATCTGTCCACCTTCACACGTATCTGGAACTTCGTCTTTCAATGGCCGAAAGTACAACTTGTTTGAGAAATCTATGATGCATCCCGCAGCCGTTGTTCCTTCTTTCATCTCTGAAGACGTTCCAGCCATTGTCATGGAAACTCCACCAAAATACCAGAGAAAACTATATTCTCTTGAACCTTCCCCCAGAAGTTCAGGCTCCAGTTTGTCACAAGGCCAGTCCATGACTCAGTGCATGATCACGGCTTTGTTGATAAAAATATTTGAGGGCAAAGTAGCGTTAAATAAAAACAACAAAACTTACAGAGCCATCTTGACCGCTTGACCGAAAAGGCCTGGGAGGAGATCGAGATACCACACAGTCAAGTTAAAAGAACAGAAAAGAACTTGAAGAAGATCATCGACAGAGCAATGAAGGACCTTATGGATTATTATGGCTCAACAGACGAAATGCTGCGAATCGCGTTGAGCGAAAAATCCAACAAGTTTGACACCACGCTTGTGCACGTGCTTCAGGATCACCTCGAAATCTACAGCAGGGAAAAACCCTCTCTGCTACGTCGCATCTTCATTTTCTGCTGTACCTCCGAGTGCAGAGACTAAAACAAACACACAATAATTAAATAACTTTCGTTGTAGACTCCTCACATTTGGATTGTTCGTCTCTATTGAGAAGTTTCTTTGGTTCTTCAGGGCTGTGCGAGTAGACAACTTTGCACTGGCACTGACTGTGAACTGGAGTTGTTTCTTGGCGGAGATAAAATGAACTAGAATCTAGATGGGAGGAGTGCGACTGCAACTTACCTAACCTACTGAGATGAAGTTTTTTAGGTACTCTTCAACTCTGCTGATGCTTTTATTCAAATAAAACTCTTTATACCTGATCTCTTAACTTGTTTTTATTGATGTTTTCATTTGTTTTATTATGTTATTGTTATTTATATTTATTACTATTTATTATATGTATTTATTCATATGTATTACTATTATATATATATATATATATATATATATATGTGTATTTATATAATATTTATATATAATATATGTATTTATATTGTGCTGCCAGCAGACACTTGCTCTTCACCCATTTTTTTCTCATGTATTTCACAAAAATGTGTCTTGCCCTAGTACAGATATATTGTATATGTAGCATGCTGTCTACATCTAAGCGTTTTATTATCCGATAATTACAAAGTGTACATTAACATGCTAGTTGTTGTTAACTTTACCGTGACTGCAAAACTCTGCTCTGGTTTCTTACGTAGTGAAAAGCATTTATAAACTCATTGTGGTGGTGAATAATTAGGATGCTCAGATTGCATGAGGGAAGTGAGGTGTAACTTTGGCCTTCTACACTTTAAAATGAACGGACCTATAAAAGAATCGTTAATATCTCAAAAACAAAAGCAGCACAAAGGAAAATTTTTGCAGCACAAATGAAGCACAAACAACTGACATAGTTTTTGTGTAGGTTTGGGTTTGATGAGGGACCAACTTCACGCAGGTTAAGCAGGACACAGAGTCGTCTTTGGACTCCTTTGTTGTTTCAGGACAATGCTACAATGTGAATGTTTGTTTAATGTTTGCATGGTAAGCTTGAGATTTTAAAGATTATCACCTGAGTTTTTTGTAAAAAGCAGTTGGAAGCATTAAGAGGCTGTGTTACATTGCAGAATGCATAGGAACGAGCCTTGTTGTCTTTTCCGATGTGTTGGCTCTCGGCCTGTAACGCTTTCTGCTCGCTTTCTTAGCTTAGATTAACTATGAACTAATTAACAATGATAATAATAAAACTGAAACCTGTGGAAGGGTTAGAGGACACCACCCAAACCTGCAAACACTAAGGAAAAGTTAGAAACTATGGGTGACAGAGAACAAACTTCAGACAATTCATCTGTTGTTGAGAATTCTGTGAGAAGTGATTTAAAGTTATTCGTGGACGATATTTCAACAAGCAAATCAGAACAAAAGCAAATGTTGGTGACAAACTTTAAACAGACAAAGTCCGCGGTGCAGGCCCTGCGGGAGTTCATTAAGGCGCACCAGCTGGAGGTACACACGGAGACCAGAAAGTTTTTCAATGCCAAAATGAAAGCTGGAGGTGTGAAGGTGATCACGCCAGGAGCCAGCGAAGAGGAGGCTATAAATAAAGCTACATGTCACCTGTTGGAAAAGCTGAAAAACCAAGAGCAGCAGCCACAGGCTGCCTCCACTACTGCTACTGCTGCTACTGATGTATTAAAGTCCCCGTGCCAGGCCCTGCTGGAGTTCACTGAGGCGCACCAGCTGCAGGTACAGAAGAACATCACTACAATGTTCTACGTCAAAGTCATTGTTGCAGATGTGAAGGTGATCCGGTGTGCAGCCAGCGAAAGGGAGGCCTTATATAAAGCTGCGTGTCAAGCTTTGGAAAGGCTACAGACAAAGATGAGCTCCACAGCAGGTCCAGGGCTCGAGGAGACAGGCAAGGGAATCGACACGACCGACACACTGCAGGACACGACCGACACACTGCCGGACACGACCGATAGACTGCAGGACACGACCGACAGACTGCAGGACACGACCGACAGACTGCAGGACACGACCGACAGACTGCAGGACACGACCGATAGACTGCAGGACACGACCGACAGACTGCAGGACACGACCGACAGACTGCAGGACACGACCGACAGACTGCAGGACACGACCGATAGACTGCAGGACACGACCGACAGACTGCAGGACACGACCGACACACTGCAGGACACGACCGACACACTGCAGGACACGACCGACACACTGCAGGACACGACCGACACACTGCAGGACACGACCGACAGACTGCAGGACACGACCGATAGACTGCAGGACACGACCGACACACTGCAGGACACCGACCGACACACTGCAGGACACGACCGACACACTGCAGGACACGACCGACACACTGCAGGACACGACCGACACGACCGACACACTGCAGGACACGACCGACAGACTGCAGGACACGACCGACAGACTGCAGGACACGACCGACACACTGCAGGACACGACCGACACACTGCAGGACACGACCGATAGACTGCAGGACACGACCGATAGACTGCAGGACACGACCGACAGACTGCAGGACACGACCGATAGACTGCAGGACACGACCGACAGACTGCAGGACACGACCGACAGACTGCAGGACACGACCGACAGACTGCAGGACACGACCGATAGACTGCAGGACACGACCGACACACTGCAGGACACGACCGATAGACTGCAGGACACGACCGACACACTGCAGGACACGACCGACACACTGCAGGACACGACCGACACACTGCAGGACACGACCGATAGACTGAAGGACACGACCGACACACTGCAGGACACGACTGCTCAAATGCAGAACATGACTGACAAACTGCAGGACACGACCGACGAAATGCAGGAAGCAAATGATAAACTGAAGGCAGCGACTGACAAACCGCAGAAAGCAACTGACAAACTGAAGGACACGATCAACAAACTGCTGGATGCGAATGACAAACTGAAGGAAGCGACTGACAGACTGCAGGAGGAGAAGAACCAAACTGAGTCAAGTGACTCATCTAAGAAAGACCTAGAGCAGCAGCCTCAGGCGACCTCCACTACTGCTACTGCAAAAGATACTGCAACTACTACTGCAACTACTACCGCAGCTCCTAAATGTAGTACTACTACTAAAGCAACTACTACTAAACCTACTGCAATTACTAAACCTACTGCAACTACTACTGCAACTACTAAACGTACTACTACTAAACCTACTGCAACTACTATTACTACTACTGATACTACTACTAAAGTAACTACCACTAAACCTACTGCAACTACTACTACTACTGATACTAAACCTACTACTACTACTACAAAACCTGCTGCCACTATTACTATTACTGCT
The DNA here is from genome assembly GCF_026225935.1 of Boleophthalmus pectinirostris. Taxonomy (NCBI): domain Eukaryota; kingdom Metazoa; phylum Chordata; class Actinopteri; order Gobiiformes; family Gobiidae; genus Boleophthalmus; species Boleophthalmus pectinirostris. The sequence continues at coordinate 32,616,773 of NW_026571175.1, forward strand.
ACTAGTACACCTGCTGCTACTACTACTAAACCTACTACTACTAGTACTACTACTACTATTACTACGAAACCTACTGTTGCAACTGCTACTACTGATACTACTACTAAACCTGCTGTAACTACTACTACTATTACTACGAAACCTACTGTTGCAACTGCTACTACTGATACTACTACTAAACCTACTGCAACTACTACTACTGATACTAAACCTGCTACTACTACAAAACCTGCTGCAACTATTACTATTACTGCTACATGTACACCTGCTGCTACTACTACTAAACCTACTATTACTACTACTACTACTACGACTAGTTCAAAGTACCCGAGCCGGGCTCTTTTGGACTTCACTGAGGAACAAAAGTTGGCGGCACGAGCGAAGGCCTCAGTGGGGTTCTGCGCCGCAGACAAAGCTGCAGACGTGGGGGGAGTGACGTCTGGAGCCGGACGAGAGGAGGCACCAAACTGACGCAAGACCCTCTACAGACGACCCACAACACCAGCAGGAGAGAGAAGAACAGACAGGAAGGAAAAAAGATTCTGATGATGACGACATAGTGGAAGAAAGGGAGGCGGAAAGAGACGTTGGGGAGATCTGGTTCTGGTCCAGAGGAGGAGGAGTTGGAGGAAGTGAAGAGTGGAGATGACACTGTCCTCTACCTGCTGAAGAGCACCTTTCACCTCCCTCGGGGTCGGAACCGGAATGTGAAGAAGTTGAGGAAGATGTGTGCGGCTCAGGCCCAAATCGCCTCCACGATCACTGTCCCCCTCACCAACACCGCCAACTTTCTCCACCGCGACAAGGTGTTTGACCATCCACCCGGGCTCTATAAGAAGCACAAGAAGACAGAAGAAGACCTCTGGATAATAGAGCAAAGATGCCAGAAGAAAAGCCGCTGTTTTGTGATGCAGTGCTACTTCTCTGCACCCAAAGACCCGACCGTGACCTTGGAGACGATGGAGAAGATCGTGATTAAGGCGACGGATGAACTGTGGGACGAGTTTAAAGACCCGCTTGACATGGAGGCGGCGATTATTCGGGCCCAGAACCCGGCCTTCAGCGAGGCTCTGAACAGAAACCTCAAGAAGTGCTACGCCACTCGGGCTCGATTTACTGAGTCCAGCGCCCAGGCCAGTTCTGACGTCCCTCTGTGCTGCAGAGGCTCGGAACCTGGATCAGCAAAAAACTAGGACTCCACAAGAGGGACAGGAGAGACCAACGAGCCCCAGACCACACTGGACCAGGACTTAGTAAATCCTGGCCTAGTCCTAAACTAGACCTGGTTTAGGCCAGATTTAATCCCAAATTATTGTTATATATTATTGTTATATATAGTTGGTACAAGATTAGGCTGAAAAACCTCTTACTTTTACATAATTTGTCGCTTTTTTCTTCTGGATACTTTAATATTACTTCAAAATGAAAGGAAACTATTTCTATAAAATATGTCAGTCCTTCCAAGAACATTTTTATCATTTAAATTTTTTTATTTATTTTTTTTTGAAAAATCCTGTACCTTCATCAACAGTTCAAAGACTGAATAACACATAACACAAAATATGATGAAATACATACATTTATTTACATGATTTTCAGGTCTTTGAAATTTGGGAAATAATTTTTGTTCCATGTTTCATACATGGTCTGTTTAAAACATATGTAACTTTAGAACCAAAAATGGTACAGAAAAAAGGTAAACAGTTTCATAAACTAGAGTACATATGTATCTGTTGAATACATTTTTATATCAGATGTATTAACTTGAATTTTTGGCCTTGTTGTTTACTTCTGCTTGACTGGGCCCAAGAGTAAAATACAGTCTGTGTCTGTCTCATGTGGCTCTCATCATGGGACAATATTTTGACCCCAATATCTTGTTGGCTGATTGAATATAAATAAATATAATACATCTGGGACTTTGGGACTGATGTCTGTTTCTTTTCTTGTTGTTTTTTTTTATTTTTTATTCTGTTATTACAGCTGCAAAATGTACTCCCAGCTTTTTTCTGCTCTATCCACAAGATGGAGCTGTTATCATTTTAGTGGATTCACATTACGACTGTACCACTGAGCCTGTGACACACACACACACACACACAAACACACAAACACACATATACTGATACTCCACAGCTGATGCCATAACTGAGGCACTACTCTGTCTGAGTTTTGTTTTAACCAGGACTACAACGGGGGGGTGATTTGTTGAACAAGTTTACAATTAGAAGATAGCAAGGATTATGGCATTATTGTACTCGGTCGCTTTTTTGTTGAAAATTAAACACAAATGTGACACAGAACGCTTGCATTGAGACAGGCTCCTGAAAATGTGCTGCTTAAACCTATTTTGTTTTTTTTGTACATATACATATATATATATATACAGTCCCTGACAAAAGTCTTGTCGCTTATCCATTTCGTAGAAACAAAAGCTTATAACCTGACTTTAAATTAATCGATTGGTTTTAGAAATGTCTCATATGAAAGCTAAAACCCTCCCAAATTATGCTCAATATACTAAAATAAATTTGCTTCACTAAAGAAAGATTGATCATTTAATGAACACAAAAAGGTCAGATTTTGGCAAGTCTTGTCGCCTACAGAAAATTTAACAAATAATTTACTTCAAATACAAAAATATGTTGCTTAACGTCAGTGAATTAAGTAGTGGTGCTGTGAGATCCATATTTAATATCTTGTATGACTTCCATGAGCTTGAAGGACGCATCCATGCGGTTCGACAATGATTCATACAATTTGTTGATGAAGTCATCAGGAATAACAAAGAAAGCGTCTTACATGCCTCCCAGAGTTCATCAAGATTCTTTGGTTTTGCCTTCCATGCTTCCTCTTTCATTCTACCCCAGACATGCTCAATGATGTTCATGTCTGGTGACTGGGCTGGCCAGTCCTGGAGCACCTCGATCTGCTTCGCCTTGAGAAACTTTGATGTAGAGATACAAGTATGTGATGGAGCACCATCCTGCTGCAAAATTTGACCCCTTTTATGATTGGGAATGTAAGAGGTAGTTAATACTTCTTGATATTTTTAGGTTATTGATATTGTCTTTCCACCCTGCAAATGTCTCGCACACCCCCAGACTGGATGTAACCCCAGACCATGATTTTTCTGCCACCAAACTTAACTGTTTTCTGGGTGAATCTTGGATCCATGTGGCTCCAGTAGGTCTCCTGCAATATTTGCGGCGGCTGTGATGTAATTCAACAGAGGATTCATCTGAGAAATCCACCTTCTGCCACTTTTCCAGTGTCCATCCTTTTAGCAGGCTGTGGGCCTTGGCAAATGCCACACGTTTTTTTAATTGCCTTTTGTTTAGTGCTGGTTTCTGTGCACTGATTTGACCATGGAGGCCATTTCCAGACAGAATTCTACAAACTGTTGTGGTTGACACAGGGACTTGAGGTGACCAGGCCTGGTGGAGTCTGCTGCAGTGGAAAAGGGGCCTTGGATTTTTGAATCAACAAACGGTCCTCCAGAGCAGTTGTCTTGCGGGTCTGCTGGACCTGGGCTTGTCAAAAACATCTCCAGTCATTTCAGATCTTTTTCTTATTCTTTGTACTTGACGCTGAGAGACACATTGAAGGTGTCACCACCTCAGCAGTGGATCTGGTCTTCAGCCTCTTGATAATTAACGCTTTGGTCTCAGGGTGGATCTTACTCATGTTGTCAGAGGTCAAGTTGCAGTTGATGTGAAGGTCTGGTGTGCTGGGGTTCTTTTTATACACAAACACTAACTGATTGATCAGTAACTGATCACAGGTGAGGCTGTAATCTAGGATTGGGTGCATCATATGACAAGGCGACAAGACTTTTGTCTTCTGACCTTTCTGTGTTCATTAAATGATCGATCTTTTTTCAGTGAAGCTAATTTATTTTAGTATATTGAGCATAATTTGGGAGGGTTTTAGCTTTCATATGAGACATTTCTAAAACCAATCGATTAATTTAAAGTCAGGTTATAAGCTTTTGTTTCTACAAAATGGATAAGCGACAAGACTTTTGTCAGGGACTGTGTATATATAAATATATATATATATATATATATATATATATATATATATATATATATATATATATATATATATATATATATATATATATATATAATGTGTGTCTAATTAATGTGAGCACTGCTGACATGGCTTATTATCAATGTAAAGCAACTTTACAACTTTTTTTGGTCAACTTTAGTTTTGTGATTTAAAGGGATAGTTCAGGTTTTTTGACATGAACCTGTATGGTATCACCGTGAGCAGTGCCGTGCATCCACACTGACTTTACCTCCGAAAGTGTCCGGTGAGCCGAGACTCTGGCCGGTTTTGGTGCTGAGGAAAGTAGTCCGGCAACTTGGCTGGGGACAGTCTAATAAAGCGTTTTTCTTCTCAAAACAATATGTGTTCAACAGAGTGATACATTTGTACCACAAAACCTCCGTCCTCTAAAAAGTCAGCCTTCATAATCACTTGGCGCTATTTTCTCTCCGTACGTATCACTGCGCACGGCCGCCAGGTGACAGCCGCGCCTGTTTCACTTTGTTAACTGCTCGGAATGTCAGCGACAACATGTCTGATTACGACACCGAGGATGAAGAAATTGATTTTAGCACAGAGCCAATGGGATATCTTTTTGAACCCGAATATACGTCCGTTACAGGAAAACAGTGAAATTTGTGCGGAGATTCAGACAGGTTTTTGTTGTTACAGCCCAGAAAATCGCAAGTTCGCACCATTTTTTAGATATATTCTTACGTATCGTATACAAGCTTATATACCTATCACGCCAGCTCTGACATTAGCTCTCTTGCGTCGCGGCGGTCACCGGTCTGAACAAGTAAACGCTGCCGAACAACTGAAGAAAATGATTGATCCATGTGCAGCTGTCACCTGGCGGCAGCGCGCAGTGATACGTACGGAGAGAAAATAGCGCCAAGTGATTATGAGGTCTGACCTTTTAGAGGACGGAGGTTTTGTGGTCCAGATGTATCACTCTTTTTAACACATATTGTTTTGAGAAGAAAAACGCTTTATTAGACTGTCCCCAGCCAACTTGCCGAACTAGTTTCCTCAGCACCAAAACTGGCCAGGATCTCGGCTCACCGGACGCTTTCGGAGGTAAAGTTAGTGTGGATGCACCAAACTGCTGACGGGGATACCATACAGGTTCATGTCAACTATCCCTTTAAAATGTAATTAATTCAATCAACAATGAATATGTAGCAATTAGGGGTGTCAAATTATCGCGTTAATTGCGATTAATTAATTACAATCATATTTAGCGCGTTATGTTTTTTAATCGCGTTAATCTCATTTTTAATCTCTAACTTTACTGTTTCTGTATGCGAGTTGCTTTATTATAAAATCTGTTTTTATGTGTTGCTGGGACAACAACACACACACACACACAAAAAAAACCCACACATTTATACATTTTTTTATTTCGGTAATTCCACTCATTGCCGGAAACCCACACAAAACGCGCGCAGTAAGAGTGACGTAAACTATGGTAACGTTGGCGCCGTCAGTCGCACAATGGACGAGGTCGAAGAGCCAGTAGAACAGAGCAGCAGTGCACAGGTAAAAACACATTCGTGTCTTGGAAATTATTCTCCCTACGTAAAATATAAAAGAAAATAACAAATATAATATCGCCTACAACTTAAATGTCACTGGTGAAAACAACCTGCATAGACTCATGATGTCTGCACCACTGTCCTATACACAAACACACACAACACACACAAACACAAACACACACAAACACACACAAACACACACAAACACAACACACACAAACACACACAAACACAAACAAACACAAACACAAACACAACAAACACACACAAACACAAACAAACACACACAAACACAAACAAACACACACAACACACAACACACACAAAACACACACACACACAAACACACACAACACACACAAACACACACACACACACACAACACACAACAAACACACACAACACAACACAACACACACACAACACAAACACACACAAACACACACACACACAAACACAAACACAAACACACACAAACACAAACACACACACACACACAACAAACACAACACACACACAACACAAACACACACACAAACACACAAACACACACAAACACACACACACACACAAACACAAACAAAACACACAACAAACACAAACACACACAAACAACACACAACACAAACAAACACACACACACAAACACAAACAAACACACAAACACACACAAACACAAACAAACACACACCTTCATCATCGTCATTAACCTGAGAACGCGTGGACCACGTTTCCTTCCGTAGTTACTGTGTGGACACCGACGTGCTCCCGTGAGCCACGTGTGGATCGTGTTTTTCTCGCGTACGCGGCGTAAACCGAGCTTCCTCCTGTGCGCCTCTAAACCAGAACTAACACCAAGACTAAAACCAGGACTAATCCAGTCCAGGACTAAAACCAGGACTAAACCAGACTAAACCAGGACTAAAACCAGAACTAAAACCAGAACTAAAACCAGGTCTAAACCAGGACTAAACCAGGACTAAACCAGAACTAAAACCAGAACTAAACCAGGTCTAAACCAGGACTAAAACCAGGACTAAACCAGAACTAACACCAGGACTAAAACCAGGATTAATCCATTCCAGGACTAAACTAAGACTAAAGTAGGACTAAAGCAGGTTTAAACCAGGACTAAAACAAGAACTAAAACCAGTGATCTCATATATAAAGCATTTCTCTATCAATAATATTTTTAATATGGTTAAGGAAAGACTGGACTTTTTATTGTCTTTAAGTCGACAAAAGTTATTATGTTCAGATTTCCTCATCTTTGCTACTTTACAGCAAACAGTTTCTTATTCATGGAGACTTGGGCTCAACAGCCAAATTGGAGAGATTTGTTAAACAATAAATGACTTTATAAAGTCACTTTTTTAAATCTATATCAGTCTTTTGATCTGCCACAATAATGTAATAATGAATTTAAATGAAAATACCTCAAATTGAAGCTTTTCTCAGCAATTTTTAGGTGAGATTAAAATGAGATTAATAAGATTAATTAATTACAGATCATAATTAATTAATCTCTCAATTTTTTTAATCGCATGACAGCACTAGTAGCAATACAAGAGAGTTTGGTGTTTAAACGTGAGAACATACAGAGGCTAGTGTTATGGAGCAGCTCTGTTGTCACTGGTGTAAATTGACATCTTTAAAAATACACGTACATGCAGCTTTGCCCATGTTAGGTCACTGATACTTTGGGTTAGTGTTTGCAATTTTGATGGAATACCCACATTAGCAAATATTTTCCACTGGTATAAAATGTGGGGGGGGGAATTTCATAGATAAAACACACTCGTAAATAAGACTAAAATGGTGTGGAATTTTGACCATAATGGAGCGTCTCATTCTCAGCGCCTGCACTTCCCCGAGAGAAGAGCAGAGTAATCGGAATGTTAATGTTGTTTCTGAAGCGGGCGCTGTCAGGACGCTGCAGCCTGACCCCCGACAGAGGACGGTCCATAAATCTTTAGCTCCGCTGGGACCTGGTGGCGGCGCAGTTTGGAGAGTCGACAAAAGCAGCACAGCGGTCGGGAAACCAACTGCACGAACCTCCAGAGAACATCCAGAAAAATCTACACTCTCGCCCAAAGCTGGAGGAGCAACACGGTCAAATCACGTGAAGAAAGTAAAAAAGGGCAAAAGTAAAAACACTGAGTCTGAGTCAGAGTTTATCTGTACTTTGTCTGGAATGTTTCACAGTGTGGCATTAAACATTTCCATCTTCATGAAGACAAACCAGACCAAGTTACAAGTCAGGTCTGTGGAGAGGCGAGCCCGCTCACAGTCAGAATATCTGTTTTTCTAGGTATTTTAAAGCTATAAAAACACCTGTAATGGAATAAATGTAAGGTAGAGCTGTTTAATGTCACACTGTGGAACATTCCAGGCAGAGCAATGACATATCAACCAAAAAGTTACAAAGTTCACCTTTAAAGATTGGGTATTATGCAAAATCGACTTTCTTATGACATTGTTCCTTCATCAGAAAACATGTATGAAGAGTTTTAAGATGTTATCCATGCATGTTTGAGCAATTTAGCGATCTCTCCCCTTATGGTTAGCAGTAGCAAGATCCAGTGGCAGCGGGTCAATCGAGGGCACAAGTGCACTGCTCTCCCTAACTTGACCTAGATAAAAAATAAGTAAATAAATTATGGCTGTCATTTTGATTTGGCTAATGTTTAATATTTTGTTTAAAATTGAACGTGTATCTGCATAGACATATTTTTATCATGTGAAGACTGCGTTTACACTGAAATAAATCACCATATCACCGCATCGGAAACGATCTGCGTCCAGACTCGTCGTTTCTGTGTCCACGAGCCTTCTCGATCCACACAGCTTTGAGCGTATTTGTTTACTTTTTACAGAAACAAAACTTAAAACCACATGGCTAATTTGCATAAACTAAGCACTCAAAAAAAAACTGCTCGCTATTGTGCACTGATGCGGTTCAGCGCTGGGTCGAAGTACTTCATGGATGTCTATGGAAAGAGCCTGAAGTTTGCAGAAAATGTGACGTCATTACGTTGCTTCTGCTCCTTATTTTACATTGCAGCCGTAAAATATGTCTTGTGGGTGTAGGATGGGGGCGACCTGAAATCAGGTGATTATTTTTTATAAACCTTGATCTATTATGATTCAGCTGGTCGCTCAGTCCCAACTCTCCACTCACGGCATGTTACTGCGAACAACAGCTACTGCTACTCCTACTGATAATCAGTGTTGGGAAGGTTACGTTTAAAATGTAATCCCCTACAGATTACAGATTACACACACCAAAAAGTAGTTTGTAACGTAATCCATTAAATTACTCAAGGTGAGTAACGTAATCTGAATACTTTGGATTACTTGATTTGCTGTAGAGAAGCAAAGACGAGGAAATCGTAACATGAGATGTTTTGTCTGATAAAAGAAAATAAAAAGCCCAGACTTTACTGAACCATATTAAAAATATTATTGATAGAAGAAGAGACACGTCCACACAGCAGGATTTAGTCCTGGTTTAGTCCTGTTAAATCCTGTTAAATTCTGTTTTAGTCCTGTTTTAGACATGGTTTAGATCTACTTTAGACCTGGTTTTAGTCCTGGTTTAGATCTAGTTTAGATCTAGTTTAGACCTGGTTTTAGTCCTGGTTTAGATCTAGTTTAGATCTAGTTTAGACCTGGTTTTAGTCCTGGTTTAGATCTAGTTTAGATCTAGTTTAGACCTGGTTTTAGTCCTGGTTTAGATCTAGTTTAGATCTAGTTTAGACCTGGTTTTAGTCCTGGTTTAGATCTAGTTTAGATCTAGTTTTAGTCCTGGTTTAGATCTAGTTTAGATCTAGTTTAGACCTGGTTTTAGTCCTGGTTTAGATCTAGTTTAGACCTGGTTTTAGTCCTGGTTTAGACCTGGTTTAGATCTAGTTTAGACCTGGTTTTAGTCCTGGTTTAGATCTAGTTTAGATCTAGTTTTAGTCCTGGTTTAGACCTGGTTTAGTTTCCGGCAATGAGTGGAATTACCAAAAAAAATAAAATAAAAAAAGGGGATATAGCCCAAAATGTGAAAACAAGAAAATACCGCCGCATAATCTATTTATTTCAACAAAGTAACTGTAATCCAATTACCACTCACTGAAACAGTAACTGTAACTGAATACAGTTACTCATAATTTGTACTCTGATTACGTAACTCCAGTACATGTAATCTGTTACTCCCCAACACTGCTGATAATAACAGCCACCACTGGCAAGACCCAGTTTTATAACAGAATGTCGTAATAAAAGGTAACATGGTGATCTAAATATGTGATGTGTTAGCAGTTAATACCAAATAAAAGTGTAATATTTCCTCTTTTCTATTCATATGACAGGTTAGACATAGTCAGGCTGGCGCCACCTAGTGCCTCCACTCAATTTCATTTCTCTCCAGGGACTAGGTCAGGAATCAAAATACAATAGACGGTTTGCGAAAACCCAGCCTCCAGCCAATCAGCAAAGAGTCAGACATTCTGTGTTGTCAGCGATTCCCGAGATCGAGGATTTAAAGCTGGAACAAAGAGAATGTTTGGATTTCATCAAGAGGAAAGATGTTATTCTTCCTACGGGATTTGGGAAAAGCTTAATATACCAGTTAACCCCGTCAGCGGCGCATTACATACGTCACGACTAAATAGCAGCGATTGGTTAAATCACAGGTGTCAAACATAAGGCCCGGGGGCCGGATCCGGCCCTCCAAAACCTTTAATCTGGCCCTCGACTGATTTTCTACTAAAATATTTTAATTATATTTTCTATTAAAGTATTGGTAATTTTATGCGCCGCTTAGCATAGCAGCGTCTCCAGCGTCTCTGTACGTGGCCCCTCCCACCAGAGCAGCACAAATGAAGACTTTTCTCTTTCCAAACGCTCTTAAAGGACGATCGTTTTGACTGTTGACCGTGACACCCTCATCAGAAAAATGTCAAAAATGAGAAAAGTGGAGCTGAGTGCAGGATTTTCCAAGAAAAACTGACTTATTCCTATTTTCATACAAGTTATTGTTAAAACATTGTGTTGAAATTGCATTTTTCTTAAAGTTTTAGGTTGTTCATAATATTATAATATTTTGTAAAAGTAAGAGTTCATCAGTAAAAAAAATTTCTGTAATAGATTTGCATTTCTCTGCACAAATATTTGAACTTATTGCTATGTTTGGGGTTTATATGACATGAGTTTTCTCATCCGGCCCCTTTGGGATCAAAGTAGGCTGGATACGGCCCCCGGACCAAAATGAGTTTGACACCCCTGGGTTAAATGATAAAAAAGTACCCGCCTACTGTTGAATGAACTAATTCTAACACTGCGAGGTCAGACGGTTTGTTCGAAGTGAAACGAAGTAAAACTGGCTGATGAATCTGGTTAGACAACTAATTTCACTAAAATTAGTTTAGTTTGGTTGGACTTTGGCACAGATGTGACCTGTTCAAATGAGTATCTAGTTTCGATATTAGTTTAAGTATTAATTAGTATCTGATTTTCGATTCTTTTGACCACCCTTCTTTGCACTTCTACACTTCTACTTTTACTTCTACTGTTACATTTCTCTTACTTAGGTACAGTTTTAGTACCACTCCATCCGCCTCTGCTTTTCTTCACCTTTTTGTCATTTATTCTAAGGAGAAAGCAGCACATCTCACCAGACTATGGGGTGTTGATTCGCCACATAAGACTTTCAGCTTGTTATAAAAATTGCGTTTGACTGTGCATGCATAAAGAGGAGCCTGGAGCAGAGGCCTGGACAGTGTCAAACGCACAACCCGAGTCATTCTGATTCAAATCGCACGCACATGCAGTCACGCTGGTAACTCGAATGCCAGGTGTGCGTCACGACTGAACCGACGAACGCTCGTAAAGCCAACACAATGAAAAGCCAGTGGTACTGAAAAGCTGCAGGGTTATAGGTGGTGAGTACTTTTTTTTTTTTTTAATTAAAGGGCCCATATTAAGCTATTTTCTGATCTAGGCCATAAAGTTGTTTCTTCATGACAAACAAACCTGGAATTGTGTTTTGCTTCATTCAAAGGATAACATAGTTCCACCTTGTGATGTCATGTGGCAATACAGGAAGTGCTCCATTGTGTTTTTAAATTCCTTACACCTTCACCAGAATCATTTGGAGGATTTCTACTGAACAAAAGGTCAAATGCAGTTTTTAACTTTGCATTTTGAGATTTGGAGATATAGACAAATCAATAAAGAGTTACTCAAATGTGTGAATGAAACGAAAAACACAACTCCAGGTCTGTTCAGGAGGAGGTAACAACATTATAACATGACTGAAAGCTTAAAGAGTCGATTATGTGTAATACAGGACCTTTAACTTAATAAACCTTTAACTAATAAATTAGATATTACCTCCTGCAGTTACTCTCGCGATTACTCTTACTTGAGCACTAGTTGAATAAGGCTGCGTTCAGACTGCAGCCTGAAGTGACCCAAATCTGATTTTTTGGCCCCTATGTGACCTGTATCTGATCTTTTAATGACAGTCTGAACGACACAGATCCGATTTTTTCAAATGTGACCCAGGACACTTGGATATGTGGTCCTAAAACTGATACATATCTGATCTTTTGACATGCGACTTCAGTCTGAACGGCCAAAGTTTATTCATCCACCTACACGTTATCAACAAGCCACAAACGTCACTATTCTGCGCTGAAGTAGGAGAAAATTGTTAATGAACTCCGTGTCACTGAAGTGAAGCACATCACCACTCACCACTCTTGGCTCCGTCTCCACATCCACATGTTCCTTTCAACGGACGTCGCTGCCGCTGCCCCACAAAACACCACGACCAAAAACCTCGTCCTTCTCCTTCTCAATCTCCTCCTTAAAACAAATAAGTTGTTCATGTTCTGGCTCCGGTACGAGAGGAACTTTAAAATCTCCAGGTGCTCGATGCTGCGTCCATGTTTGGACAACTTCCGTAAACACAGAGAGACGCTCACTGCGGTTGACGTCGTCGTGTCTCCAGTGTCACATGCGGGACACTTTCGGGCCGTTTAATGTTCACACTGGAGTCACATACAAGTCACATTTAATTGGAAATGTGAACGACATCGCAAAAACATCGGATTTCACAAAAAAATCGGAATTGATCGTTAAGCCCTGCAGTCTGAACGTAGCCTAATTGTTTATACGATTACTTTGTACTAGCGTTGCCATGATACTTAAAGGTGCACCGGAGGGGGTCCACAACTTGTTTGACTCCGTGGAGATGCTGACGCTTTGGTTTAAATTGTCCACAGTTTGGCATTAAACTCATCTGTCTTACATTTATTAGACTACAGGTGTTATTTATTGCTCAAAAATATCTTAAAAACATTCATTCTTACTGTGAGTAGGGCCCCTCTACCTAAATCTAACCTGTAATTTGGCTTACAAGTCTCCATGGTGATTCTTAAATTTATGGCCCTACTGTGGAACACTTCAAGCAGGTGACGGACCCTCTGCCAGACAAGTTACACAGTGCACTTTTATACTTGCATACTTTTGGAAATATTTAACTTTTTCATGATATTATAATTTTATACGTGTAAATGGATCATAGATTTGGGGCACTATTTCGTGTTTTGTCCTTCACTTTATAATGCAAAAGAAAAAAAAAAAAAAGAGAGAGAGAAATCCGCACTGCAGTTCTTCGAAGCTCCCAGATTTTTATTTCAGTGACAATGTGACGTTTTGGGTCAAGTCTGAGTCATGTCTGAAGAAGGGCTTTTTTCTTTTGCACAACTTTTGTCTTTGGACCCAGCACACAGTCAGGACTTTTATTGGATCTAACAGTATATTGTCCTTCACTTTATAAATCAGATTTATACTTGAGAAATTACTCAGGTTTTTCTCTTACTTGAATGATTTGATGGACAATCCATGTATCAGTCTCGGTCTGGTCCCGGTCTGATCTCAGTCTCGGTCTGATCTCTGTCTCAGTACCGCTCTGGTCCCAGTCTGGTCTCAGTCTCGGTCTTGTCCCAATCACAGTTCTAATCTCAGTCTCGGACTGGTCTCGGTCTGGTCTCGGTCTCAGTCCCAGTCTGGTCCCGGTCTGGTCCCGGTTTCAGTTCTGATCTCAGTCTCGGTCTGGTCTTGGTCTCAGTCCCAGTCTGGTCCTGGCCTGGGCCTGGTCTGATCTCGGTCTCAGTCCTGCTGTGGTCCCAGTCTGATCTCAGTCTCGGTCTGGTCCCGTTCTGGTCTCAGTCTCGGTCTTGTCCCAATCACAGTTCTAATCTCAGTCTCGGACTGGGTCTGGTCTGGTCTCGGTCTCAGTCCCAGTCTGGTCCGGTCTGGTCCCGGTTTCAGTTCTGATCTCAGTCTCGGTCTGGTCTCGGTCTCAGTCCCAGTCTGGTCCCGGTCTGGTCCCGGTTTCAGTTCTGATCTCAGTCTCGGTCTGGTCTTGGTCTCAGTCCCAGTCTGGTCCTGGCCTGGGCCTGGTCTGGTCTCGGCCTCAGTCCTGCTGTGGTCCCAGTCTGGTCTCAGTCTCAGTCTGGTCCCGGTTTCAGTTCTGATCTCAGTCTCGGTCTGGTCTTGGTCTCAGTCCCAGTCTGGTCCTGGCCTGGGCCTGGTCTGGTCTCGGCCTCAGTCCTGCTGTGGTCCCAGTCTGGTCTCAGTCTCGGTCTGGTCCCGGTTTCAGTTCTGATCTCAGTCTCGATCTGGTCTTGGTCTCAGTCCCAGTCTGGTCCTGGCCTGGGCCTGGTCTGGTCTCGGTCTCAGTCCTGCTGTGGTCCCAGTCTGGTCTCAGTCTCGGTCTGGTCCCGGTTTCAGTTCTGATCTCAGTCTCGGTCTGGTCTTGGTCTTAGTCCTGCTCTGGTCATGGTCTGGTCCCGGGCCTGGATCAGTCGTGGTTCAGTCCGTGGATGCAGTGCAAAAGTCCAGCATCACAGTCACGGAACGTCACGTAAACGGGAAACGGCCGTTATCTGTTTTTTCCATTTTTCATTTAAACACAAAATCAAAAACTGAAAAAACAAATCATTATCTGTTTTTTCATTTTGGTTTTGGAGACAAATAATGAAGAAAACAGTAGTTTTTTTGTTTTCTTATTTTTGGTTGTATATTGAAAAATGAATGAACGAATGATACGGGGGATTTGGACCACTACTTTATACTTCTATACTTGAGTAGCAGAAGAAGTCGTTACTCTTACTTGAGAATATTTTTGGCCACTGCACCGACCTCTGGCTACGTTTATGTAACAGAATACCTCAAATGCATCAAACACTTATTTCACTTTCAAATATATTCATGATATTCTTCTAACGTGGAACCACATTGTAATCATCTCAGAACTCACTTTCAGTCGTGGAATAAACGTGCAGCACAAGAACCGTCTGAGGTTTTGAATTCCGTGACTACAACCACATGGTCAAGTCCATTGTTACGGAAAGTTGGATTTACTTTACAAAACGTGCAACAAAAATCAGAGAGTTTGTAGATTTTTGCGTTTATATTTGCTATTTCTGAATTTATTATGAGCTCCTGGTGGTTACTAGAACATGGGCTCTCTGTGTTCAAGTAGTCTTATGTGTGTACTTGTCATAAAATGTGTACTTGCAAGGACTCGGTTTGTTTAAAGGTACATTACGTAACTTTTCTGGTGGAGAGTCCGTCACCTGCTTGTCTTCATGAAAATATATTTGCTCTGTCTAGAACATTGTTTCCCGAAGACTGAGTCATGATCCTCAGGTGGGTCCCAAGAGATTTTTTTGGGGGCACTCTGTCCAGAACAGAACTGAGACCAGGACTGAGACTGGTTTAGTCCTTGTTAGTCCTGGTTTAGACCTGGTTTAGTACTGATTTAGTCCTGGTTTAGTCCTAGTTTAGTGCTGGTTTAGTCCTGGTTCAGTCCTTGTTTAGATCTGGTTTAGTCTGGTTTAGACTGGTTTAGTCCTGGTTTAGTCCTGGTTTAGACCTGGTTTAGACCTGGTTTAGTCTGGTTTAGACTGGTTTAGACCTGGTTTAGTCTTGGTTTAGACCTGGTTTAGTCTTGGTTTAGTCTGGTTTAGACTGGTTTAGACCTGGTTTAGTCTGGTTTAGTCTGGTTTAGACCTGGTTTAGTGCTGGTTTAGTTTTGGTTTAGACTGGTTTAGTCTGGTTTAGTTAGTTTAGACCTGGTTTAGTCTGGTTTAGTCCTGGTTTAGACCTGGTTTAGTGCTGGTTTAGACTGGTTTAGTCCTGGTTCAGTTCTGGTTTTGACCTGTTTTAGTCCTGGTTTAGTCCTGGTTCAGTCCTTGTTTAGACTGGTTTAGTCTGGTTTAGACTGGTTTAGTCTGGTTCAGTTCTGGTTTAGACCTGGTTTAGTTCTGGTTTAGTCCTGGTTTAGACCTGGTTTAGTGCTGGTTTAGACCTAGTTTAGTCCTGGTTCAGTTCTGGTTTTGACCTGTTTTAGTCCTGGTTTAGTCCTGGTTCAGTTCTGGTTTTGACATGTTTTAGTCGTGGCTTAGATTTGGTTGAGACTTGGTTTAGTCCTGGTTTAGTCCTGGTTTAGTCCTGTTTTAGTCCTGGTTTAGACCTGGTTTAGTCCTGGTTTAGACCTGGTTTAGACTTGTTTAGTCCTGGTTTAGACCTGGTTTAGACTTGGTTTAGTCCTGGTTTAGACCTGGTTTAGTCCTTGTTAGTCCTTGTTAGACCCGGTTTAGTCCTGATTTAGTGCTAGTTTAGTCCTGGTTTACGAACCTGGTAAACGAACACAAAATCGAAAAACTGAGAAAAAAAATAAATAAAAAATTCATTTCAAAATTTCATTTTGCATTTGGAGACAAATTATTAAGAAAACTTGATTTTTTTTGTTTTTTTATTTTAGTTTTTTATTTTGAAAAGTGAATAAATGAATGACACACAGATTCTCCAGGTCTGTTTTTGATGAGGAAACAACATTATAATAAATAATGCAACGTCCCCTTTAAAGTTTGGAAAAACATCAACAAAGCAAAAGCAGATCCATTTTGAAAAGCTTTAGTCTGCAGAACGGACCTGTGTTTACACAATCCACACCGCCCTCTAATCCGCAGCTTTTACCCGTCATAAATTAAACACGTGAAAACCCGGTCGGTCACGCGTGTTTGGACCGGCCCGATCATTAGCACATCAGTCTGAGAAATAATGAACGCGCGACAAAGCTTTCCGTAACCCCGCGGCGTTCGGGGCCGGACTCCGCCATAAAACACACGGTGACAGCCAACCCACACACACTCCTCCTCCTCCTCCTCCGCAGACATCTCTCAAACGCACTTTCACATCGCCCCGCTCCATTTGCTCGGCAGGCCCTCCGCTGTGTATTTGGCTTGGCAGTCGGCCCGCCCCATACCCCGGCGCCCCCCGGCACTTCGTCAGCACCGAGAAGAGATTAAAAACAACAATGACATAAATTCTGCTTAGCCATTCCGTTTTCTGTTTGCACACCGACGCGAGCGGGATTCGTAGGAGTTTAAACAGAGCGGCGGTTTTGTTGAGGTGATGAGATAACGGCGGAGGATGGATGGGTGTTGGCAGGGAGCCCCGGTGCAGCGTGGGATATGTAGGCAGGCGCGGTGGAGGCGGTTGGGTGGTCCGTATCCATCATCCGGTTAAGTCCATCCTGAGGGGACAGTTGTCCTGCCATCGCGATCATGCATCAGTGGGAATATTCAACAGGAGATTTGTCACTTTGGGCTTTTACTGGAGCGTGACACCAGTGGGTCCACAGCGGGTCGTCTGTTACTGAAACAAGACAAAACCAAACTCCACTTTTATATATTAATGTTTTCCTCTCATCATTAGTTGTAGTGAAGCTTTGTAGCTGATGTCACACGCGATCTGACCAGAAAGAGCTGACTTACCGTATTTTTCAGACTATAAGACGCACTTTTGTTCATGGTTTGGGTGTTTTCTGTGACATATAAATCCGTGTGTCATTCATAAATTTGTTTTTCAATATGAAACCAAAAATAAGAAAATGAAAAAAACAACTATTTTCTTTATTATTTGTCTCCAAAACCAAAATGAAAAAGCTGATTAATTTTTGTGGAAAAAACAGATAACAGTTGTTTCTAGTTTCCGTGATTTAAACTGTGATGCCCGGACTGAACCAGGACTAAAGCAGGTTTTCAGTCCTGATCTGGTCCCGGTCTGGTCCTGGTGTGGTCCCGGTCTCAATCCTGGTCCTGTTCCCAGTTTCATTCTTGGTCTCAGTCCTGGTCTGGTCCCAGTCTTAGTCTCGGTCTGGTCCCAGTCTGGTCCCGGTCTCAGTCCTAGTCTCAATCATGGTCTGGTCCGAGTCTCAGTCCCGGTCTCAGTCCTGGTCCTGTTCCCAGTTTCATTCTTGGTCTCAGTTCTGGTCTGGTCCCGGTCGCAGTCTCGATCTGGTCCCTGGTCTGGTCCCGATCTCAGTCCTGGTCTGGTCCCGGTCTTAGTCTCGGTCTGGTCCCAGTCTGGTCCCGGTCTCAGTCCTGGTCTAGTCCCGGTCTCAGTCCTAGTCTCAATCATGGTCTGGTCCCAGTCTCAGTCCCGGTCTCAGTCTTGGTCCTGTTCCCAGTTTCATTCTTGGTCTCAGTCCTGGTCTGGTCCCGGTCTCAGTCGCAGTCTCAGTTATGGTCTCAGTCCTGGTCTCAGTCCCTATCTCAGTCCTGGTCTGGTCCCGGTCTCAGTCCTGGTCTGGTCCCGGTCTCAGTCGCAGTCTCAGTCCTGGTCCGTATCCATCATCCGGTTAAGTCCATCCTGAGGGGACAGTTGTCCTGCCATCGCGATCATGCATCAGTGGGAATATTCAACAGGAGATTTGTCACTTTGGGCTTTTACTGGAGCGTGACACCAGTGGGTCCACAGCGGGTCGTCTGTTACTGAAACAAGACAAAACCAAACTCCACTTTTATATATTAATGTTTTCCTCTCATCATTAGTTGTAGTGAAGCTTTGTAGCTGATGTCACACGCGATCTGACCAGAAAGAGCTGACTTACCGTATTTTTCAGACTATAAGACGCACTTTTGTTCATGGTTTGGGTGTTTTCTGTGACATATAAATCCGTGTGTCATTCATAAATTTGTTTTTCAATATGAAACCAAAAATAAGAAAATGAAAAAAACAACTATTTTCTTCATTATTTGTCTCCAAAACCAAAATGAAAAAGCTGATAAAGATTCATTTTTGTGGAAAAAACAGATAACAGTTGTTTCCCGTTTCCGTGATTTAAACTGTGATGCCGGACTGAACCAGGACTAAAACAGGTTTTCAGTCCTGATCTGATCCCGGTCTGGTCCTGGTGTGGTCCCGGTCTCAATCCTGGTCCTGTTCCCAGTTTCATTCTTGGTCTCAGTTCTGGTCTGGTCCCGGTCGCAGTCTCGATCTGGTCCCTGGTCTGGTCCCGGTCGCAGTCTCGATCTGGTCCCTGGTCTGGTCCCGATCTCAGTCCTGGTCTGGTCCCGGTCTTAGTCTCGTTCTGGTCCCAGTCTGGTCCCGGTCTCAGTCCTAGTCTCAATCATGGTCTGGTCCCAGTCTCAGTCCCGGTCTCAGTCCTGGTCCTGTTCCCAGTTTCATTCATGGTCTCAGTTCTGGTCTGGTCCCGGTCGCAGTCTTGATCTGGTCCCTGGTCTGGTCCCGATCTCAGTCCTGGTCTGGTCCCGGTCTTAGTCTCGGTCTGGTCCCAGTCTGGTCCCGGTCTCAGTCCTGGTCTAGTCCCAGTCTCAGTCCCAGTGTGGTACCGTTCTGGTCCCGGTCTCAGTGCCAGTGTCAGTCCCAGTCTCAATCACAGTCTCGTCCTGGTCTGGTCCCGGCCTTAGTCCTGGTCTCCGTCCTGGTCTGGTTCTGGTCTGGTCCCAGTCTCAGTCCCGGTCTCAGTCCTGGTCCTGTTCCCAGTTTCATTCTTGGTCTCAGTTCTGGTCTGGTCCCAGTCCGGTCCTGGTCTCTGTCCTGGTCTGGTCCCGGTCTCGGTGTCGGCCTGGTCCCATTCTGGTCCCAGTCTCGGTCCTGGTCTGGTCCCAGTCTCAGTCGCAGTCTTAATCACGGTCTGGTCCTGGTCTGGTCCCATTCTGGTCCCAGTCTCAGTCCTGGTCTGGTCCCGGTCTCAGTCCCAGTCTCAATCACGGTCTGGTCCTGGTCTGGTCCTGGTCTGAGTCTCTGTCTGGTCCCGGTCTGGTCCCAATCTCAGGCCCGGTCTCAGTCCTGGTCCTGGTCCCGGACTCAGTTCTGGTCTGGTCCCGGTCTAAATTGTTGTATAGAAACATTTTTCTGTTCCATGTGAATCAGTTTGTGCTACATTTCAATATAATGAAAAATGCTCTACAAATACAGTTTGATTGATTGAATAATTCTAACTGGAACTGATGCTGAGTCTGACGACAGCGACACAGAAGAGGAAGCGGCGTCTGTTTACCTCCGGAGGTCGTGGAGTTGCTCAGAAGTGACACCGAGGATGAAGAATTTAATGGATTTACTGATTTGGAGTGAGATGGAGAGTTTGTTAAACTTGTTCTGTTCTGTTGTTTATGTTATAGTTTATCTGACGAACTGTTCATATGTGACGTTAACAGTCTGTTGTTCTCTCTTCTGTTGTTTTTACTAGAACTTTACGATGTACGACGTATAGTTCAGTACGACTTATGTTTTTTTCTTCTTCATTACGCATTTTTTGGCTGGTGCGACTTATAGTTTGAAAAATACGGTAGCTGGAATTAGACCAGGTGAGCTGATAAGTCCCTTTTCAAATAAAATCACAGTCAGTTTTTCAGTTTGTCGCTCTCACCTTTTTGTTGAAAATCAAACTAATAAACAGGATCATGAACTGACTGATCACAGACTAATGAAAATATGCTCTTTAAATCCATTTTGTATTTTTTCTTGATTTTGTCTTTTTTTTTGCCCTGCCCATAGACCTGTTCACCATAACTTGTTTTTTTTTTTTTGTTTTTTTTGATGAATATTCCTGTATGTGCTGAAGAAAATGTCAAATATTGAGTCACACAAGTTTCTAAAGAAGCGCGTCTTGACTTTTAAAAAATATCAGAACACATTTGAGGAGGGAGTATGACGCAAAAATCGATCTTTTGAGCTGATGTAACATTTTTCCCTCACCAGAAACATGCCTGAAGGGGTTTTAGATGTCAGCCATGCATGTTTGAGTAATTTAGCAATCTCTCCTGGGCCCTATTCAAACCGTCCTGACGGTCAGCAGTACGAGCCTGTACAAAGCTCCGCCCACAACTACATCATCCACATCATCCACATCATCCACATCATCCACATCATCCACGCTCCCACACGATAGTTCTTCATGAGTGTAAAAAAACATGATACAAAACTGTAAACCAGGACTAAAACCAGGTATAAACCAGGTCCAAACCAGGTCTAAACCAGGTCTAAAACCAGGTCTAAACCAGGTAAACCAGGACTAAACTAAACCAGATCTAAACCAGGATCTAAACCAGGTCTAAAACCAGATCTAAAACCAGATCTAAAACCAGGTCTAAACTAGGACTAAACTGGGACTAAACCAGATTAAAACCAGGTATAAACCAGGGTCTAAAACCAGATCCAAACCAAGTCTAAACCAGGACTAAAACCAGATCTAAACCAAGACTAAACCAGGTCTAAAACAGGTCTAAAACAGGATTTAAAAGGACTAAAACAGGACTAAATCATGCTGTGTGGACCGTGTCTCCTCATCTTCTATCAATAATATTTTTAATTTGGTTAAGGAAAGTCTGGTCTTTTTTATAGTTTTTAAGCAGACAAAACTTTGCTTCTCTACAGCAAATTAAGTAATCCAAAGTATTCAGATTACGTTACTCACTTTAACTAATTTAATGGATTACATTACAAACTACATTTTGGGGTATGTAATCTGTAATCTGTAGGGGATTACATTACAGTCGTTATATAGCACATCACCACTCACCGCTCTTGGCTCCGTCTCCACATCCACACGTTCCTTTCAACAGACGTCGCTGCCGCTGCCCCATAAAACACCACGACCCAAAAACCTCGTCCTTCTCCTTCTCAATCTCCTCCTTAAAACAAGTAAGTTGTTCATGTTCTGGCTCCGGTACGAGAGGAACTTTAAAATCTCCAGGTGCTCGATGCTGCGTCCATGTTTGGACAACTTCCATAAACACAGAGACGCTCGCTGCGGTTGACGTCGTCGTGTCTCCAGTGTCACATGCGGGACACTTTTGGGCCGTTTAATGTTCACACTGGAGTCACATACAAGTCACATTTAATTGGAAATGTGAACGACCTCGCACAAAAACATCGGATTTCACAAAAAAATCTGAATTGAGCGTTAAGCCCTGCAGTCTGAACGTAGTCAAAAGGAATTTCAATTATGAATTGGCCGCAATGTGTCAATGTTAGCGGTGTATTTATGTTGCACTACCACATTCATTACATCCGCCAAGGAGGTTATGTTTTTGCCGGCGTTTGTCTGTTTGTCTTGTTTGTTTGTTTGTTTGTTTGTTTGTTTGTTTGTCTGTTAGCAACATAACTCAAAAAGTTATGGACCGATTTTGATGAAATTTTCAGGATTTGTTGGAAATGTGAAAAGGAAGAACTGATTTCATTTCGGGGGTGATCCGGAAGAAATCCTGGATTCTGGATCACTTTGAAATTTTAGTTAACATTGTGGTAAATGGGGCCAAAAATGTTGTTTCTCAATATCTCGGTTAATTATTGACCAAACCCCATGAAATTTGACTCAGGGATGGACAATGGGATCCTCTTTCATATTCCAAAGGCTGATCCGGATCTGATCCAGAAGACTGATTTTATCGCAATTTATATAAAAAATGGGGGTAGTCCTTGGCGGAGGTCTGCGCTTTTCTAGTTTTGTTTGATTTAGCCAAATTTGTGTCAGTGTTTCTGGTTGGGGGGAAATGGGGAGGCTTTTTTTTTTTTTTTTGTATTTGTTGTTGGTGTTGTGGGTGTTGCTTTATGTTTTTGTTTTATGCTGAATATTGTAATCGTTAAATGTTGATTGTTGTTTTATTTTCTAAATGTTATATTCTGTTGTCCTTAATAAAAATATATACTGTATATATATTAAACAAAAAATCTGGGCCTGTTCATCTGTTGTGAGCAGACGTTTCCTGTGTGGATGGAGAGCGGTGGGAGGAGGCCAGAGTGCCCCAGGTCTGCAGGTTCTGGCAGCTCCAGCACAGGTTTTACTCTGAGTCTACTCTTACATTTGCGTGGGCGTCTGTATCTGGTTTTGCGCTTTGTTATTTGGCACATGATACTTGTAGTGTCAGAAAAATACTTTTATAACACCAATGCGAATAACAGTATAGACTTTTGTTGGCTTAAATTAAAAGGGACATTGGCTCTCATTCGCAACACGGTTTTACAAACAAATTAGTACTTAAGGCCTTCTCACGAACAGTTTTATTGTTCTCAAAATGTTTTCCTAAAGCGGGACTAAACATCTAAACACAATCAAATATGCAGATTTTATTTTGGTTTACAAAGTTTTTAATCATCTTGCTCCACCTCCTCTGAAGGAGTTTGTGAAACGAAATTCAAATCGCACAACAAGAGCAGCTCTAGAGGCGACTGCTTTTGTACCTTTGGACAAATCTCTTTTGCTTATCGAGCAGCTCAAACATGGACACAGCGCTGCTCATGTACGAGAACTTTCAACACTGGCAGCATTTTCTAAAGCTTTAAAACACTGGTTATTCAGTGGTCAAATATGTCACCATGTTTAACCAATTTACATTTTCTTTTATTTTGAGGGGTTGTTGGTTTAACTCTTTAACTCTTGATTTAACTCTTAAATTTTTGACTTTGAACTTCAAATGAACTGTTTGAAACTAATTGTGTGTATAGTGAGTGTGTTGGTGTTGTGTACTTTTGTGTGATTGTTGCTGTACTTTTCCTCGTCCTGTAGATGATTTTACATCAACCTGCCGAGGGACTGAAGATGGAAATGAGCCACGTTGGCTTTAATCTTTGCATATTTACATTTTTAATGTTCATTAATATGTACTGTCCCTTTACCAATAAATAAAATAAGAAATAAGAATCCATCATCACCATGGAGATAATCTGATTATTCCATCACCATGGAGATGACATTCTACAAGTCACGTAATAAGGGGCACAGCCAACACTTTTGTCTCACAACTTCTCAGGACTCTGGTGAAGACGCACACAAACATGGACAGATCCAACACTTTCTCCTCAAAACCCTGGCACCTCTACACACTAGAGGATGACGCCCGCCTCTACGATGAAGACTTCGACCTGGAGGCTCTGCTCTGCCCCACACCATCAGGCGGCGTGCAGAAGCCAGCGGAGACCCAGGTGTCGCCCAACATCCAGGACTCCTCAAACCCTGAGGACAGAAGTCTGGTCCAGGAACCTCCACCCCTGGAGGACAGCGCTCTGGTCAGAGAGCTGCGTCTAGAGTTGGAGCGGACAAGGGCCCAGCTTGAAGATCAGGTCCAAAAGAACTTTGTTTTGGACTTCAAGTTTAAGGCTGAGGGGAAGATGGCCAAAGAAAAGGCCTTGGAGCTCACTAATGCTCTTCAGGAGAAAGACCAGCAACTCCAAGAAGAGGTTAGAGCACATAAGCAGCTCCAGGACCTGTATGAATATAAAGTACGGGAAAATGCGCAGTTAAAACACCAGCTGGACAACTCAAGTGAAGTCAAGGGAAAGGTCAATGAAAAAGAGTTGGAGTTGCAAAAAGTTACTGCTACTCTCCAGAAGAAAGAAAAGGAACTACAAGACCTGGAGAACATACATAAGAAGATCCGTGTCCTGTATAATAATAAAGTACAGGAGCACGTGCAACTCAGGCAAGAGTTTGCCCACTTCAAAAAAGTCCGAGAAAAAACAAACAAAAAAGAATTGGAGTTGGAAGAGCTAAAAGCTAACCTCCTGACAAAAGAAAAAGAGCTGGAAAACGAGGTCAGTGCGTATAAAGAACTAAGATGTCTCTATAACAAGTCGGCGGCAGACAAAGTAGAGCTCAGACAGGAGCTGGCCAACATCAGAAAGGTCAATGAGAATTTGAAAGAAAAACTTGGAGAACTTACATTAGAGAGCCACAGCGCTTGTTATGATGTTGGTGGAGATCAAATCAGCAAGGAAAATGAAAACCTGTCCAGGAGGGTGCAGGAGCTGACTGCTCAACTCTTCTCAACACAAGAGGAGCTGCGTCTCCTGAAGCTAAATCGTGATCGTGAAAGATCCAGCCACCCAAAAGTCATAGTGGAGCAGCAGTGGAGGAGGCCGAGGCGTCAACAGCGCTAAAGCTCCTCCAAACATGACTTTACATGCATTAATAAAAATAATGACAAAAAATTTTTAAATGTGTGCTTTGGCCTTTATTTAGCACTTATTCGTGTTTTATTGTTGCTGTTTTTTTTTTTCACATTGTTTAATTCACATGCCAGATACTTGGCATACTGCGGTAGCTTGTTTTTGATGCAGAAATGGGTAAAGTGAATGTACAAAAAATGATATAATACATGATAAAAGAAATCAAAAGAGTAAAATGGGAATGTGAATGCTCACTTTTCCCCTCTAAACTATGATTTACTGCCTGTTGGAATCAAATGTAATGAGAAAGAGAAAGATACAGCTGAACAATATCTTAAACATACTAAAATTGCAAATAATAAATAATGAGGAAAATAAATACAAAGTTCTCCATATGAAAAGAAATGAAATGAGTTTTTTGATGCGTAGAAGGTATCTTTCTTCCTAAATTCTGAATTATAAAATATTATTATGTGCATGTGGAATTATGGTAAATGGTCACATTTTTCTATAGCGCTTTTCCACCTTC
Source organism: Boleophthalmus pectinirostris (assembly GCF_026225935.1). Lineage (NCBI taxonomy): Eukaryota > Metazoa > Chordata > Actinopteri > Gobiiformes > Gobiidae > Boleophthalmus > Boleophthalmus pectinirostris. The sequence goes on from NW_026571175.1 coordinate 32,642,159, forward strand.
AAGGCACTTTACAACAAGGAACCACTCACCCATTCACACACACATTCACACACACGTGTACGCAGACACTGTGGGCAAGGTGGGTTAAGTGTCTTGCCCGAGGACACAACGACAGCATTCATCTGTGGGAGCTGGAATCACACATCAGCCAAACTGTGGGTCAGTGGATCTGACCGCTCAACCTGTGATGTTTATGTCGAGAGCTGGAATCCAACCACCAACCTTCAAATCAGTGGGCGAATGCTCCACCAACTGAGCTCCTGCTATGTCTGTAAAAACTACTAAACAGCAATATTTACTACTTCTATAATAATATATCTGATGTATTATGTCATATGTATTTTACATACAACACACAGATTTCCAACACACATGAAATGTAGATGATCACAGATGCTGAACTAACCCTAACACATGGATAGTGCTGCATTTTTGGTGTTAAATCAATAATAGTTTTTGTTTTTATTAATAATGAATAATAGTTAATTTCTAACAGTGGTTATTAATGAACTTGTGTTAACTAAGGTGAAGCTCAAGCTCAGTGGTTATTCAATGGTCAAATATGTCACCATGTTTAACCAATTTTCCTTTTCTTTTATTTTGAGGGGTTGTTGGTTTAACTCTTGACTTAATTCTTAAACTTCTGACTTTGAACTTCAAATGAACTGTTTGAAACTAATTGTGTAGAGTGAGTGTGCTGGTGTTGTGTACTTTTGTGTGATTGTTGCTGTACTTTTCCTCGTCCTATAGATGATTTTACATCAACCTGCCGAGGGACTGAAGATGGAAATGAGCCACGTTGGCTATAATCTTTGCATATTTACATTTTTAATGTTCATTAATATGTACTGTCCCTTTACCAATAAATAAAATAAGAAATAAGAAATAAGAATCCATCATCACCGTGGAGATAATCTGATTATTCCATCACCATGGAGATGACACATTCTACAAGTCACGTAATAAGGGGCACAGCCAACACTTTTGTCTCACAACTTCTCAGGACTCTGGTGAAGACGCACACAAACATGGACAGATCCAACACTTTCTCCTCAAAACCCTGGCACCTCTACACACTAGAGGATGACGCCCACCTCTACGATGAAGACTTCGACCTGGAGGCTCTGCTCTGCCCCACACCATCAGGCGGCGTGCAGAAGCCAGCGGAGACCCAGGTGTCGCCCAACATCCAGGACTCCTCAAACCCTGAGGACAGAAGTCTGGTCCAGGAACCTCCACCCCTGGAGGACAGCGCTCTGGTCAGAGAGCTGCGTCTAGAGTTGGAGCGGACAAGGGCCCAGCTTGAAGATCAGGTCCAAAAGAACTTTGTTTTGGACTTCAAGTTTAAGGCTGAGGGGAAGATGGCCAAAGAAAAGGCCTTGGAGCTCACTAATGCTCTTCAGGAGAAAGACCAGCAACTCCAAGAAGAGGTTAGAGCACATAAGCAGCTCCAGGACCTGTATGAATATAAAGTACGGGAAAATGCGCAGTTAAAACACCAGCTGGACAACTCAAGTGAAGTCAAGGGAAAGGTCAATGAAAAAGAGTTGGAGTTGCAAAAAGTTACTGCTACTCTCCAGAAGAAAGAAAAGGAACTACAAGACCTGGAGAACATACATAAGAAGATCCGTGTCCTGTATAATAATAAAGTACAGGAGCACGTGCAACTCAGGCAAGAGTTTGCCCACTTCAAAAAAGTCCCAGAAAAAACAAACAAAAAAGAATTGGAGTTGGAAGAGCTAAAAGCTAACCTCCTGACAAAAGAAAAAGAGCTGGAAAACGAGGTCAGTGCGTATAAAGAACTAAGATGTCTCTATAACAAGTCGGCGGCAGACAAAGTAGAGCTCAGACAGGAGCTGGCCAACATCAGAAAGGTCAATGAGAATTTGAAAGAAAAACTTGGAGAACTTACATTAGAGAGCCACAGCGCTTGTTATGATGTTGGTGGAGATCAAATCAGCAAGGAAAATGAAAACCTGTCCAGGAGGGTGCAGGAGCTGACTGCTCAACTCTTCTCAACACAAGAGGAGCTGCGTCTCCTGAAGCTAAATCGTGATCGTGAAAGATCCAGCCACCCGAAAGTCATAGTGGAGCAGCAGTGGAGGAGGCCGAGGCGTCAACAGCGCTAAAAGCTCCTCCAAACATGACTTTACATGCATTAATAAAAATAATGACAAAAAATATTTTAAATGTGTGCTTTGGCCTTTATTTAGTACTTATTCGTGTTTTATTGTTGCTGTTTTTTTTTCACATTGTTTAATTCACATGCCAGATACTTGGCATACTGCGGTAGCTTGTTTTTGATGCAGAAATGGGTAAAGTGAATGTACAAAAAATGATATAATACATGATAAAAGAAATCAAAAGAGTAAAATGGGAATGTGAATGCTCACTTTTCCCCTCTAAACTATGATTTACTGCCTGTTGGAATCAAATGTAATGAGAAAGAGAAAGATACAGCTGAACAATATCTTAAAACATACTAAAATTGCAAATAATAAATAATGAGGAAAATAAATACAAAGTTCTCCATATGAAAAGAAATGAAATGAGTTTTTTGATGCGTAGAAGGTGTCTTTCTTCCTAAATTCTGAATTATAAAATATTATTATGTGCATGTGGAATTATGGTAAATGGTCACATTTTTCTATAGCGCTTTTCCACCTTCAAGGCACTTTACAACAAGGAACCACTCACCCATTCACACACACATTCACACACACGTGTACGCAGACACTGTGGGCAAGGTGGGTTAAGTGTCTTGCCCGAGGACACAACGACAGCATTCATCTGTGGGAGCTGGAATCACACCAGCCAACCTGTGGGTCAGTGGATCTGACCGCTCAACCTGTGATGTTTATGTCGAGAGCTGGAATCCAACCACCAACCTTCAAATCAGTGGGCGAATGCTCCACCAACTGAGCTCCTGCTATGTCTGTAAATACTAAACACAGCAATATTTACTTCTATAATAATATATCTGATGTATTATGTCATATGTATTTTACATACAACACACAGATTTCCAACACACATGAATGTAGATGATCACAGATGCTGAACTAACCCTAACACATGGATAGTGCTGCATTTTTGGTGTTAAATCAATAATAGTTTTGTTTATTAATAATGAATAATAGTTAATTTCTAACAGTGGTTATTAATGAACTTGTGTTAACTAAGGTGAAGCTCAAGCTCAGTGGTTATTCAATGGTCAAATATGTCACCATGTTTAACCAATTTTCCTTTTCTTTTATTTTGAGGGGTTGTTGGTTTAACTCTTGACTTAATTCTTAAACTTCTGACTTTGAACTTCAAATGAACTGTTTGAAACTAATTGTGTACAGTGAGTGTGCTGGTGTTGTGTACTTTTGTGTGATTGTTGCTGTACTTTTCCTCGTCCTATAGATGATTTTACATCAACCTGCCGAGGGACTGAAGATGGAAATGAGCCACGTTGGCTATAATCTTTGCATATTTACATTTTTAATGTTCATTAATATGTACTGTCCCTTTACCAATAAATAAAATAAGAAATAAGAAATAAGAATCCATCATCACCGTGGAGATAATCTGATTATTCCATCACCATGGAGATGACATTCTAGAAGTCACGTAATAAGGGGCACAGCCAACACTTTTGTCTCACAACTTCTCAGGACTCTGGTGAAGACGCACACAAACATGGACAGATCCAACACTTTCTCCTCAAAACCCTGGCACCTCTACACACTAGAGGATGACGCCCACCTCTACGATGAAGACTTCAACCTGGAGGCTCTGCTCTGCCCCACACCATCAGGCGGCGTGCAGAAGCCAGCGGAGACCCAGGTGTCGCCCAACATCCAGGACTCCTCAAACCCTGAGGACAGAAGTCTGGTCCAGGAACCTCCACCCTGGAGGACAGCGCTCTGGTCAGAGAGCTGCGTAGAGAGTTGGAGCGGACAAGGGCCCAGCTTGAAGATCAGGTCCAAAAGAACTTTGTTTTGGACTTCAAGTTTAAGGCTGAGGGGAAGATGGCCAAAGAAAAGGCCTTGGAGCTCACTAATGCTCTTCAGGAGAAAGACCAGCAACTCCAAGAAGAGGTTAGAGCACATAAGCAGCTCCAGGACCTGTATGAATATAAAGTACGGGAAAATGCGCAGTTAAAACACCAGCTGGACAACTCAAGTGAAGTCAAGGGAAAGGTCAATGAAAAAGAGTTGGAGTTGCAAAAAGTTACTGCTACTCTCCAGAAGAAAGAAAAGGAACTACAAGACCTGGAGAACATACATAAGAAGATCCGTGTCCTGTATAATAATAAAGTACAGGAGCACGTGCAACTCAGGCAAGAGTTTGCCCACTTCAAAAAAGTCCCAGAAAAAACAAAAAAAAAAGAATTGGAGTTGGAAGAGCTAAAAGCTAACCTCCTGACAAAAGAAAAAGAGCTGGAAAACGAGGTCAGTGCGTATAAAGAACTAAGATGTCTCTATAACAAGTCGGCGGCAGACAAAAGTAGAGCTCAGACAGGAGCTGGCCAACATCAGAAAGGTCAATGAGAATTTGAAAGAAAAAAACTTGGAGAACTTACATTAGAGAGCCACAGCGCTTGTTATGATGTTGGTGGAGATCAAATCAGCAAGGAAAATGAAAACCTGTCCAGGAGGGTGCAGGAGCTGACTGCTCAACTCTTCTCAACACAAGAGGAGCTGCGTCTCCTGAAGCTAAATCGTGATCGTGAAAGATCCAGCCACCCGAAAGTCATAGTGGAGCAGCAGTGGAGGAGGCCGAGGCGTCAACAGCGCTAAAGCTCCTCCAAACATGACTTTACATGCATTAATAAAAATAATGACAAAAAATAGTTTAAATGTGTGCTTTGGCCTTTATTTAGTACTTATTCGTGTTTTATTGTTGCTGTTTTTTTTCACATTGTTTAATTCACATGCCAGATACTTGGCATACTGCGGTAGCTTTGTTTTTGATGCAGAAATGGGTAAAGTGAATGTACAAAAAATGATATAATACATGATAAAAGAAATCAAAAGAGTAAAATGGGAATGTGAATGCTCACTTTTCCCCTCTAAACTATGATTTACTGCCTGTTGGAATCAAATGTAATGAGAAAGAGAAAGATACAGCTGAACAATATCTTAAACATACTAAAATTGCAAATAATAAATAATGAGGAAAATAAATACAAAGTTCTCCATATGAAGAGAAATGAAATGAGTTTTTTGATGCGTAGAAGGTATCTTTCTTCCTAAATTCTGAATTATAAAATATTATTATGTGCATGTGGAATTATGGTAAATGGTCACATTTTTCTATAGCGCTTTTCCACCTTCAAGGCACTTTACAACAAGGAACCACTCACCCATTCACACACACATTCACACACGCGTGTACGCAGACACTGTGGGCAAGGTGGGTTAAGTGTCTTGCCCGAGGACACAACGACAGCATTCATCTGTGGGAGCTGGAATCACACAGCCAACCTGTGGGTCAGTGGATCTGACGCTCAACCTGTGATGTTTATGTCGAGAGCTGGAATCCAACCACCAACCTTCAAATCAGTGGGCGAATGCTCCACCAACTGAGCTCCTGCTATGTCTGTAAATACTAAACACAGCAATATTTACTTCTATAATAATATATCTGATGTATTATGTCATATGTATTTTACATACAACACACAGATTTCCAACACACATGAATGTAGATGATCACAGATGCTGAACTAACCCTAACACATGGATAGTGCTGCATTTTTGGTGTTAAATCAATAATAGTTTTGTTTTATTAATAATGAATAATAGTTAATTTCTAACAGTGGTTATTAATGAACTTGTGTTAACTAAGGTGAAGCTCAAGCTCAGTGGTTATTCAATGGTCAAGTATGTCACCATGTTTAACCAATTTTCCTTTTCTTTTATTTTGAGGGGTTGTTGGTTTAACTCTTGACTTAATTCTTAAACTTCTGACTTTGAACTTCAAATGAACTGTTTGAAACTAATTGTGTATAGTGAGTGTGCTGGTGTTGTGTACTTTTGTGTGATTGTTGCTGTACTTTTCCTCGTCCTGTAGATGATTTTACATCAACCTGCCGAGGGACTGAAGATGGAAATTAGCCACGTTGGCTATAATCTTTACATATTTACATTTTTATCCCTCTCCAGGCAGGTGTTGCAGATTTGCAACAGCTAAATGTCAATTACCTACTTACTCCAAATCCATATTTTATTATCTTTTTTTACTCAGGAGCCTTTTTCCCATCCATCCAGCTGATAAACGTGGACGATGCAGACTGTGCAAGAACGGCTACACACAAACGGCCTGTCAGAAGTGCAAAGTACTTTTGTTGTTTACAAATTATAAAAATTGTTTCTTGGAGAACCACATGAAAAAGTGATGTTGTTCTGCCACTGTAAACCTGTTACATTGTGCTTTATGTTTTCATTGTTATGAAAAGTGGTATAAAAATAAAGTTAGTGTTCATATCATTTTCAGTCTTCAGTGTTAATTTATCACACTGCACCAATGCTGCAAATCTGCTACATCCCAGAAAAACACTGGATGTGAAGGTCTCTCTCAAAAAAAAACCTCAGGATTGTATATTACTACACCATATGATCATTTTCCCCAAATATCAGATTGGGAGGGTTAATGTTCATTAATATGTACTGTCCCTTTACAAATAAATTAAAATAACTAATAAGAAACACTTTACTGTATTGCCTTTAAAAAGAACCCAAGAAGTTAAAGGGAAATGAGGGAACAACAGGGAAAAATACCTGTGTTTTTTTCACTAGAAAGCTGCAGATTTACGTAGACTGCACTAAAATTGGCAAAAAGAAGAGTAGATAATGCTGCTAAAACACCATCTACACGGTTCAGCCATTTAAAAATATTATTATGCCCATAATGCAACCAGAAATACAAGTTATTTCATGATTCTAAGTTATTTATTATAGCAACAAAATGAGTTACTTGTGTCCAAACCTGAGAGACCATGAATTCACTCTGAAATATATAACCGTCTAACGCGTATGTTTCCTTTAGACAGACAATGGCAGACTTGGTGCTCCTCCAGGACTTGGCAGGCGTGCGCTGAGACATGAGAGGCTCGTCGGGGATTACGTGGATTTATTTCCGCAACCGATGAAGAAACTGAATTCCTGCTTGAGACTAGTACCTATTTGGCGTCCTGAAGGGGCACCGCGTGTGTCTGGATAGAGCAGGTGGAAAGCTGAAATACAATCGCAGACTGTATGAAGAAGTGGACTGAGCGTGACGTCACCCACAGCGTTCCACTCCGGTCAAATAAAGCTCACGAGGATAGAAATTATAGGAGCGAATTTCGAACAAAATAGCGAATAAAACCTCTAAGATCATGTATAAATATAAAATAAATATCAAATACCAAAATGAGGAGCCTGACAGCAGCAGTTATGGAGAAAGGAGCAACATTTTTTTCAATACAAAATCACTTGGAGTCAAAGTCGATGGAGCCGGAAGCGCGCCCATGCTCACTTCCCATTTACCGTAATTTCTGGACTATAAGGCAAGGCAAGTTTATTTGTACAGCACAATTCGTACACAAAGTAATTCAAAGTGCTTTACAGAATAAGAAATACATTAAAGTAACAATAAAAAACAAATCAAAACATAAATAATCATCAAAAAATTTAAAAGAGAGCGAGACATTAAATTAGAGAGAAGAGTGCGAAATGAAAAATGAAAAACTTTCAGTCAATCTTTTAGTTTTTTTTTGTGTGTGTGTGTGTTTTATTTTGTATTTTTCACCTTCATTGTTTAAAATAAAATAAATATATAAGAAAAAGTCATATGCAGCTAAACAGAACCGTTTTAAGCCTGGATTTAAACTGCGTCAAAGTAGAGGCCGCAACTTTTTTCTCACATTTTGAACCGTGCGACTTACACAATGATGCGGCAAATTTTTAGACGGATTATTTGTTTATCAGCACAGAGGATGCGCCGCAGCCTGAGTGCAGGAAGCGCCGCTGTCTGTGTGGTTAATTTGAAGTTGAAAACAGTAGCTAGTGATGTTGTCAGCATTAAAACAGTTTATCGCCGTGTGATAAAATAAGTTCTGATGTTAAATGAACATTAGTGCGGGGGATACGTCTTACCCGTGTGTGTAAATGACAAGAAGAAACGTCTCAAACTTCAGTAGTCGCACAACCACTCATACCTGATGATAGAACTAACCCCGCCCCCGAGAGAGTCTGAAATCTGCTGAAATCCTCCAAGACACTGACAAGATACAGACAGAACGGAGACTCTTTCTGCAGGAGACATGCGCAGTAGAGCACAAAATGACAGGGATGATGCACCGAGGAAGATTCTCGTTTTATTGTTATTTTGAGCTTCATCATCACACACACCCTCCTCATGGAAAACACACGAAGAAATGCAGATGAAGAGATGCAGCTTTTATGTTAAAGTTGATTGATGTGGCTGTGGAAGAAGGAAACAGAACTACTGCATGTGAACTCAGCATCAGTGAGTCGACGGTGAGATTTTGGCGACGGCAGCGACGAACTGACTCAATGCAAAAAGACGACAAAAGCTTTCAGAGGCGATAAAAGCAAACCGCTTCAACTTGAAAACGTTCTTGAAGACGTGGACACCTGCGGCTTATATTCAGATCCGGCCTATATATGTACACTTTTAAAATTTTGTTATACTTCAGTTGATGCAGCTTATATTCAGGTGCTCAATAGTCTGGAAAATACAGTATTTGTTTATCAGCAGAGTCATAAAGTAAGTTATGACGCTTAATGAACATTAGTGAGGGGAATATGTCTTGACCCGTATGTGTTAAATGCAGGTGAGCGCGTAAATGACGAGAAGAAATGTCTCAAATCGCCCCCGAGAGAGTCTGAAATCTGCTGAAATCCTCCAAGACACTGACAAGATTCAGACAGAACAGAGACTCTTTCTGCAGGAGACATGAGCAGTAGAGCATGAAGTGACATAGTCTGATAATCCTGTCGTAATCCTGTCATTTTTTTTGCCGTGTTACAGGCACTATTCAGACAAAGCATGGACCGGTATTTAATTACAAATAAAAATAATAAACTTTCTGCGTAAATATCTCAAGTTACAACTACAGACTGTATAAAAGAAGTGGACCTAGCGAGTGTCAAATGAGGTTCACGATGCTCAGGGTTACAGGACCGAATCTGGAGCCAGGATCCATGTTATGAATAAGACAAATTAGCAGTGTTGGGGAGTAACAGATTACATGTACCGGAGTTATGTAATCAGAGTACAAATTATTATTATTGCTGTTTCAGTGAGTGGTAATTGGATTACAGTTACTTTGTTGAAATAAATGGATTACACAGCGGTATTTTCCTGTTTTCACATTTTTGGCAAAACCAGGACTAAAACCAGAACTAAAACCAGGACTAAAACCAGGACTAAACCTGGACTAAACTAGGACTAAACCAGGACTAAACTAGGACTAAACCTGGACTAAACTAGGACTAAACCAGGACTAAAACCAGGACTAAAACCAGAACTAAAACCAGGACTGAACTAGGATTAAAACCAGGACTAAACCAGGACTAAAACCAGGGCTAAACTAGGACTAAAACCAGGACTAAAACCAGAACTAAAACCAGGACTAAAACCAGGACTAAAACTAGGACTACTCCAGGACTACACCAGGACTAAACCAGGATTAAAGTAGAGCTAAAACCAGGTCTAAACCAGGACTAAACCAGGACTAAACCCAGGACTAAACTAGGACTAAAACCAGACTAAAACCAGAATTAAAACCAGGACTGAACTAGGATTAAAACCAGGACTAAAACCAGGACTAAACTAGGACTAAAACCAGGACTAAAACCAGGACTACTCCAGGACTACCAGGACTACACCAGGACTAAAACCAGGATTAAAGTAGAGCTAAACCAGGTCTAAACCAGCACTAAACTAGGACTAAACCCAGACTAAACTAGGACTAAAACCAGAACTAAAACCAGGACTAAAACCAGGACTAAACCAGGACTAAAATAAAGACTAAACAAACAAGAATTTGCAGGATGCGGTTGTTACATTCATGTTTTTTTTAAAAGCACGACAATATCAAGTAATCCAAAGTATTCAGATTACGTTACTCACTTTAAGTAATTTAATGGATTATGTTACAAACTACATTTTGGGGTATGTAATCTGTAATCTGTAGGGGGATACATTTTAAAAGTCACCTTCCCAACACTGCAAATTAGATCACATGTCGCGGGTTAATACGAACATTTTAAGACCAAAATGACGAGGCTCACTGCAGCAGGTACAGAGAGAAGAGCCACAAGAGCCTGATGTGAGTCAATTGGAGCCAGAATTAGAAGGAGCCAGAAGAGCCTCCTGGAGAACTTCCTATTTGGCACTAGCGATGTCCACTTTGGTTACAACGTGAACACCTGCGACTTATATACAGTATGTACACATTTTTCTCTTTTAAAATTTAGTTGATGCGGTTTATATTGAGGATTCAGGTGCCCTCAATAAACTGGAAATTACAATATACAGTTTACGGTTTTAAGAGTCAGATCAGAAATTGCATCATGAGTGACTGGAGAAACTGGAGAAAGTGTTTGGTGTTGTGTTGTGATGTGTCCCCGGTTGCCGAGCAGAGTGTCTGAGATCATTTCAGTGGAAAGGCGAGACCAGGGCTGAGGGAGCGAGGGCAGCTGTGGGGGCTGCCTGGGATCCAGAATACACTCCTCTAGATTCAATATTTTATGAAGATTTGAGCCTCGTCACCGGTGATTTCACATGAGCTAATGGTGAATCAGCCAATCAAAGAGACACACGGTCTGTCCACATTAAAACAAACAGGCAAAGTTTATTTGTACAGCACAATTCGTACACAAAGTAATTCAAAGTGCTTTACAGAATAAGAAATACATTAAAATCACAATAAAAACAAATCAAAACATAAATAATCATAAATTAGAGAGAAGAGTGCGGAATGAAAACCTTTCAGTCATATGCACAGTGAAACAGAACCGTTTTGAGTCTGGATTTAAACAGAGTCACAGAAGAGTCTGTCTCACATGTTCAGACTGTTCCAGGTTTTAGCTGCATGAACCTGAAACTCTGACTATGTTCAGACTGCAGGGCTTAACGCTCAATTCAGATTTTTTTGTGAAATCCGATGTTTTTGTGAGGTCGTTCACATTTTCAATTAAATGTGACTTGTATGTGACTCCAGTGTGAACAGCAAACGGCCCGAAAGTGTCCCACATGTGCACTGGAGACACGACGACGTCAACCGCAGCGAGCGTCTCTGTGTTTACAGAAGTTGTCCAAACATGGACGCAGCATCGAGCACCTGGAGATTTTAAAGTTCCTCTCGTACCGGAGTCAGAACATGAACAACTTACTTGTTTTAAGGAGGAGATTGAGAAGGAGAAGGACGAGGTTTTTGGTCGTGGTGTTTTGTGGGACAGCGGCAGCGACGTCCGTTGAAAGGAACGTGTGGATGTGGAGACGGAGCCAAGAGTGGTGAGTGGTGATGTGCTTCACTTCAGTGACACAGAGTTCATTAACAATTTTCGCCTACTTCAGCGCAGAATAGTGACGTTTGTGTCTTGTTGATAACGTGTAGGTGGATGAATGCACTTTGGTCGTTCACACTGAAGTCGCATGTCAAAAGATCAGATATGTATCAGTTTCAGGAGCACATATCCAAGTGTCCTGGGTCACATTTGAAAAAATCGGATCTGTGTCTGTGGACTGTCATTAAAAGATCAGATACAGGAACATAGAGGCCAAAAAATCGGATTTGGGTCACTTCAGGCTGCAGTCTGAAAGCAGCTTCTGACTCCCCTTGTTTAGTCGTGACTCTGGGCACCAGCAGGAGGTCAGTCCCTGAGCTCCTCAGAGTGCAGTTGGTTCATGTGGCACTAACATGTCACAGATGGACTTGTACAAGCAGAGCTGCTTTAAAGTCTCTGAGCCACAGGAGCCAGTGCAGAGACCTGAGCACAGGACTTATGTGCTCGTACTTCCTAAATCCGTGTATCATTCGTTCATTCGTTTTTCAATATAAAACCAAAAATAAGAAAACGAAAAAACAACAGTTTTCTTCGTTATTTGTCTCCAAAACCAAAATGAAAAAACGGATAACGTAATGAAGACTGGAAAAAACGGATAACGGCCGTTTCCCGTTTACGTGACTGCGATGCCGGACTTTTGCACCGGGTACGGACTGAACTAGGACTGATCCAGGTCCGAGACCAGAGCGGGACTGAGACCGGGACCAGACCGGGACCAGGGCGGACTCCGAGCTTTGACTCCGGGCCTCCACGGGGTCCGAGCCTCAGCTTCGAGCTCCGGCCCTGCCGTGGGCTCTGAGCCTCCGGTCTGGTCCCGCCCTGGTCCCGGTCTCAGTCCCGCTCTGGTCCCGGTCTCAGTCCCGCTCTGGTCTCGGTCTGGTCTCGGACCTGGATCAGTCCTAGTTCAGTCCGTACCCGGTGCAAAAGTTCGGCATCGCAGTCACGGAAGTCACGTAAACGGGAAACGGCCGTTATCCGTTTTTTCCATTCTTCATTTAAACACAAAATCGAAAACTGAAAAAACTAATCGTTATCCGTTTTTTCATTTTGGTTTTGGAGACAAATAACGAAGAAAACTGTTGTTTTTTCGTTTTCTTATTTTTGGTTTTATATTGAAAAACGAATGAACGAATGATACACGGATTTTCCTAGTTCGAGTCAGGACCTGAGCTGCAGCGTTCTGGATGTTCTGGATGTTCTGGATGTTCTGGATGTTCTGCAGCGTCTCACAGCTCGTTTGGAGAGACCAGTGATCAGAACATTACAGTATCTAACCTATTGGACACAAATGCACGGATAAATTTCTCCAAGTCTGATTTAGACAGTAAACCTTTGATTTTTGCTGTTTTTTTAGATGGTAAAAGGCTGCAGATGTTATTGATTTGATGTGGTTGTTAAAGTTTAAGTCTGAGTCCATTATTACCCCGAGATTTCTTGCTCGATTTGAACGTTTTAGAGAGAGAGACTGGAGGTGACTGCTGACACTGTCCCTTTGTGTCTGTGGACCAAACACTATGACTTCAGTCTTGTCAGAGTTTAGCTGGAGAAAGTTGTTTTGCATCCACACACTGATCTGTTGGACGCAGTGACAAAGTGAGTCCACTGGTCCATACAGTTTACAAGCAGAGGGAGTTCTCTCTGGCACGTCATTTTAAACCAACACTGGAAAAAGTAATATCCAGACAAGTTAAAATGACCAAAATTAAGAACATTTTACTGTATTTGAGAATGACTTGACCAATGGAATGTGAGTTTCACTTAATTCAAGCAACATTCGACTTTGTTTCTTATTTTACGAGCAGAGTTGTGGTTTTTTAAGTGTATCGAGATGTATTTTCATATTTTAACTACAAAAATTCTTGTTCCATTGGCAGATAATTTCACTTTATTAATTCAAATCATCTTAACTTGGCAGGATTTTATTTTCTGCAGCGATGGTGAAGTTTAGAACGCTCATTTTTCCATTATGCAGCTATAATTTTAAGTTAGAAAATGTGAAATACTGATCCCAAGGTGACCGAAAGCATGTTTAAGAGGGAATTAAAACCACAAGAATGCATAATATGTGTTCTTTAAACAGAACAGTGAGCACAAGAGCTCCATAACTCTCCTGTAACAGCGCGTTTTAATGATTTGTTCCCTCTGCTTCTGTGGCATTGAACCTGTCCCTCCTCCACTCAGACCATGACCGACTGCTCAAACAAAGGAAGCCACACTCTGACTCCCAAAGGTCTTAAATTCTTGAATTCAACTTGAGCATTTTCTCATAAGATGTTCCCAGTGAAAAACTGTATTTATGCAGGCCTCTGTTGTATCGAATAGTGTAATGATCCGATCTTTGTGTGTTTAAGAAAGTAAAAAGCACAATAGTTTGATTTTACTGCTTGGTAACTACATTTTTATACTTTTTTATACAGCGATTTTCCACCTTCAAGGCTCAAAGTGCTTTACATCAAGGAACCACACGTCCATTCACACACACTCACACTTGTACATCAGCGTACACAGACAGTAGAAGTGAATTATGTTAAGTGTCTTGCTCAAGGACAGAGCATTCATCTGTGGAAGCTGGAAATCACAATGCCAACCTGTGGGTCAGTGGAGAAACACTTTGCTGGTGCCTCATATATTCATATTCATATTACAGGCTACGTTCAGACTGCAGGGCTTAACGCTCAATTCAGATTTTTTTGTGAAATCCGATGTTTTTGCGAGGTCGTTCACATTTCCAATTAAATGTGACTTGTATGTGACTCCAGTGTGAACATTAAACGGCCCAAAAGTGTCCCGCATGTGCACAGGAGACACGACGACGTCAACCGCAGCGAGCGTCTCTGTGTTTACAGAAGTTGTCCAAACATGGACGCAGCATCGAGCACCTGGAGATTTTAAAGTTCCTCTCGTACCGGAGCCAGAACATGAACAACTTACTTGTTTTAAGAAGGAGAAGGACGAAGTTTTTGGTCGTGGGTGTTTTTTGGAGACGTAGCAAAGAGTGGTGAGTGGTGATGTGCTTCACTTCAGTGACACAGAGTTCATTAACAATTTTCGCCTACTTCAGCGCAGAATAGTGACGTTTGTGTCTTGTTGATAACGTGTAGGTGGATGAATGCACTTTGGCCGTTCACACTGAAGTCACATGTCAAAAGATCAGATATGTATCGGTTTTAGGAGCACATATCCAAGTGTCCTGGGTCACATTTGAAAAAATCGGATCTGTGTCATTCAGACTGTCATTAAAAGATCAGATACAGGTCAGATAGGGGCCAAAAAATCAGATTTGGGTCACTTCGGGCTGCAGTGTGAACGTAGCCTAAGTTTGTGCTGCCTTCAATGGCTATTTCAAGTAGTTGGTGCCATGACTACAGCCACCTCCCTCACATTCCTCTTTAGTCCTCTAAGCACTGCCCGGTTTATCATCTTTATTATTTTATCTTTGTTTAGTCCCACTTTAACATGATGTAGTACTTCTGATGTCCATCGGGTGGCTCCAGACCCCACTTTGCGACCCCCCCTTCTGTAAACGGAACAATAATACTTTTTCACTACTCCGACATTGTTTTGATAGTGCACTGACAGCGTGATGAATGTGCGCGGACCCACCTCCCGAAGCCGTACAGTTTCCAGCGCGATTTTCCACTTCTTTTTTCACAGTCCACTTGTGAAGCGTATATATCATCACTGTTTAATCACCCGCTGTAAAAAGTCCAACCGCAATTAAAGGCTCCACTGTTTGACTTCCTGGAAAAAATAGTGTCAGCGTTTTACCGCGGCTTTCGGAACCAATAGATGCCCCGGGCTGTGTTGCCAGATCTCGGGAGGGAAACAAGGAACCGGGTCAATAAATAAACACCGCTTTTGTATAAAAATTATTCCCAAAACGGACAGATTGAAGGTGCATTGTGTAACTTTTTTCCATGGACATGTTATTGCTTTGAATGGAATGTTCCACAGTATGATATTAAACTTTTCTATTTTCACGGAAACCAAAGCAGACCGAGTTTCAGGTCAGATCTGTGGAGAGGCGACCCTGCTCACAATCAGAATGCCTCTTTTTCTAAGTATTTTTGAGCTATAAAACCACCTGTAATTGAGCAAATATAAGTTAGAGCTGTTTAATGTCATGTACAGTATCCATAAAAACAAGCACGTGATGGACCTCCAACCAAAAAGTTACAGAGTGCAGCTTTAATCCGACTTGCTGCTGTAGCTGAAAATGGTCCTTTCCCATGTATTTAAGTAAAATTTGTCTTGTCCCATTACAAATATATTGCAAGCAGGTCTTGAGGTCAAAATATGTTCTTTTTGTGTGCTGTCTGCATGTAATTAAAAAGCGTTTTACTGTCTAATCAGGAAGGTAGTGTGAGCATGCTAGTTGTTGTCAGCTTTACTGTCACGGTCCAACTCTGCTCTGGTCTCTAAAGGTTGTGAAATCTGTGTTGAATAATTTGTAATTCGGGTGCTCTGAATACATAAAATACCTGGGGAGTAACTTAAGCCTAGAAAAACGGACATTCTGACTGTGAGCGGGGGTCGCCTCTCCACAGATCTGACCTGAAACTTGGTGTAGTTTGGTCTCCATGAAGATAGAAAGAGAGCTACTTTACAAGTCCTTACAATTTAAACCCAATTCAGTTTGGTTTTTGCAAATTGCCACAGAACTGCTCTATGTGCCCTTGTCAAAAACATCAAGTCCAGTGTTGCTGCTGGCGGTGTTGTTGGCGCAGTGTTTATTGGTTTAACAAAGGCGTTTAACACTGTGAACTATCAGGCTACTACAAAAGCTCACTTATTTCGTAGGGTTTTTTCTGTAACTCTTTAACTCTTGACTTCAAACTTCAAATGAACTGTTTGAAATGAATTGTATGTACAGTGAATGTGCTGGTCTTTTGTACGTTTGTGTGATCGTTGTTGTACTTTTCTCTGTCCTGTAGATGATTTCACATCAACTTGCCGAGGGACTGAAGATGGAAACGACCCCTGTTGTCTATAATCTTAACATATTTACATTTTAAAAGTTAATTAATATGTGCTGTCCCTTTACAAATAAAGAAATAAGAAAACTTTGGACCACTGCAAACCATTTAAAAAGAATTACCATAACTACTTTTGTTTTTCACATTTTCATATTTATAGAGCTATATTAGATATATAGATATACGTTTACAGGAAGGAAACTCGAAGCCACATGGATGTTATGACCCAAAATTGATCAAAACGTATTTAAGAGAAGACATGGAAAAACAAAGTTATGGATTGACCAGTTTTATTTTTGCTTTTTCTGTATGTTTGAATGTGGAAACAGTATAAAAGAATGAGAACTTCACACATCAATTACTTGAGACGGGTGCGTTCGAAGAGAGGGAGCAACCCAATTTTTATAAGATGGCCACCAGAGCTCTCACTCTGTTTGCCTAGACTGAAGGACTAGAGCCGAAACGTTGTATGTCCTAATAAACTTCACATTTTGTAAGAATGACGGTGTGTGGGATTTTTCTCTATGAATATGAAAACAAAAAAAACAACAAAGTAACAAAGAAAATGACCCTACTGACCTGGCCAACATAAAATAAGGAC
Organism: Boleophthalmus pectinirostris; assembly: GCF_026225935.1. NCBI lineage: Eukaryota > Metazoa > Chordata > Actinopteri > Gobiiformes > Gobiidae > Boleophthalmus > Boleophthalmus pectinirostris. The sequence goes on from NW_026571175.1 coordinate 32,659,306, forward strand.
GGTGCGTTGGACAGGCCAAACCTATACGAGAAAACGCGATGACGTCACGGCCAGGGCTGCAGCCATTTTAGTCGGCAAAAAGTGTCTGTATCAACAAGTCAGCATCAACAATCGTCATACAACAGTACAACATCAACATCGGCAACAGTTATCAGCGAGTCTTAACTTTTCAAAGTAACTTTTCTGATCCCCAACATTCAGTAACTTAGAGTAAGATGATGAAGTCAAGTCAAAACAATTAAGTGCAAAACCTACTTCAAAATAAGACGAGTTATCTCATGACAGACATACGCAACGCAACTGTCAACACAAACGAGCCGCCCCACTGACTTCTTGCTTACCAGCCACTGCACGTGTGTGGAGTCGAATGTAAACAAAAGCAACTTTTTCTCATATACAGGACCGTAGGAGCTGCCAGTGCATGGCTGTTCGAAAACACAACCCACAAACTGTCCCTACATAAAATAACAAACAAAAACAGGATGTCCAGACTCAGTAGGGCAAACAAAAATAAGGCTAAGCTAACAAAAAAAAGCAAACCGGCAAACGAGCCAGCAGCTCACAGCAAGAGAGAGTGAACTCGTACTATTTAAAGGCTCCTAGACGGAACTTAACCAGGAGCAATGCAAAAAAAATACTTTTAAATATTAAAAAAAAATAGGGAAAAATACTGCAAAAATAGACAATAAAAATAGGGGGGAAAAAAGTGCCCAAATGTAAGAATGGGCCTTTTACATAAACTCTGCTGATGGAGCCTGTGCACCAACTCTGAGCTCCTGTAGACGGATGAAAGGACAGGATAAGGGTTGAGTTTGAGTTTGGAGATTTGTAGACGGCAGAGAAAAGGCTGCAGCTGAGGTTGAGTCTGGAGAATATTTATTCCCTTCGGTGCATGGGTGTATATCTTATTGTTGGAGGCGATTCGTGTTTAAACCTTTCAGTCTCAGATCGATTGGAGTTTATTGCAGAGCTTTTTTTATACCACAGCATCATCTTCTCTCATGTGCAAACACTCGGGTCATTTATGTACGCTGCACATAAATCAGAGGAGTAGAGGAGAATGAGGAGTGCTTGAGTGTTGTAGATTTTATTGAACAGCTGTAAGGTCACGTGACTGCTCCATTGTTCCCACAGCTAGGGCTCTTATGGTTGGCCTCGTGATGCAGCTCCAAAAGTAAAGGAGTTAGGACTATTCTGAGCGAGCCAACTTCCTGCTGCGATGGGCCTTTCAGCAGAGAGGTGTGGTCACGGGCGGCGGAGTGGGGCCTGGGGTGATGTATGGCCCTTCAGAGCCCAGGGGGAAGTGTTCTGACCAGGCATTCTTCTGCTCCAGGTGAAGGTTCAGTCACACAGGCTGTTCACTCAGACTGCTGTTAAAAGAAGGGTATGTTACCGTTTAAAAGAACTGTATGTACCATTTTGATTTAAAATTAATAAAAGTAAGATATCTGCGGCTACGTTCAGACTCCAGGGCTTGAGGCTCAATTTGGATTTTTTTGAAAGGTCATTCACATTTCCAGTTAAATGACTCGTTCACATTTCCAGTTAAATATGACTCGTATGTGATCTCCAGTGTGAACTTTAATGTAGGGCCTGGCCGATATATCAGTTGGCCAATATTATCGAGAGACATGTCGGCTATCGGCCTAAATCTTGCCGATAGTCCACATGGGCATGTTATACCTTGTTATAAAGCTTAGACTCTCTATATTATGTCAATTAAATCAAATTTACAGACAGATAAATGTCCTAATATGCGGTGCTGCATCAGTATTTATCTGCGGAGTAATTTGTCTGTGTCTGTGATGCCGTAATGCCCCTGAACGCCACACCAGAGTCACGTCACAACCGAGTGCTTGTTCACAAGTTTCATATGCACAACATTCAACCGCTCTTGAGTCTGATCCACGATACTGACGATAAATAAAAGTGAACTTGAGCGCAGTTCAGTCCAGCAACAAAACTACTGCTTGTTTTTTACTTTTTATCAAACCTTTAGTGAAGACTTGTGATCTGAGAGGAGCCTGTGTGAGCAGTGAGTGCTGCAAATGTTTCAGTTTTTGAAGCTACTTTTGATTATTTTTCACTGGTTAGCTCTTAGCTGCTGTAGCTCACACATAAACAGCCTGTTTTTTTCTGACATTGGCCTACAATAAAGTGACTATAGGGGCTGTACACAAGTTACTGAACCTGCATTGATATGTAAATTAGCTATGAATCAAGGTGTGAGTGATCGGCATTAACGCCTAATTAATTACAGTGGCACACACGCATTTACCGCTAAAGTCTGACAGCGGTAGTTTACTTACTTTCTTTACAGACTAAAATGTGATGCAAAAATGCCATTAGGCCGACTTACTGTCTTTAAATATGACGTAAAGAGGCAGAATAACAATAAATGTTGCAAACAAACCCAATTTAAAATCCAGTAGAGCCAGACCTATGTTTTATAATCAATTGCAGAGTTACAGTGAATTTTTTCATAACTAAATATAATGGCTTTTATATCAGCAGCTCCAACTCCCATTTTATTGGTGTCATATCGGCCGTAAAAAAAAATCCATATCGGTCGCGCCCAACTTTAAACGCTCCAAAAGTGTCCCACATGAGCATTGGAGAACACGACGATGCCACAAGCAGCGAGTGTGCTCAGTGTTTAAGGAAGTTGCCTAAACACTGGGCTTGTCTCCCGAAATCTGGTCCAGTTCTTGGTAAAATGGGCAGGTTACACGTCCACGGCCGCTTCATTTGTTTAACTCTTCAGCCTCCTTGTGTTTGGATCTTTATTTTTCGTTGACGTTGGAACCAGGACCGTCCGTAGCTGCGCTCGGACATTTCTTTTGAGTGACTGATTTATTTCGGTCACAGGTATATTCTGACATTATTTCACAGATGGTCATATTTAACATACACAGACCGAAAAGGTGTAGGCTGAATTATTCCTGCCCTTTATTCCTTTATCAGAGAGTCATCTTGACACCAGTTCATCTTTATAAATACAGCAAGAGGAAACGACAAAATCAGAAACAGTACAAGAAAGTACTACAGCACAAACTAAGCATCATAATTTATGTATCTGTCCAGAGTTAAACATATAACTTCTTTATAACTTCTTAATTTCTTTGGCAATAATTTCAAAAACCGCCCGTTTCCGATAAGACTCCTCCAATTTGACTTGAATACAGCGATCCCATCAAATATTAATGAACTCGCTAACCTCCCTTTCCCTCCGTTGACGAGACTCTGAGCCTGACGTGTAGGTGGGATGAATGTGACCTGACCGTTCAGACTGAAGTTGCATGTCAAAAGATTGGATATGTATCGGTTTTAGGAGCACATATCCAAATGGTCTGGGTCACATTTGAGAAAAACGGATCTTTGTCGTTCAGACTGTCATTAAAAGTTCAGATACAGGAGCATAGGGGCGGCAGTATCAGATTTGGGTCACTTCAGGCTGCACAAGTAACTATGTTCAAATCAAATCTAGACATGATGGTGAAGTTGTTGATGTTTTCAAAAAGCAGAATAAGCCACACTTGAGTTATTCAGGTTGCTAGTTTCTACGACTAAAACCAATTGAAAACAAAGTAAAAACTAAAAGTACCCTCTGATCTGAGTGGTCACTACCTGAATTCTGGAGGTTCTGAGCTTTCACATGAGAAGGAGAAGTTTTATTTGTGCAGTTTATAAATGAAAGTCAAACAAACTTCAGTTGCAAATATTTTGACAAATGCACATGGGCTGGACGTAGAGCAGCAGGTCCAGAATAAACGAGCAGTTTAGACCTGGACCCTCTGGCTGCGATGTGAGCACTGCCTTTTGTGAATGGAGTATCAAGAACCTTCAGATTGAAAGAGAAAAGAAGTGAGCATCAACTTAAGCAAGAACGCTCTCCATCCAGTCAGACAGGATACTGAATACATTTATGACTATTTTTACTAACATTAAAGCTCTTCTATTACACAAAATGGACTCTCATGAGCGTTAAGCCATGTTAGAGTTCTGTTTTGTTTAATTCACACGTTTGACTACCGTATTTTCCGGGCTATTAGACGCACTCTTAAGCCTCCAAACCCATCAAAACACGATTGATGCGCTCCACAATCCAGAGCGCCCTATACACGAATCCACTCAAGTGTCCCAGTACGACTTCAGTAAACTACAAAGCCGCACCACCCGCAGCGCACGCAAACACACACGAAGCAGACAGCGACCACACGGCGCAAAAACACCCACAGACACACTCATCACTCCACGCCGACGAGGAACGGAACGGAGGAACGAACCGAAAAAGCGAGCGCAATGTGCCACTTCTAGACACGACTGAACAACTGAGTCACTGCGAACACGCCGACAATCCGTTGGTCCCAGACAGCACCTCCCTACACGCCACAACTGAACAAAGCCCAGAGTCACCGTGAACGAACAAACAAACAAAACCACTCACCCATCACACTGTTGTGTTTCCTTTAAAGTCCGGTGCGGTTTATAGGCGAGTTTCAGCTGACGTCATTGTTATTAAAAGCCCGCGTTTCATGCTGGGAAATATTTTGGTCAGAGGCAAGAAACAGGATAGCGTCAAACACAGTGCGTAACCTCGCGTATTTATCCCCGATAATGGTAAATTCCTGCTGCATTATCAGATGCACAAATAGAAGCACGGAAGAAGGAAAATGTCTTCTTCGTATTCCGAGTGAAAAGAACCGCTAACGGCGAATTAAACGACTTTCAAACATTCGCAGAGCAAACGTAGAAGATCCTAACAAACCGTGGACTCCAACAAGTTCAACAACACATCGAGACTCTTGGAGGTTTTCATCTTTTCTGCTGTGAATGGCCCAGGAGTTTCCACCAAGTCATTGAGGATATCACCAAAGTGAATATTTGTCCAGGTAGTTGGCGATTCTGACCAGAAATTTGGTTTGGTCCACCTTTTGTCGGGGTTGAAAAGGGTGATTTGGCTCCATCGATGCTTATGACCAATTTCTGGTCAAATGGTCTTGGGTCCTCTGCCGTTAGAGTGGATAAATTACCGGGATCAATACCCTTTACGTGCTTTCTCGCTCCGTCCGTCATGTTGAATTAGCGTTTCTTGCCGCCGACCAAAATAATTCCCAGCATGTAACGCTCGCTTTTGTCAACAATGAAACTCGCCTATTTGTGAAAAAAGTTTGAAAATAGACCATTTAATGACAGTGCGCCTTATAATCCAGAGCTCCTAATAGCCCGGAAAATATGGTAACCCTGGTTTATACGCTCTATTTACATCACAAAGCGGGAAGACGTTTGGAAAGATGCGATGACAACTTCCGGTGTAGTTCCCGACACTCGACTGTGATAAAACCCACTGAAGTAAATGTGATCGGTGGTAAAATGAAGACTGCAGACGTATGTGCTGTTTGGAATCATCTTGGCGCCTCATCTCTTCTAATCGCATGAACCCAGTGGGGAGGAACTACAGTGTGTCAGTGGGAAAATGATGAAAACTGAAGTATGGTTGGAATTGTTGATTTGCCGAACATAACGGAACGCTACAATGACATGGAGATGAAGAAAACTCGGTCTGGGAAGTTGTAATCAAATCTTTCCAAATGTCTTTCTGGTTTGTGACGTAAGCGTGAATAGAGTCGATTAGTCTGTCTGCATGTCCAAAGCTCAAAATGTAGTTTTCAAGTGAACAGCTCCTTTAAACATTTGTTCAGTAGAGATCGGCAAGTCCAGGACTGAAATCAACTAAATTGGTGATGCCTGACCTTTTTTGCGCCACAGTATAAGATGATGCCACGCAGCATGGTTTAGTCCTGGTTTAACTCTGGTTTAGACCTGGTTTAAACCAGATTTAGATCTGATTTTTGTCCTGGTTTTAGTTCTGGTTTGGACCTGGCATAAACCTGATTTTAATCCTGGTTTTAGTTCAGTTTCAGACCTCATTTTAATCCTGGTTTTAGTTCCAGTTTAGTTCTGGTTTAGCTCTGGTTTAGACCTGGTTTAAACCTGGTTTAGATCTGAGTTTAGTCCTGTTTTCAGTCTTGGTTTCAGTTCCGGTTTAGTTCTGGTTTAGACCTGGTTTAGACCTGATTTTAGTCCTGGTTTTAGTTCTGGTTTAGTTCTGGTTTAGACCTGATTTAGACCTGATTTTAGTCCTGGTTTTAGTTCTGGTTTAGTTCTGGTTTAGACCTGGTTTAGATCTGAGTTTAGTCCTGTTTTCAGTCTTGGTTTCAGTTCCGGTTTAGTTCTGGTTTAGACCTGGTTTAGACCTGATTTTAGTTCTGGTTTAGTTCTGGTTTAGACCTGGTTTAGACCTGATTTTAGTCCTGGTTTTAGTTCTGGTTTAGTTCTGGTTTAGACCTGGTTTAGATCTGAGTTTAGTCCTGTTTTCAGTCCTGGTTTCAGTTCTGGTTTAGTCCTGGTTTTAGTTCTGGTTTAGTCTTGGTTTTAGCTCTGGTGTAGTCATAGTTCTAGTTCTGGTTCAGACCTCATTTTAGTCCTAGTATTAGTTCTAGTTTAGTTTTGGTTATTTCTGGTTTAGACCTGGTTTTAGTTCTGGTTTAGTACTAGTTTTAGTCCTGGTGTAGTCCTGGTTTAGTTCCTTTTTTTAGTTCTGGTTTAGAAACACAGGAGGCTCCACAAGGCGTATGGGAGGGGTGGGGGTTCGCACTTTCATGGTCCGGTACCAAACAATCCCTGGCCCGGGGAATTGGGGAAACCTGATCTAAATGATTCTAGTGAAGGTGTACGGAGTTTAAAAACACAGTGGAGCACTTCCTGTATTACCTCATGACAGTGTTTTTGTGAATGAAACAAAACTCCAAGTCTGTTTGCGATGAGGAAACAACATTAAAACAAAGATCAGAAAATATCGTAATATAGTAGTTTTAAATGTGCAGTGCAGAAATGTCCAAATTACCTTCAACATTTAACAAGACGTCTTCTGATTAGCCGTCGCCATCGCCATGACAACACTGGCTCCACTCCCTCTTACACAAATACAGACTTCCACCTCCTGGTTTTAGGTCTGGTTTAGACCTGGTTTAGACCTTATTTTAGTCCTGGTTTTAGTCCTGGTTTTAGACCTGGTTTTAGTCCTGGTTTTAGGCCTGGTTTAGACCTCATTTTAGTCCTGGTTTTAGTTCTGACTTAGTCCTGATTTTAGTTCTGGTTTAGTGCTAGGTTTAGTTCTTGTTTAGTACTGGTTTAGTCGTGGTTTTTGTCCTGGTTTTAGTTCTGGTTTAGTTCTTGTTTAGTCCTGGTTTTAGTCCTGGTTTTAGACCTGGTTTTAGTCCTGGTTTTAGTCCTGGTTTTAGACCTGGTTTAGATGTGATATTAGTCCTGGTTTTAGACCTGGTTTTAGTCCTGGTTTTAGACCTGGTTTTAGACCTGGTTTTAGTCCTGGTTTTAGTCCTGGTTTTAGACCTGGTTTAGATGTGATATTAGTCCTGGTTTTAGTCCTGGTTTTAGATCTGGTTTAGACCTCATTTTAGTCCTTGTTTTAGTTCTGACTTAGTCCTGATTTTAGTTCTGGTTTAGTGCTAGGTTTAGTTCTTGTTTAGTACTGGTTTAGTCGTGGTTTTTGTCCTGGTTTTAGTTCCTGGTTTTAATTCTGGTTTAGTATTTTTTAGTTTGTTTTTAGACCTTGGTTTAGTCCTGTTTTAGTTTGGTTTAGTTTCTTGTTTTAGTCTGGTTTTAGTTCTGGTTTGTCCTGGTTTTAGTTCTGGTTTAGTTCTGTTTAGTTGGTTTTAGTTTTGGTTGATTTTAGTCCTGTTTTTAGTTTTTAGGTTGTTCTGGTTCTGGTTAGACCTTTTAGACCTGTTTTAGTTTTTAGATCTTGTTTTAGTTTTGGTTTAGTTCTGGTTTAGACCTGATTTAGACCTGGTTTAGACCTGGTTTTAGTTGGTTTTAGTCCTGGTTTTAGACCTGGTTTAGATGTGATATTAGTCCTGGTTTTAGTCCTGGTTTTAGGCCTGGTTTAGACCTCATTTTAGTCCTTGTTTTAGTTCTGACTTAGTCCTGATTTTAGTTCTGGTTTAGTGCTAGGTTTAGTTCTTGTTTAGTACTGGTTTAGTCGTGGTTTTTGTCCTGGTTTTAGTTCTGGTTTAGTTCTTGTTTAGTCCTGGTTTTAGTCCTGGTTTTAGACCTGGTTTTAGACCTGGTTTAGATGTGATTTAGTCCTGGTTTTAGTCCTGGTTTTAGACCTGGTTTAGATGTGATATTAGTCCTGGTTTTGTCCTGTTTTAGTCCTGGTTTTAGTCCTGGTTTTAGACCTGGTTTTAAGTCCTGGTTTTAGTCCTGGTTTAGTCCTGGTAGTCCTGGTTTAGACCTGGTTTAGATGTGATATTAGTCCTGGTTTTAGTCCTGGTTTTAGATCTGGTTTAGACCTCATTTTAGTCCTTGTTTTAGTTCTGACTTAGTCCTGATTTTAGTTCTGGTTTAGTGCTATGTTTAGTACTGGTTTAGTGGTGGTTTTTGTCCTGGTTTTAGTTCTGGTTTAATTCTTGTTGTACTGGTTTTAGTTATGGTTTAGACCTCAGTTTAGTCCTTGTTTTAGTTCTGACTTAGTCCTGATTTTAGTTCTGATTTAGTGCTAGGTTTAATTCTTGTTTAGTACTGGTTTTAGTTATGGTTTAGACCTCAGTTTAGTCCTGGTTTTAGTTTTGGTTTAGATCTTGTTTTAGTTCTGGTTTAGTTCTGGTTTAGACCTGATTTTAGACCTGGTTTTAGTTGTTGTTTAGATCTTGTTTTAGTTTTGGTTTAGTTCTGGTTTAGACCTGATTTTAGACCTGGTTTTAGTTGTTGTTTAGATCTTGTTTTAGTTCTGGTTTAGTTCTGGTTTAGACCTGATTTTAGACCTGGTTTTAGTTGTTGTTTAGAGGTGTGGGACACACGGGAGGAGGGATGGTCGTATGGTGGGGGGGAGTTGCACTTTCGTGGTCCGGTACCAAACAATCCACGGCCCGGGAATCGGGGACCCCTTCCAGTGAAGGTGTATGGAGTTTAAAAACACAGTGGAGCACTTCCTGTATTACCTCATGACAGTGTTTTTGTGAATGAAACAAAACTCCAAATCTGTTTGCGATGAGGAAACAACATTAAAACAAAGATCAGAAAATATCATAATATAGCAACTTTAAATGTGCAGTGCAGAAATGTCCAAATTACCTTCAACATTTAACAAGACGTCTCCTGATTAGCCGTCGCCATCGCCATGACAACACTGGCTCCACTCCCTCTTACACAAATACAGACTTCCACCTCAAAACCCTCCACAGTTCACTTGAGCAGATCTGACCTCATCTTCGAGTGTTCATATTTAAACCTGCCTTTAACACCACCGTTTTCTCACATCATCTGATTTATGGCCCAAATATATGAGCTCTTATGATATGTTTGGTAAACACACTGGCACTTGGCGTGAAAAGTGTACCGTGTCCCCCCCTCTCTCCCCGGCCGTAGTGAGCAGGCCCGGCACGTCTGCAGTCCAGATGTGCTCGGGCTCGAGGGTCCCAGCGCGGCCCGGGGAGGAGGGCAGGGCTGGCCTCTGGAAACATCCCATAATAATGAGGCATACATCAGTTGGGGCTGACAGCGGCGGATTCCACAATATTTTCATTTCGCTCGCATGTGCACGTCTCCGCCAAAGCCCCAGATTGGAGTTGGTTGTTTTAGCCTTTGGCAGACCCGGCGATGTGAGAAGACAATGGGAGCTAGAGTTGTCAAAAGTATCGAGAATCAGATGCTAAACTGATACTAAACTAGTATCAAAACTAGATATTAATTTGAGCTGGTATCAATACTGAAAAATCTCATTCACAGGACAGAAATTAACGATTCCTCAATAACTTTAGGATGATCTTGAGCTGTATCAGAACAAGTATAAATGCACATCGTCGAGTACAATCCTCTGGTGGGTCGCAAGAGATTTTTTGGGGTTTGCCTTGTCACGGTCTAGCCAGGCTGGCGCCCCCTAGTGTCTCCGCTCAATTTAATTTCTCTCCAGCAACTAGGTCAAGAATCAAAATACACTAGACAGTTCGCAAAAACCCCGGAGGTGCGAGTTCGGGCACCAGCCAATCAGTGAAGAGCCAGACATTGTTCTGTTGTCAACAATTCCCAAGATCGAGGATTTAAAGCCAGAACAAAGAGAAAGTTTGTTTTGTAGAAAAATACAATGAACTAAAACCCTGTTGAGCTGATGGCTCTTAAACATCCATCTATTTTCTTCCGCTTATCCAGGGCTGGGTCCTGGGGGCAGCAGTGTTGTCACAGCTCCCAGACTTCCTCACCCCAGACACTTCCTCCAGCTCCTCCGGGGGGACCCCGAGTCGTTCCCAGGTCAGATAAGAGACATAGTCCCTCCAGCGTGTCCTGGGTCTTCCCCGGAGCCTCCTCCTGGTGGGACATGCCCAGATCACCTCCCGGGGGAGGCACCCAAAAGGCATCAGAACAGATGCCCAAGCCACCTCAACTGGCTCCTCTCAGCGTGAAGGAGCAGCGGCTCTACTCTGAGCTCCTCCGGTGTGACTGAGCTCCTCACCCTCTAAGGGAGCACCCAGCCACCCTCATTTCCACCGCTTGTTTCTGTGATCTCGTCCTTTCAGTCTTTACCCAGAACTCATGACCATAGGTGAGGGGAGGAACATAGACTTGACGGTAAATTGAGAGCTTTGTCTTTTCACTGAGCTTTTAAACAATTATTTAATATCTTGTGGACTTGCCTGTAAAATCCTAATAGAGTTGAATGTGAACATGTGTATCTTAGTCTCTTGTGGTAATAGGAAAGTTAAGGCCGGCTTCGGGGGTTTCCCATTTACAAAATGTAAATTAAACTTAATACTATTTTTGTGTATTTTTGTATTTTTTGTAATAAATAAATAGATAATCAAATAAGTTAAATATTGAGTCCAGTCCTTAGTATCAAAATGGAGTTTGAAATTTTAGAATCGTGACAACACTAGTAGAAAGTTGGCGTTTTTCTGAAATGAGAAGGTCATAAATCATGTTCTTTTTGGATTTTGTGGAACCGAAGAGTTCTCACGGCTGACAGCGTGTATGAAAAGTGTGAGCGTCCACCTGCTGCCTCAGAGTCCAGCTCTATTACACCCAGGCTGCAGTATCATCAACTTCACAGTCTGACATGTTAAAGGGCCGGCACTCCATCTCTGAGAATGTAAAAACGCCAAAGCTGTATGTGAAATTCTTTTTGAACATTCCTGGCTTCAACAAAAGACTCTCTACAATATCTGTTCTCCTATAGGTATTTTTTAATCCTTACTTCTTCTCTTGCACTTGACAGTCGGGATGTAACAATATCCACATCTGTTAATACAATATTTTCACAATATAAATCTCAGTTTATGATATTTATTGCAATATTTTGTGTAGGCCATCAAAAGAATGAATATGCTACTTTTCTATTTTAATGCAAATAATTTATAAATGCTTAATAACAGTTATTTCATCATGCAGATTGGACTGAAACAGAGCAAAGGTTCATGGTCTATGTAGTTCTCTCAGGTTTTAGCTGTTGCTGCACCACAATGAATTAAAGCAGAAAATAATTCGATATATTGAGATGGCCCACGATATTTCTTGTGAGACTTTTGATGACACGATATCACAATATTTTGGTTATTGTTACATTCCTATTTGAAAGTTTAAAAAAGGATCAACATTGCTACTGAACTTGGGTTCCCAGAGCCTAAACCTGCAGATCAAGCTTTTTTCAAGACGATGGAGAACCGTGTCGGTGAAGGTTCACGCATCTAATCTTGAACCGACTGATGTGTTCACGCAGAAAATTCGAGAGTTCAGGTACTGAAAAGTAAGACTTGGTTTTTCCCAAGTGAACCGTGACGACACAGTAGACATGAGCAGGTTTATCCAGGTCACATGCGGTAAAATAAACAAACAAAGAAAACGTGTGTGTGTGTGGACCATGGTGGAGAAATCAAGTGACAAGAAGATTGTGCAGTGGTCAGTGGAGGAGACCAACTATTTGCTGTATCCGTGTTCACCTGCTTACATGTTAGGATTTGGCGTAGATAAATAATGATTTGTATGAGTCCAAATACTCGCTGGTGTCAACGATGCGATCCATGATTGTTATTTTCTTGCTGTTACATCCGCTTTCATATGGCCTTATTTTTATTTGGAGGCAAATCCACACCCTCTGTTGAAGACGCATCATGGTTCATTTAAATCAGACATGTCAGATTCAGGCCCAGGGGTCCAAGTTTGGCCCACAATATAATTATATTTGGCCTGCGAGATCATATCAAATCTGTATTAGAGCTGCCCGCCGGTTACAGGTAGACTATAGAGACATTATTTATTTAAAATATTGTTATTATTTTATATTATGCTTGTTTTGGATTCAATGTTTAAATAAAACTATTATTAAACATTTATTTTAATAAGAAAAGGTTTAATATTACATATCTCAAAAGAAGAGAAAACATGCTGATGTTGTGGAAATTTTTCTATAAATATTTAATTTGGCCCACAACTTAGTCTCAGTTTTTAATTTTGGCTTCTGTGAATTTGAGTTTGACACCCTTGGTCTAGAATGTCCTAAAGCAGGGGTGTCAAACTCATTTTGGTCCGGGGGCCGTATGCAACCTACTTTGATCCCAAAGGGGCCGGATCAGAAAACTCATGTCATATAAACCCCAAAAATAACAATAAGTTCAAATAATTGTGCAGAGAAACACAAATCTATTATAGAACTCTTTTTTAATTGATGAACTCTTTCTTATTATAATATTATGAACAACCTGAAACTTTAAGAAAAATTCAATTTCAACATTTAAAATATTTTAGTAGAAAATCACCCCAGGGCCACATTAAAGGTCTTGGAGGGCCGGATCTGGCCCCCGGGCCTTATGTTTGACACCTGTGTCCTAAAGTATCTCAAACACTGTGGGAATGCATGTACTTTTGAGTAGGAAAACACCTGTAATTTAATAAATGCTGAAATAGATAAGTTTAATGACACACTGTGGCAACCCCCCAACCAGAATTTAAGCAGAAAATTATTTGATATATTGTGATGGTCTACGATATTTTGCCGGTGCCGGTTCCCGCACCTAATCTCTAATCGACTGAAATCAGAGCGTTCAGGAACCAAGTAAGGAACCATGACACTAAAGTAGATATCTGCAGGTTCATCTGGGTCACACACTCTTAAAATAAACTAAGAAAACGTGTGTGTGGAACATGGTGGAGAAATCAAGTGACAAGAAGAAGTTCATCCAATAAGGTTACATCTTTGGATTTGGCGTAGATAAAGAATGATTTGTACAAATACTCGCTGATGTCCATGATGTGATCCATGATTGTTATCTGCTTTCGTATGGTCTCGTTTTTATTTGGTGGCAAACTCAGGCCCAGGGTCTTTCTGTCAATGGCGCATCAGGGTTCACTTAAATCAGGCATGTCCAAACTATGGCCTGTGGGCCAAATGCGGCCCTCAGACAAATTTTTCTTGGCCCTCATGCTTCCAGGTGAATTGGCCCAAATGACCTTGCATCAATTAAAAATGAACTTTTTACTGCAAGTTTTTTTGAAAATCTACCTTGATAAAGCTAATATTGAATATTTATTGTGTTGTTTTAAGTATCGTAGCATGAATAAAGACTGATGGCTCTTTCTAACGTGTTAAACATGCACATATTTCAATTATTTACTGTATTCAGCACCAGTCTATGGCCCTCGATCGGCCCTCTGCTTCATCTGTGTTTAGAAATGTGGCCCTTGATGAAAAAAGTTTGGACACTCCTCACTTAGATATAGAAATATATATATAGACATAGATATAGAAATAGATATATATATTTTTATAGAGGAGATATAGAAGTTTTTGCATTCTCAGGTCAGACAGACCAGGCCTCATGTTAAGATCAGAACCTCCAGAACTCCCTCCCTGAGCTGCAGAGGCTGCACTAGCACTGACCCACGTTTGGCTGCAGACGCTGGGGTTTAGAAATTCATGTGAAGCTCTTTCTGCTTTCTGATTGGATAATCGTCTTGAGAACCAAAACACCAAATTATAACATAAACAACTTGGTCATTATGTTCAATGTTTTTGCAATAAAGAATAAATCAGTGTGACAGTTGTTATCAGTAAAATCAATATTTGACTTAAAAATGTTTATCTCATGTCTGGGGCTGCAGATTTTTAACATCTTTATCATTTGTTTGTAACTGTTAGGGTTTAAACATCTTTTCTGATTAAAATTAAGACTAAATAAAAATCTTGATACTGATCTAGTGTCATTCACTTTTAGAGAACCACTTTTAATGTAGTGATAGAAAATGACACTTGAATATGAATAGAGAGAAATATGTTTTCAGTGGAACAAAGCAATTTATAACTCTTTATGAAGCAAACATCACATCTGTGGAAAAATATCTGGAGATCGGACATTTTTTTTGTTTTGTTTTTGTTTGTTTTCTTCCATGACCGGTGCCGACTGGTTAGAATCCAGAAAAAACGATCATGAGATAAGCTCTGCCAATATTTTTGCAGCAACAATGAAGAGCCAATTTTGATTATTTTCCTCAAATTCTGTTATTTAAATGTACTTAAAACTCACCCACGGCAATTTTGTGCAGTTTTCTCTTCGCACTAAAGTGTTGTGTGTATTCTTAAGGCAATTGGTCAGCCAAAACAAAATATTGGCCAAAGTTGGGATTTAAATTGATTTAAATTGATTTATGTACCTTTTTGGTTGCTTGTTTCTATGGATATGTCACTGCTCTGCCTTGAATGTTCCGCAGTATGACATTAAACTCCTCTATTTTATTTTAATTTTTAAAAATTTTTAATGTTTTAATTTTATTTTACTTGAGCAGGGTAAAACAAAATCAACAATACTTAAAAAAAAAAAAAAAAACAAGGATATGTACATGTACACATTTGGGACCTGGCGCTCAAAATGAGTAGGATGAAGTTTAAAAGTATATATATGTATATGTATATATATATATATATATATATATATATATATATATATATATATATATATATATATATATATACTATAGTTGTTTTATAGCTCAATAATACTCAGAAAAACTGGCATTCTGACTATGAGTTGGAATCTCCACAGATCTGACCTGTAACTTACCCTGAGTTCGATTATCTTCGACTTCCACTTGGACTTGGATTTGACGTCATGTCCGAGCTTGAAGTGTATTATTATGTTTCACGTGTCAGACTACGTGGATTATGATTATGACTATTCCCTCATCTTATGAAAACTCTGAAACTTTATTCATTTCTTTTTTGATATTTGCACTTCATTTTATGTTATGATTTCTCTTCTGTTACAACCTTAGGGACGTTAATGCTCGTTAAATCAAGTATTAGGGTTATTGGCCTCACCACAACAACAACAACAACTACCAACTACCAAACCCACAGGCAGTGACAAGTAAGTCTTTATTTCTATAGCGCTTTTCACAGACATTTTTGTCACAAAGACACTTTACAGATCATTATTCAGCATTATTTATTCACTCTGTACCTGGTGATGTAAAATTCTATTGTAGCCACAGCTGCCCTGGGACAGACTGACAGAAGCACAGCTGCCATGCCAATCGGCACCATCAGTCCCTCCGACCACCACCAACCACTTTCATACTAGGCAATGTGGGTGAAGTGTCTTGCCTAATTACACAACGCCAGTTTTGCCTCTGGCGCCCCCCTGTGACTCCTGATTATGCCTTATGGGATCAATAAAGTTTTCTGAATCTGAATTTGAATCTGATTTTCCCAGCGTCTCCCATCCAAGTACTAACCAGGTCCAGCCTTGTTTAGCTTCTGAGATCTGAGGGGATCAGACTTTTACAAGCTGGTATGGCCACAAATGATGATATGATACGGACGCGGTAAAATATTGCCGTGATACGAGCGACTGAAATGATCATTTAAACCACCAAAGTGTCCAAACACAATGAAAACACTTCACATTTACACGTCACAGTGAGCGGAGCCATCCTGGAGTCTGACTCGCTCAGTCTACTTTTTCCGCCACCGAGTTCCGAGTCGCGCCGTCCCAGGAAAAGGGGCATGTCGCGTGTCACTTGGCAACTTCCTCAGAAAACCGATTCGGAAGGAAAATTGAACGCAGGGTGAGTCTGGTTTGGTCTCCATGAAGATAGAAAGTTTTAACACCAAACTGTGAAACATTCCAGACAAAGCAATAACATCTCCATGGAGAAAAGCATTTGAGAAACCCTCCACCAGAAAAGTTACACAATGCACCGTTAAGGCCAATCTCTGAAATTATAACTCAAAGTTTTTTCCAGACTCTGCAGGGTAGAATTGTCTCATATTTACAGTGTTACTAAACGGTTGATCTGTTCTATTTTACACATCAACAAACCGACTCAAGTCAAACTAACCTCAAACCATGTCTGCACCACAGCCTGTTATTTTAACTTTCGACTCAAGTCTCCTGTCCCCGGTTTGTTTCCACTTCCATGTGACTCTGGCGGCTGCGCGTGCCGTGGACTCTCCGGGCCGGGGCTGGTGACAGATCGAGGTTTGGCGCTCGGCTGTGACGGAACACAGGGAGAAGGCTGCTCTTTCTCAACACAAAGGCTAAAGGTTCTGAAGGTTCTGGAGGTTCTGAAGGCTGGTCTGCTCATGGAAGAACACTGACACGACTACAGCGCTCGAGATAATGGCATTTTAAAGTGTGGATTTTACAGTTTGTGCGCAAGAGATTGGAATTCATAACTCAACTAGCAGGATTAAGATGAATAAAGCTACGTTCAGACGGCAGGGCTTTTTGTGAAATCTGATTGTTTTGCGAGATCGTTCACATTTCCAATTAAATGTGACTTGTATGCGATCTCCACTGTGAACTTTAAACGCCCCGCATGCGCACTGGAGGACACGATGACGTCACATACAGCGAGCGTGCTCAATGTTTATGAAAGTCGCCTTAACGCTGGGCTTGTCTCCCAAAATATGGTTCAGTTCTTCATAAAATGGACAGGTTACACATCCTTGGCCGCTTTGTTTGTTTAAGTCTTTAGACCCCTTCAATTTGTCCTGGATACAGCAATCCCCCCAAACATGAATTAACTCGCTGACCTCGCTTTTCCTCCTTGGACAAGACTCCGAGCCTGACATGTAGGTGGGATGAATGTGACCTGACCGTTCAGACTGAAGTCGCATGTCAAAAGATCAGATATGTATCAGTTTCAGGAGCACATATCCAAGTGTCCTGGGTTGCATTTGAAAAAATTGGATCTGTGTTGCTCAAACTGTCATTAAAAGATCAGATACAGGAGCATAGGGGCAAAAAAAATTGGATTTGGCTCACTTCAGGCTGCGGTCTGAATGTAGACTAAGACAGATCACTATTACTGCTGTCTGATTGTGTGCCAGGTTTGGTCTGACAGAAGATCAGAGAAAACAGGTGAGACTGAACAAAGGCCAGGTGAGGGGAGGGGGACAGGTTTCACAGCTGAGATACATCGATCAAAACAGAAATGACAAACTAAGGCCCAGGGGCCAAATTTGGCCCATGACATAATTATATTTGGTCCATGAGATCATATCAAATATGTATTAGAGCTGCCTGCTGCCTACAGATAGACTATAGAGACATTATTTATTTAAAATATTGTTATTATTTTAATATTCTGCTTGTTCTGGATTCAATGTTTGAGCAAAACTATTATTAAACATTTATTTTAATAAGAAAAGGTTTAACATTACACATTTCTAAAGAAGAATTTAGCCCACAACTTAGTCCCAATTTTTAATTTTGACCCTCTGTGATTTTGAGTTTGACACCCCTGTGTTAAAATAAACTCATTTAAGAGGCTTCTTTAGTCTTTGATGAGTGTTGAAACATTTTCACTCTAAAACCTTTGTCTAGTTGACAGTGTTTTCTTTTGTTCACTAACCTTTACCTTACTAACCCATCTAGCTGGATGCCTCTTCATTTGAGCGCAGAAGCTTGAAACTCTTTTATGTGCTGCAAATTTTGGCAAAAGTTAAAATTTTTCAACTCGAAACGTGCAGCATAACCAAAGTGTTGGGAAGGTGACTTTTAAAATGTATTCCCCTACAGATTACAGATTACATACCCCAAAATGTAGTTTGTAACGGAATCCATTAAATTACTTAAAGTGAGTAATGTAATCTGAATACTTTGGATTACTTGATTTGCTGTAGAGAAGCAAAGACGAGGAAATCATAACATAAGAAGTTTTGTCTGATAAAAGAAAATAAAAAGTCCAGACTTTACTGAACCGTAATTAAAAATATTATTGATAGAAAAAGAGGAGACACGTTCACGCAGCATGATTTAGTCCTGTTAAATCCTGTTTTAGACCTGGTTTTAGTCCTGGTTTAGTCCTGTTAAATCCTGTTTTAGACCTGGTTTTAGTCCTGTTTTTGTCCTGTTTTATTCCTGGTTTTAGACCTGGTTTATATCTAGTTTAGGCCTGGTTTTAGTCCTGGGTTTAGTCCTGGTTTAGTCCTGGTTTAGTCCTGGTTTAGACCTGGTTTAGATCTAGTTTATACCTCATTTTAGTCCTGTTTTTGTCCTGTTTTAGTCCTGGTTTTAGTCCTGGTTTAGACCTGGTTTAGATCTAGTTTAGGCCTGGTTTTAGTCCTGGGTTTAGTCCTGGTTTAGTCCTGGTTTTACACCTGGTTTAGACCTGGTTTAGACCTGTTTTAGACCTGGTTTTAGTCCTGTTTTAGTCCTGTTTTTGTCCTGTTTTAGTCCTGGTTTTAGACCTGGTTTAGAACAGGTTTAGTTTCCCGCAATGAGTGGAATTACTGAAGAAAAAAAAAAAAAAAAAAAGTAGCCCAAAATGTGAAAAAAGGAAAATACCTCCATGTAATCCATTTATTTCAACAAAGTAACTGTAATCCAATTACCACTCACTGAAACAGTAACCGAATACAGTTACTCATAATTTGTACTCTGATTACATTACTCCGGTACATGTAATCTGTTACTCCCCAACACTGAGCATAACACACTGTGGCAACGCTGTATCTCCAAAGACTTGTAAACCGGTCCTTTGTGCGTGTTTTGGGCTGACAGAGTGAACCACACTGCTCATAAGAAACCCACCCAGACACGAAGAGAACATGCAAACTCTGCAGAGGATTGACCACCCCTCGATTTAAAGGTTGTATGGAGGATTTTTTTTTCGTTTCAAACTGTCAGTGAAAGATTAAAATACCATTACAGAGACGAAGCAGCTTTGTAATTATGATGACCAAAAAAAAAGAACAAAAATCGATCAACTGTGGACGTAGTGAGGCCAGATAAACATCAGCCAATAGAAAACGAGGCTCCCTCATTTTCTATTGGCTGTTAGGTTGTCAATTAAACTCCCTAGTATAACTGACTCGTCGGAGCGCGGGGATTACGTGGTTTACGCAGCGGTTCTTCGAGGCTTTTTCGAACTGTCGCTTCCTCGCATTTCGCACAAAGTTTGTCGCGACGGCGGACGAGAATCCACGACCGGTTCGCCGCAAAAGAAAGTGCGTTTTTGAGGTCGCTGAAAGAAGAAGAGAAGAGGAAAAGGAGCAAAGCCAAACAGAGGTGATTCTTAGAGATCTCGTCCAGCGATGGCGCGACCGAAGCAGACGAAGGGTCTAAAAAGTGACGCGTCGGTCGCTGAATTACTTCTAGACAGGAAACTTCAACAGTAATTCTGAACGCGCACAAGGACTGTCGCTGTATTTCTCTTCCCTTAAAAAAATCCTCTATACAACCTTTAAACCCGCAAACCTTCAAAGTCGATGCACGTCCCTTAATTGTTCGTCCAACCGGCTTGAAAAAGAAAGGGCCTGCGTTCACTTTTCATTTCACCAGAGCCCCAAAACCTTCCACAAACGCCCAAATCAAAGCCCGTCTATACATTTTTATTTGACAATGATTCTCCAGATCAATACACCACATGCATTAGAAGCTGTGTGAGCGGACTGCAGAGCGGCTCGGGGGTTGTCACTTCGCGGTCGAGCTCCTGCAGATGTCAGGCTCGGTCGGCAGCGCCGGGCGACCACAGAGCGTCAGAGTGGATGTGTGTCATATAAGTGCCGCTCTGAATGGATAAAACAGCTGTCGGTCAGAGGCCCTGTCAGTTTATGGGAGGGTTTGTGGTTCTCTGTGTTTCATTATTCAGCTCTTTTCACATGTGAGCTCCCAAATTTTGACTTCCTGAGCCTGGCAGCGTTTCTTGGTTCTGGATCTTTTTGACAAGAAATTCCTGGTGAGTATCGTCACGTTTTTATATTTTATACGAATTTAAAGGCTTCATTTTACACAATAATGTTGTTTCCCCTTCATATCCAGGCTGAGTTCTTCTCTCAAACAGAAAAAAACATCCAACTTGTGATGTCATGTGGTGGTACAGGAAGTGCTCCACCGTGTTTTTAAACTCCACACACCTTCACTAGAATCATTTGGATCATTTCAGCCCCGGAATTGCCAATCCGTGTGTCATTCGTTCATTCGTTTTTCAATATTAAACCAAAAATAAGAAAACGAAAAAACAACAGTTTTCTTCATTGTTTGTGTCCAAAACCAAAATGAAAAAACAGATAATGATTCGTTTTTTTCAGTTTGTGATGATTACGATGAAATGAAGAATGGAAAAAAACGGATAACGAGACCAAGACCAGACCAGAACCAGACCGGGACCAGACCTGGACTGAGACCGAGACCAGACCGGGACTGAGATCGAGACCAGGCCAGGACCAGACCGGGACTGAGATCGAGACCAGGCCAGGACCAGACCGGGACTGAGACCGGGACTGAGACCGGGACCAGAGCACGACTGAGACCGGGACTGAGATCGAGACCAGAGCACGACTGAGACCGGGACTGAGATCGAGACCAGGCCGGGACCAGACCAAGACTGAGATCGAGACCAGGCCGGGACCAGAGCATGACTGAGACCAGGACTGAGATCGAGACCAGAGCACGACTGAGACCGGGACTGAGATCGAGACCAGGCCGGGACCAGAGCACGACTGAGACCGGGACTGAGACCGTGACAAGACCGGGACCAGAGCAGGACTAGAGCGGGCCTGAGACCGGGACTGAGACAAGGACTGTGACCGAGACCAGACCAGGACTGAGACCGAGACCAGGCTGGGACCAGACCAGGACCAGACTGAGACCAGACCGGGATTGAGACCGAGACCAGGCCGACGCCAGACTGGGACC
Organism: Boleophthalmus pectinirostris; assembly: GCF_026225935.1. Lineage (NCBI taxonomy): Eukaryota > Metazoa > Chordata > Actinopteri > Gobiiformes > Gobiidae > Boleophthalmus > Boleophthalmus pectinirostris. The sequence continues at coordinate 32,680,515 of NW_026571175.1, forward strand.
AGATTGGGACCAGACCAGAGGCTCAGAGCCCACGGCAGGGCCGGAGCTCGAAGCTGAGGCTCGGAGTCAAAGCTCAGAGTTCGCTCTAGTCATGCTCTGGTCCCTGTCTGGTCTCGGACCTGGATCAGTCCTGGTTCAGTTCACATACAGTGCAAAGTCCAGCATCGCAGTTACAGAAGTCACGTAAACAGGCCGTTATCCATTTCTTATTTAAACACAAAATTGAAAACTGAAAAAACAAATCATTATCTGTTTTTTCATTTTGGTTTTGGAGACAAATAATGAAGAAAATAGTTGTTTTTTCGTTTTCTTATTTTTGGTTTTATATTGAAAAACGACTGATCGAATGACACACGGATTATTGCCAATCCCTAACGAGCTTGTTAACTTTACAAGGTGGAACAGAGCGTTTTAGACTTTGGAGATGTAAACAGACTAATAAACCAGGATTACTTAAACATGTGAAAGAAACAAAACCCAACTCTGGTATGTTTTTGATGAGGAAACAACATTCTGACACTGCGTAAACCTCACAAGAGTCTATTTTCCATAATATAGAGTCTGTTTACAGTTGTTATGTAATAAATTAAAATAGTTTTGCCCCCGTAAATATATTGTAAAAGTAGTTCTTAGGGTCAAAATAAAACCACTGTGTTCTGTCTGCATCGAATTATAGTTCCTGGTTTGTAATTCTGCTGCACTGTTTGCATGCTAGTTGTTGTTTCACGTTAGTGTGACATCAAAACTTCGCTGTGGCATCTCAAAGCTTCGAAAAGTGCACATAAACTCATTGGTGATCAATAATGAAAACAGAAAACTGTAGAAAAGTGAGGAATATGTTTGGTCAGTTACAAACCATTTAAAATGAACTAATTCTGTTTTTTCATATTTATTAAGACAGTAAAAAATGTTATGATGCACTGGTCATTATAAACAAATTCTCTTTGTATGTTTGATTTTATGAGCTCTAACATCAACCTGCCCAGGGACGACAGGTGGAAATAAACACTTTCGCTACAACCTGGTACAAAGCATCTCTCCTGTTAAGATTCATGTGTCTCACTGAATAAATAAACTAAACTAAAAAGAAAAGACATTGTCATTTTTGCTTGTTATGATATTGGATGGAAAAACTAAAACTATTAGGTAACTATAGGAAAACGTCCAAGTTTCTTCTATTTATATAATATTATTGGATATAATTGGATTTATGTAGCACCTTTCAAGACACCCACACTTTGCAACATGATTCATTCACTCCACACTCATCGGTGGTAAGTTATGGTTGTAGCCACAGCTGCCCTGGGACAGACTGATGGAAGCGAGGACGCGACCACAGCCAACACTCACATGGCCAACACTCACACACCACTTTCACACCAGGCAATGTGGGCGAAGTGTTTTGCCTAAGGGCACAACAACAGTTATTTTGCCACTTTTTGCCTGATTCATCAGCCAGTTTCACTTTGTGGAAACCGTCTGACCTCGCAGCATTAGGATTCGTTCGCTCAATGGTAGGCGGGTACGTTTTTGATCTAATCAATCACTGCTATTTGGTCGTGACGTATGTAATGCACCAAATCCCGTAGGAAGAAGGACAATAACGTCTTTCCCCTTGATAAAATTCACCAAACATTCTCTTTGTTCTGGCTTTAAATCCTCGATTTCGTGAATCATTGCCAACACAGAATGTCTGTCTTCGTCTACATCAGGGGTGTCAAACTCAGGCTGTATCCAACTTACTTTGATCCCAAAGGGGCCGATCAGAAAATTCAAATATTTGTGCAGAGAAATGCAAATCTATTACAGAAATCTTTTTTTAATTGATGAACTCTTTCTTTTACAAAATATTAGAATATTATGAACAACCTGAAACTTTAAGAAAAATGTAATTTCAACACAATGTTTTAACATGAACTTGTATGCAAATAGGAATAAGTCCATTTTACTTGGAAAATTCTGCACTCAGTGTCCACTTTTCTCATGTTGGACATTTTGTTGATGAGGGTGTCACGGTCAACAGTCAAAACGATCGTCCTTTAAGAGCGTTTGGAAAGAGACAAGTCTTCATTTGTGCTGCTCTGGTGGCAGAGACACTGGAGATGCTGCGCAAAAAATTACCAATATTTTAATAGAAAATATAATTTAAATATTTTAGTAGAAAATCAGCCGAGGGTCAGATTAAAGGTCTTGGAGGGCCAGATCCGGCCCCCGGGCCATATGTTTGACATCCCTGGTCTACATCCATCTCGATGCTTTGTTTACTGTTGTGCTGTTCCACAAAACTACCAGGGTTCTTGAAAAACATCTAGTGTCTTCTGATTCCTGACCTAGTCGCTGGAGAGAAATGAAATTGAGCGGAGGCACTAGACACTAGCTCCAGCCTCGCTAGTTCAGTCTGAAATCTAACAAGATCAAGATTTGACAAGTCAGTTTGGCCATTTTCCTCTGTACCTGTATATTGTTTGGTATTTTGTTGTTTTTGTATGCATTACCAATATGCAAAGGTGCTAATAAAAATGCATAAAGAAATTCAAGTAATTAAAAACAATTTCCCATATTATTTTCAAAAATCCTACATTATTTTATCACCCATCTGTCTTCCGCGGTTCCTTCTATAGCAAAATATCTTCTCCCACAGTTGTACTACATTTCCAGATGCGACTAAAGCCTACATGAATTAACATCTCCATGGGATTTCCCTTTTATTATGTGCACGCAGACAGCCCTTCCGTGTCTCGCATTTATCAGACACTGTGGGGCCCTAATGAAATACATGCGCCGAGGAAAGACCAGACCGAGCGCTGTCCACCTCCACACAAACTCCACACACAAAAACGCCACAGAAACCCCACACAAAAGCTCCAGACGGGCCCAGCTGCTTTCACTTTCAGAGCGCATCAGCAGTAAAGAGAGCTTAGGAGGAGGTACACTTTGTTGTCAGGTTTATTTATCAAAGTAAAAGTCATGTTTCGAATAAGTGTAAGAAGCCATTTTGATTTAAGGACAATCGATCTTTTCAGTCATGTTGTTGTAGAAGTAATATTAAACTTATGGCGCGTTGTGTAACTTTTCTGGTGGAGCGTCTGTCAAATGCTGCTTTTTTTTTCCGTGGAGATGTTATTACTTTGTCTGGAACGTCTCACAGTACGGAATTAAACCTTTCAGACCAAGTTACAGGTCAGATCTGTGGAGAGGCGAGGTGTTTTTGAGCTATAAAAGCACCTGTAATGGAATAAATGTAAGGAAGAGCTGTTAATCCGCGTGTCGTTCGTTCATTTGTTTTTCAATGTAAAACCAAAAATAAGAAAACGAAAAAACAACTATTTTCTTCATTATTTGTCTCCAAAACCAAATGAAAAAACAGATAACGATTCATTTTTTTCAGTTTTTGATTTTGTGTTTAAATGAAAAATGGAAAAAAAAAAAAAAAAGGATAACATTTCCCATTTCCATTTCCCGTTTTCGTGACTTAAACTGCGGACTTTTGCTCCCCATACGGACTGAATGGACTGATCCAGGACTAAACCAGATCCGACCGGGCCCAGACCAGAACCGAGACCAGGACTGAGACCGGGAACAGGACCAGGACTGAGACCAAGACTGAGATCCAGACCGGGACTGAGACTGGGACAAGTCCGGGACTAGACCGGGACTGAAAACAGTTTAGTTCGGGTTTAGTCCTGGTTCAGTCCATTTGGGGTGCAAAAGTCCGGCATCGCAGTTTAAGTCACGGCTGGTTATCCGTTTTTTCCATTCTTCATTTAAACACAAAATCGAAAACTAAAAAAAAGAATCGTCATTTGTTTTTGTTTTTTCATTTTGATTTTGGAAAAAAATAATGATTTTTTATTTTTTTTTCTTATTTTTGGTTTTATATTAAAAAACAAATGAACGAATGATACACGAATTGCTGTTTAATGTCATACTGTGGAACATTCCAAGCAGAGCAATGACATTAGGGATGTAACAATATCCAAATCTCTCGGTACGATATTATCACGATATGCATCTCATGATACGATATTTATTGTGATATTTTGGAGAGGCTGATATAATTGTAGATTGTAGGACACTTTTTTGCTTTAAAATACCTTGACCAGATTTTGGTGTGAATTATTACTGTCATAATACCAAGAATTAGAGGAGAAGTAAAAACATATTTCTTCATGTTTTCTATGGTGAAATGAATCATGGGATATGTAGTTCCTGATGTTTTGTAGCTATTGGAGCTGTAAATCCATGCATTTAAGCAAAGGAACGTCTCATAATATTATTGTGAGACATTTGACAATACAATATCACAATATTTCGGTTATTGTTACATCCCTAATATCTGTAGAAACAAGCAGGTGAGGGATAGCCTGATTCATGAGCCGGTTTCACTTCGTGGAACCTGTCTGACCTCGCAGCATTAAGATTCGTTCACTTGACGGGTATATTAAGCTTAAGCAAATCCCATAGGAAGAAGGACAATAACGTCTTTCCCCTTGATAAAATTCACCAAACATTCTCTTTGTTCCGGCTTTAAATCCTCGATCTCGGGGAATCGTTGCCAACACAGAATGTCTGGTTCTTTGCTGATTGGCTGGTGCCTGAACTCGCACTTCCGGGGTTCTTACGAAACATCTAGTGTTTTCCGATTCCTGACCTAGTTGCTGGAGAGAAATTAAATTGAGCGGAGGCACTAGGTGGCGCCAGCCTGACTAGATGACAAACCTCCAACCAGAAAAGTTACACAATGCACATTTAATAGATCATTTCAGTTATGGAGTCAGATCTACAAAGAAATATAAAACTTAAAACTGGGGTACCTGATTCTCACACCGTGGACAGAGGAAGTAAGCTCTCACAAAACACGAACAGGCTCATATTACGATATTTTCTGTGTTATATTGTTGTTTCCTCATCACAAACAGACCTGCAGTTGTGTTTTGTTTCATTCACACATGTTTAATACACAAATCCTGGATATTTAGTCTGAGTTCTTGTCTCAAACAGAAAATCCTTGGTTCTGTTTTCAAACTCCACACACCTTCACTAGAATTTGGGTCGTTTCAGCCCTGGAATTGCCAATCTCTACTGAAATAACGGTAAAAGGAGCTGTTAACTTGGAAACTACCACTTTATGAAAGTTGAACAGAGCATTTGGAGCTTTGGAGACGTAGACAGACTAATATTAAAGAGTTACTCAAGCGTGTGAATGAAACAAAACACAACCCCAGGTCTGTTTTTGTCTTTTATATCCACATACATTTTCAGGTATGTGCACCTCTCTAGAACGCAGCCAATCAGAGCGTTATTTTCAGAGTTTACTTCTGGGTTGACAAAAAATAAAAACGATTTACTGTTAACTACAGTCAGCAGCAGTGATTTCAGCTTGTCACAAAATGCTGCTTTTACGATATAATCTTTGGGGTGAAACACAACATTTATCCATTTACAGAAAAAATCAGGTATCCCAGCTTTGAGACTTTTTGATGAAGCTCTACTGTGTTTTTAAAGTCCATACACCTTCACCAGACTGATGTTTTCAGTGCTCACGGTGCCTCCAGTAAACTGTATGAATGACCTCTGTCCATGTTTAGTCCTTTGGGAGCTGCACCCAAGTTTTCTTCTGTCAAAGTCACAACACAACTTCAAACTGATGGACTGGCAAACTGAGACCAGCTGTGTCTTTTGAATAGTCTGAGTTGTTGTTGTTACAGCCTCTACTGAACCTGATCATTTAAACTAACATTGCTCATTATACAGTGACACCGCCACAGAATCAGCATTTTAACATCAGTTATTCTCAAATAAACACTATGGGCCCAAAGAATGTTGTGATGACCTCTGAACCCCAGAAGGTTTGATCCTCTCCAGTCTCAAGTCACTGGGTGTTTCTCATTTCCCAGGATCCTTCCTCCAAAGACCACCGTGTAGCACTCCCCCGAAGCAGAGCCTGTATCCTGCTCACAGCACCTGGACGTGCACGTGGAACAGGCTCTGGGGAGAGCGACTGCGCCGTGTCAAATCAAACTCGATAAAACCCAGAAGTTTAATCAGTGCTTCTACAAATGAGCGTTCAGAGGAGCCCTGATGACATCGTTCAGAAGCCGAGGATCCTGGCAATTGGGAAACACCCAGTGTGGTCCTCTGTGCAGGTCATAGCTGTGCCTGTTCAGAGCTGCGCTCACTGTCTCCACTGTCCTCCTCATGAGCACCTCTGGGTGAGGACAGAGCAGTGGGGGAGGGGAGGCCCGCTCTGGGGGAGTCGTTCAGTGGCCTGGGGGAGCCAGAAGGAGGCGACAGTCCCACTAGTCCTGAGAACTCAGAGGGCAGTAAAGTCCCCTTCTTCACGTGGTTCAGTTCTTTCTCTCTGGCCGCTGGTCCCTGTTGTCCTCCTTTCACACGTTTCCACTTCATCCGACGGTTCTGGAACCAGACCTTCACCTGTGAGAAGAACACACGTCAGCGTCAGATCATCACATCATCGTCACGCACTGTACATGCCCTCGATATTAAAATGCACCTCGAGTTTGTCTCCAGGAGGATGTTATTGCTTTGCCTGTAATATTCCACAGTATGACATTTTAAGTTCTTCTCTAAAACAGAAAACACCGTTCCACCTTGTGAACTCCAGTCACCTTCACTAGAATCATCTGGATCGTTTCGTCCCTGGAATCACTGCTCTCTATTAAACAAACAGTAGCAGTTAACTTGAAAACTATCACGTCATGACATCACGAGGGGGGAGCATTTTCTGATTTGGAGATGTAGACAGACTAATAATAAAAGGTTCCTCAAACATGTGAATGAAACAAAACACAACTCCAGGTCTATTTTTGAGAAGGTAACAACATTATAACACTATTTAAAGCTCACAAGAGTCAGTTTAGGACTTTTAAACATACAACTTTGGGGAGAAAAACGTGAATATACATTTATTTTGTGTCATATATATCTCCTTTAAAGCTACCGCCAGCCCGCCTCTGTTGCATTCTCACGCTTCACCACTAGATGCTGTCTCTGTTACTGCTGTCTGATAACGTACAATCTTTGCTCTGACAGAAGAAAACCAAATGAAATAAGCTCTAAAACAGTATTATTGTTTTTCATTTGCTGTGCTTTTCATAATGACGAATGGCCCGGGAGCAGGCCAGTGATTACATAATGGACGCTGCCGTGAGTAGCGCTGATGGGGGCTGACACATGAGCTCCGGGGGCTGAATCTGCTTTCCCTGACTCCGCACTTTATTTAGTATCGGGGTCTCACAGTCTCATGCTCACTCCTCCGACGCACCCCGCTTCTCCGCGCAGTGACAGATATATTCCTGTTACCTCCGCTAACCCCAAATAAGACTCACTCCACGTTTTGGCCGGTAAATGCCGAGATGATTTCGCGGGGAGCATCTGGTCTCGATTAGATAGTACACACAGATAATTTCAGCTCCCAGTCTCGGGTTTTGTCTTTCACGCCGTGGACTCGTGTTAGCACAGGTGGACCGCGGCCTTATCGGACTCTGACATCCTAATGATCTCACAGGTCCCGACCCAAAACAAAGCGGGTATTTCCTACGAGCAAAAAGAAGGTGTCAGGTTTTTTTTTTTTTTTTTTTCGTGTCTAAGTCTGTCATGATTATTACTATTTCGACTTAAAGGTTGTATGGAGGATTTTTTGTTTGTTTCAAATTGTCAGTGAAAGTTTAAAACACCATTACAGAGACGCAGCAGCCTTGTAATTATGATGACCAAAAAAAAAAAGAAAGAAAATCTATCAACTGTGGACGTGTTGAGGCCAGATAAACATCAGCCAATAGAAAACGAGGCTGCCTCATTTTCTATTGGCTGTCAGGTTGTCACTCAAACTCCCTACGTTTCTAAGGTAACTATGCAGCAGTTCTTAGAGGCTTTTTTCTAATTGTGGCTCTCTCGCAGTTCGCATAAAGTTTGTTGCGATGTCGGACGAGAATCCACGACCAGTTCGCCGCAAAAGAACGTCGGTTTTTGAGGTCGCTGAAAGAAGAAGAGAAGGAGAAAAGGAGCGAAGACAAACTGAGGTGATTCTTGGAGATTCCTTCCAGCGATGGCGCGACTGAAGCGGACGAAGGGTCTAAAAACTGAGGTGTCGGTCTCTAAATTATTTCTAGAGGGAGCTGTGGAGGAGGAAGGTGGTGTCACGCATGCACTACATTTGAAAAAGGACTGTCGCTGGATTTCTCTTTCCTTAAAAAAATCCTCTATACAACCTTTAAGCCATGTTATAATGTTGTTACCTCCTGAAAACAGACCTGGAGTTGTGTTTTGTGTAACTTTATTATTAGTCTGTTTACATCTCCAAAGCTCAAAATGCTCTGTTCCACCTTGTGATGTCATGAAGCGGTAGTTTTCATGTTAATAGCTCCTTTTAAGACCGAGGTCCCGCACAGGTCCTTTTTTGGAGACCCGCCCGTTAACCCGTGATTATATCAAAGTTAAATCCGCACCAGTCTGGACCCGTTAACATTCCACCCATTACTCGCCCGTGCCCGTGATAAATCGGGGTCAGACCATTAGTCCAACAGCCCAATAGTGTAGGACTAAACCAGGGCTAAACCAGGACTACACCAGGACTACACCAGGTCTAAACCAGGTCTAAACCAGGACTACACCAGGACTGAACCAGGACTAAACCAGGAATAAACCAGGTCTAAACCAGGTCTAAACCAGGACTAAACCAGGACAACACCAAGACTGAACCAGGACTAAACCAGGACTACACCAGGAATAAACCAGGACTAAACCAGGACTAAACCAGGGCTAAACCAGGACTACACCAGGAATAAACCAGGACTAAACCAGGTCTAAACCAGGTCTAAACCAGGACTACACCAGGACTGAACCAGGTCTAAACCAGGACTACACCAGGACTGAACCAGGACTAAACCAACACCGTGTCATTAGTGGATTGTAAATTTAAACACGCTGCAACCGCAGAGCCGATCACCAGGTCTAAACCAGGACTAAACCAGGACTAAACCAGGAAAAACCAGGAATAAACCAGGTCTAAACCAGGACTAAACCAGGACTGGACCAGGACTAACCAGGACTGAACCAGAACTGGATCAGAACTTAACCAGGACTAAACTAGGACTGGACCAGGACTGAACCAGGACTTAACAAGGACTGGATCAGGACTTAACCAGGACTAAACCAAGACTGGATCAGGACTTAACCAGGACTACACCAGGACTGGACCAGGACTACACCAAGACTAAACCAGGACAAACCAGGACTTAACCAGGACTGGATCAGGACTTAACCAGGACTGGATCAGAACTTAACCAGGACTAAACTAGGACTGGACCAGGACTGAACCAGGACTAAACCAGGACTGAACCAGGACTAAACCAGGACTAAACCAGGACTGAACCAGGACTGGATCAGGACTTAACCAGGACTAAATCAAGACTGGATCAGGACTTAACCAGGACTTAACCAGGACTACACCAGGACTAAACCAGGACAAACTAGGACTTAACCAGGACTGGATCAGGACTTAACCAGGACTAAACCAGGACTTAACCAGGACTACACCAGGACTACACTAGGATTTAACCAAGACTAAACCAGGTCTGAACCAGGACTGAACCAGTACTACACCAGGACTAAGCCAGTTCTAAACCAGGACTTAACGGTGTCTAAACCAGGAGTGCAGCTGCTGAACCCGATCACTTCCGCTGATGGTTTTATGTAATAAAAACACTCAAGTCTCTCTCAGCCTGGTCTCTCATCGTTCCAGGAAAACACTGGTAAATGTCACTTGTTTCCGGGGCAACAGACGCCTTGGACGTGCGTCAAGTATTTTTCTCCCGTTCGTCGTCCGTGTGTAATCACTACCCGCCCGTAAAATTCCAGGACTTTAAATCCCGCCCATTTCAGCAACTATTTTCGAATACCCGACCTGGTGCAGGACTCTGACACAGACACTGGGGGCGAGGTGGGTTAAGTGTCTTGCCTAAGGACACAACAACAGCATTCATCTGTGGGAGCTGGAATCACACCAGCCAAACTGTGAGTCAGTGGGTCTGACCGCTCAAATAATGATGTTTATGTCGAGAGCGGGATTCGAACCGCAAACCTTGGGATAAGTGGACAAAACGCTCTTACCAACTGAGCTACTGTCGCTCTAGTAACTTTTATCTTCAGTTCAGTAGAGACTGGAAATTCCAGGTCTGAAATTATCCAAATGATTCTAGTGAACGTGTATGGAGTTTGAAAAGACAGTGGAGCACTTCCTGTATTACCACATGACATCACAAGGTGGAACAGAGTGTTTTCTGTCTGAGAGAAGACCTCGGCGTAAATATGCAGCGTGTTAATTCAAACATTCTTTTGTACCACTAGCTGTTAAACTGCTAAACTCAGATAATGCAGTTAAAAAATAATTATAAAAGGCTTAGGGATTGTGCAATCAAAACTGCACATAGCTGTAGGGAATGTGCAATAATTATATCTAAAACTGCACATAGGTGTAGGGAATGTGCAATAATTATATCTAAAACTGCACATAGGTGTAGGGAATGTGCAATAATTATATCTAAAACTGCACATAGGTGTAGGGAATGTGCAATTAAAGCTACACATAGGCTTAAGGAATGTGCAATAATTAATCTGCACATAGGCTAAGGGAATGTGCAATAATTATAACTAAAACTGCACATAGGCTTAGGGAATGTGCAATCAAAACTGCACATAGGCTTAGGGAATGTGCAATAATTATAACTAAAACTGCACATAGGCTTAGGGAATGTGCAATAATTAATAGAACAGAAGAATGCAAGGGTTTGCCTGTTAAGGATAATTTAAGGGTCCTGTTGGTGCATCACTCGTGGTCATACTGGTCTCATATTTACTTTGTTTTATGGTGTTTGTTTATGTGCTGCTTTGTGTTGTGTTGTCCTGTTTTTTTTGATCAAACCCCCTGTTCCAAGACAAATTTCTCCCATGGGAGACAATAAAGGATTATCTTATCTTATCTTAAACATGTGTGAATGAACCAAAACACAACTCCAGGTCTGTTTGTGATGAGGAAACAACAAAAGAACACAGATCAGAAAAAAGCGTAATATTGGCCCTTTAAGTCGGAGGTTTTTCGCGCTCGATTGTCCGATTCCAGACTCTGCAGAATAGAGAATGGACTGGGTTTTTCAGGCGATATAGGAAGTGTACATAGTAAGATTCGCACTCAAACTTATTCCACTGGTGTAAAGAGACCGTGGACAGGAAGAGCCGCGTCCTTGGAGAGTTGTCCTGGCGGAGCTCGGAGCCAAACGCCTTCTGCTGCCTGTCGAGAACTATTTTGACTTTTCCTTTTGTAAATTCCGGGATTTAAACAACCCTGATCATTTTTCAACAAAACCATTTTAAGATTTACAGGTTCGCTTTTATGCTCCGGTTTGCCTTGAGTTTTAGGTTAATTTATTGCTTAAAGTTTCCTTAAAGGTATTAAACGTATCCTTGTTCAACTTTTTTTTGTCTTGGAAGTGGAGTTATTATTCCAGCCATCCGTTGGTGCAAAAACAGTGCGGGCTTCTTACCAAAATATAAAAATGATGTTTTGTGGATTTTTGTTCATGGAATAAATGATCGTCTTGCAGCATAAACATCTTCTGCGTCTGAAAGCTTCTGAGCCACAGTTTATGACTTGGCCGCCAACGCTGAGTTTTACACTTTTAATTGTATCAGGTCGTAGGTTTTATTTGAAATCTTCTTGGCCGAAACTCCCGAGCCACACGCCATTCTCTCGCACGATCGACTTTGACGTTTGTCCACAAAGAAACACTGGGACTTTTTATATTGTAATAAAATACTTATACTTGGAATGGGCTGCATATCTGTTCCGGTATCGGTATCGGCCGATATCGATTGACTTGATAAAATGTTCTGTAAAGACCACACAGGTGCTCAGATTTTATTGGTTCACTCAGTTGAGGTGAAACGTTTTTATTGCATTTTTGCGTGTGGTCCTTTATATCACTCAGTATCGTTATCAGTGTTGGGGAGTAACAGATTACATGTACCGGAGTTATGTAATCAGAGTACAAATTATGAGTAACTGTATTCAGTTACAGTTACTGTTTCAATGAGTGGGAATTAGATTACAGTTACTTTGTTGAAATAAATGGATTACACAGAGGGATTTTACTGTTTTCACAGTTTGGGCTATATCCCTTTTTTTTTTTTTTTTTTGGTAATTCCACTCATTGCCGGAAACTAAACCAGGTCTAAACCTGGTCAAAACCAGGTCTAAAACCAGGTCTAAAGAAGGTCTAAACTAGGACTAAACCAGGACTAAACCAGGACTAAAACCAGGACTAAAACCAGGTCTAAACCAGGTCCAAACCAGGTCCAAACCAGGTCTTAAACCAGATCTAAAACCAGGACTAAACCAGGACTAAAACCAGGTCTAAACTATGTCTCAAACAGGATTTAACAGGAGTAAACCATGCCGTGTGAACCATGTCTACTCCTCTTCTATCAATAATATTTTTAATTTGGTTCAGTAAAGTCTGGGCTTTTTATTTTCTTTTATCAGACAAAACTTCTTATGCTATGATTTCCTCGTCTTTGTTTCTCTACAGCAAATCAAGTAATCCAAAGTATTCAGATTACGTTACTCACTTTAAATTATTTAATGGATTCCGTTACAAACTACATTTTGGTGTATGTAATCTGTAATCTGTAGGGGAATACATTTTAAAAAGTAACCTTCCCAACACTGATCGTTATTTATCATTATTATGGCGATATGACGTATTATTGGCGTCATCTCCAGACGCACAGGTGACGTAAGTGGAGATCGGACGCGCGCGGACACGTGCAGTATAGAGTGACGTCACACGCCAAATTGGACGCTCGCGCTGTCAAGGAGCTGTGGATATGGTATCGCTTTTGGATTATTACATTTTCCACGCGTTGTTGGATTATAATTCTTCGTGGGAGCTGCTGGGCTTTGGTGCGGAGCCGAACTGAACCGGACCGGACCGGACCGGACTGGACCGGACCGGACTGTGGACGCGCGGTGATCGTGAGTACAGACGTCGGCTTTGTTACGAACACCTGTCAGTCATAAAACGCTGCGTGGCGTGCGTAAAACTTCGGGAACTTTTGGGACACGTTAACGGAGGTAAGTTTGTGGTTATTTGGGTTCCTGTCTGTGAACTGTTTGTTTTTGTTACTGTCGACTTTTGTTGGTTTTTGTGGAGGTAGATTTCTTTGGCCATGCACTGATTAATACATCGGAGTATAAGGGTCAGATAAAAAAAAAAAAAAACATGCTGGCGCTACGAGAATAAAGTCGTAACATTTTGACATTAAAGTCGTAATATTATGAGAATAAAGTCGTAGTCAAAATAAAGTCATAATATTATGAGAATATCGGCGGCTCGGAAAGTCTGAACGAGTGGAGAATGGAGAATTTGGAGCATTTTCTAAAGGAGAAAAATCTGTGTATCATTCGTTCATTCGACTGAACAAGAACTGAATCAGGACTAAATCAAGTCTGGAACCAAACCAGAAAGACCAGGATTAAGACCGGGACCAGACCAGGACTGAAAACGGTTTAATCCTAGTTTAGTCCTGGTTTAAGTCACGGAAACGGGAAATGGCGTCTACGTGACTTTAAAATGCGATGCGGGACTATTGCGCCTCATACGGACTGAACCAGGACTGAACCAGGACTGAACCAGGACTAAACCGTTTTCAGTTCTTGTCTGATCCCGGTCTCAGTCTTGGTCCCTGACTCAGTCCTTGTCTAAGTCCTGGTCTCAGTCCCGGTCTGGTCTCGGACCTCGTTTAGTGATGGTTTAGTCCTGGTTTAGTCCTGGTTTAGTCCTGGTTTAGTCCTGGTTTAGTCCTGGTTCAGTCCGGAGGCACAAATAATGAAGAAAATTGTTGTTCGTTTTCTTATTTTTGCTTTTATATTGAAAAAAAAGTTTCTTCTTCTGCCGCATTTTTCACTTTGACTTTGATTTTATTATGACTTCATTCTTGTAATATTATAACTTTATTCTCATAATATTACGACTTTAATTTAACTTCGACTTTATTCTCATAAAATTCTGACTTTATTCTCATAAAATTACTACTTTTTCTGGCTTTGACTTTATTCTCATTAACTACGACTTTAATGTCAAAATGTTACGACTTTATTCTCGTAGCGCCAGCATCTTTTTTTTTTTTTTTTTTCTGACCCTTATACTCCGTCGTACATTAATGTCAGGACACGTCCATAAAAATCCGGTTATTTGAGGTCAAAAACGCTTTTCTTCTATTTTCATTATTTCACGCCCTCTGATTTAAATAGTAGCGCTGTAGCTTTTCTTTTTTGAAGACCAGCGAAGATTTACTGTAAAAATCGGAGTGTTACATCGCTGTAAGTTTTACACAAATATGTAAGAAATAATTTTAAATCCCAGGTAAGTGCATTTTGTTATTATTTTTTCAAAAGTTAAGTCAAATTGTAATTTTTATCTTTATCTTCAGCTTAAGATACATTTGTAGGCCTATGGGTTTTAAAAGATACGTTTTTAGATTTTTGTTTATATCCGGCTTTTCCGCACATGCGCAGTGGCTTGTAGGCAAAAATCCATCTGGCCGTTCTTTTGTGTTGACAGTTGCGTTGCGTATGTCTGACATGAGATAACTCGTTTTATTTTGAAGTAGGTTTTGTATATAATTGTTTTGACATGACTTCATCTTTTTACTCTAAGTCACTGAATGTTGAGGATCAAAACTGTTACTTTGAAAAGTTAAAACTCGCCGATAACTGTTGACGATGTTGATGTTGTACTGTTGTGTGACGACGGTTGATGTTATACGGCGATAACTATTGACGATGTTGTTGACTTGTTGATATGGAGCTTTTTGCCTAAATAAAATGGCGAACATGACATCATCGTGTCATGGGCCAAGTATCAGATATCAGTATCGGCTCACAACAATATTGGCCCATCCTTAAAGATTAATGTGTAAACTATACAAACAATGACATAAATGTCCATAATCAGTGTATTTATACAGGCCTGCGTGTGATTAAACGGTTGCTTCATCATTTTGGAGAATTTTCGGAGGCCTAAACAATATTTTCCGCTCACTTTCCAGCTCAGTTTTACATTAAGATCTTGGGATATATTGTGGCTTAAAGGGAAACCGTTCCTGACAGCAGCCTTGTTTTCATAACAGACATCATGAAAATAGCTGCAGCCGGTCCAGAGTCGGGTAATTACGGCGCGTCGATGATAGACCCTGAACAGTTGAACATGTCGTGCTAATGCTCTGCGGCTAATCTCTTCCATCCCGCAGAAACTCTTTGAATCGTCCCCGAGACTCTCCGTGTCCGTGAACCGACCGAAGAGGAGCTGAGCCGAGGAGACATCAGAGTTAGATTCCCACGGTGGATCGTAGCGAAGTAAATGTGGTATAGTACTTCACTTAAAGCTGCACTGTGGAACTTTTTGGTTGGGGTCAGAGTCCTGCGTAGTTGCTGAAACGGGCGGGTTTTAACGTTCTGGAATTTCATGGCCGGGAGTGCGTACAAAATGTGGGTGAGTCAGGTAAGTCAAAAGAAAGACGAAAATACTTGACGCGTGGCCAGGACGTGTTTTTCCCTGGAAACGAGTGACATTTTCCGGTCTTTTCCCGGAACGATGGACCAGACTGAGAGAGACTTTAGTGTTTTTATTACAAAAAAACATTAGCAGAGGTGTGTGCTCCTGGTTTAGTCCTGGTTTAGTCCTGGTTTAGACCTGGTTTAGACCTGGTTTAGTCCTGGTTTAGTCCTGGTTTAGACCTGGTTTAGACCTGGTTTAGACCTGGTTTAGACCTGGTTTAGTCCTGGTTTAGTCCTGGTTTAGTCTGGTTTAGTCCTGGTTTAGTCCTGGTTTAGACCTGGTTTAGACCTGGTTTAGTCCTGGTTTAGTCCTGGTTTAGTCCTGGTTTAGTCCTGGTGTAGTCCTGGTGTAGTCCTGGTTTAGACCTGGTTTAGACCTGGTTTAGACCTGGTTAGTCCTGGTTTAGTCCTGGTTTAGACCTGGTTTAGACCTGGTCCTGGTTTAGTCCTGGTTTAGTCCTGGTTTAGTCTTGGTTTAGTCCTGGTGTAGTCCTGGTGTAGTCCTGGTTTAGTCCTGGTTTAGTCCTGGTTTAGTCCTGGTTTAGTCCTGGTTTAGTCCTGGTTTAGTCCCTGTCCAGTCCTGGTGTAGTCCTGGTGTTGTCCCGGTGTTGTCCAGTCCAGTCCTGTCCAGTCCTGGTCCAGTCCTGGTCCAGTCCTGGTCCAGTCCTGGTTTAGTCCTGGTTTAGTCCTAGTCCAGTCCTGGTATAGTCCTGGCAATTGGTTCGGCGGTTGTGGCGTCTCTATATTTATACTAATGACACTGGTTTACTCTTGGGTTAGACCTGGTTAAATCCTGGTGTAGTCCTGGTCCAGTTCTGTGTTGTCCTGGTGTAATCCTGGTGTAATCCTGGGGTAGTCCTATTGTAGTCCTGGTTTAGTCCTGGGCTATTGGGCTGTTGGACTAATGGTCTTACCCTGATTTATCACGGGCACAGGCGGATAACGGGTGGAATGTTAATGGGTCCGAGCGAGTGCAGATTTAATTTATACAATCAGGAGTTAACAGGCGAGTGTGGTGCTGTGCTGCGCAGGTGCTGGTCTCCAAAAATGGACCCGGTTGTGGGTCCATCACCTGCTTGCTTCTATGGATATGTCATCACTTTCCCTGGAATGTTCCACAGTATGACATTAAACAGCTCTACTTTACATTTATTCAATCAGAGGTGGTTTTATAGCTCTATGCTGTGAGCGGGGGCGCCTCTCCACAGATCTGACTTGGCCTAGTTTGGTTTCCATGATGATAGAAAGGTTTAAAGCCACACTGTGTAACATTCCAGTCAAAGCATTAACATCTCCAAAAAGAAAAACCTCCACTGGAAAAGTTACCTAAAATTTGTTCTTATAACTTTTTTTTGTAAATGCACATTTTTAACTGGATAATTTTTACTTTAATTTCACTACATTTGAGAGCAGGTATCTGTACTTTCTGCTCCACTACGTTTTGCATCTGGCCTGAAAAGTAGAAGAATTTTTGTTATTATTGTTTAGGCCTGTTGAAAAGATCGAGGGGTTTATTTTTAAACCAAGTTCATAGTTTGAGCAAACAAAAATATACAAATAAAAATAATATTGATTCAGTTGTTTCTTTTGGACAAAATTCAGCACAAATCTTTATCAAACATTTGAAGCATTATTGGATCTCTAAATCTGCACAAAGTACTTTGACTCTTTAAGTACATTTGTAAACAGATACTTCAATTACTTAAGTAGTCTTTTTAAATACTTTTGCTCCAGTATCTGTACTTTTACTTGAGTAACAAAACTGAGAACTTCTTCCACCACTGTTAGATTCACGGAGTGTTGCAAAAACGTGTGGGTTTAAAACTAAACACCAGAAACGCTGCATGTGTATTTTGCCCTATGCAGGTGTAAAAACTGCACATTTTTTTAACGTGTTTTATTAGACAAATAAAACCAGACGATACATTCAGGCCTATTAAGTTCGTTATTTCCGTTGTTCTGTACACACACAGTTTGAACGTTGACCTGTGGCTGTGGTTTACACCGGTAAACCTGTCCAAAAACCACACACTTTGACAAAAACGGTATGATCCAGAGTTTGAATTTTAAATATTTGGAAGTAATTACAGAGCACGGGGCGGGAATAGGTGAAAACAGACATCGCAGAGATCACTAGATTACTCAAACATTCATGGAGGGTGTATAAAACATCTTTAGGCATGTTTTTAATGAGGGAACGATGTTGTAAAACGGCATATTTGCATAATTCCCCTCATCTTTAACAGTTCCATACAGTGGTCCCTCGTTTAATGCGGGTATTTCGTTCTAAAAATAACCCGCGATAGGTGAAATCCGCGAAGTAGTCAAGTATATTTTACAATTATTATCTGTTTTAAGGCTGTGAAACCCCTCACCACACACTTTATACACTTTTCTCACACAGGACAGTTACAACTATTTTTTACATCCTTCTTAAAACTTGCTGCTGTCATCCTTTTGTTATTTTCCTCCTTCTTTATGTAACAAACCGAAGATTCAATTTATTCCGGAGTGGAGCCCTGCAGCACAAAGTCCCGGTTACCGCAACATAAAGAGCTGCACACGTACGATCTTTGAAAACATCACGACACACAGAACAGACTCACCTTCACCATCAACATCCCTCTGTCACAGAAAGAACACTCATATTCCACTGAGTCGTGTCCTTTAGTCGAACAGAAGCTGAACCGCGTCAGTGCCTTTTTTTTTCCCCCCTCTGCTTAGTTTATGCAAATGAGCCATGCTGTTTTAAGTTTCGTTTCTGTGAGAGTTGCGCAAATCTGCATTAAACACGTTATAATGTCAAACGGTTCCTCCGTTCCGTTCCTCGTCGGTGTGGAGTGATGAGTGTGTCTGTGGGTGTTTTTCGTTGTGCGGTCGCTGTCTGCTCCGTGTGTGTTTGCGGCTTTGTAGTTTACTGACGTCGTGCTGGGACACCCGAGTGGATTCGTGTATAGGCGAGTTTCATTGTTGACAAAAGCACGCGTTGCATGCTGGGAATTATTTTGGTCGGTGGCAAGAAGCACTAATTCAACATGACGGACGGAGCGAGAAAGCACGTAAAGGGTATTGATCCCGGTTATTTATCCACTCTAACGGCAGAGGACCCAAGACCATTTGACCAGAAATTGGTCATAAGCATCGATGGACGACCAAATCACCCTTTTCAACCCCGACAAAAGGTTGGACCAAACCAAATTTCTGGTCAGAATCGCCAACTACCTGGACAAATATTCACTTCGGCGATATCCACAGTTACTTGGTGGAAACTCCTGGGCCATTCACAGCAGAAAAGATGAAAACCTCCAAGAGTCTCGATGTGTTGTTGAACTTGTTGGAGTCCACGGTTTGTTAGGATCTTCTACGTTTGCTCTGCGAATGTTTGAAAGCCGTTTAATTCACCGTTAGCGGTTCTTTTCACTCAGAAAACGAAAAAGACATTTTCCTTCTTCCGTGTTTCTATTTTTGCATCCGATAATGCAGCAGGAATTTACCATTACTGGGGATAAATATGCAAGGTTACGCACTGTGTTTGACAGCTATCGTGTTTCTTGCCTCTGACCAAAATATTTCCCAGCATGAAACGCGGGATTTTAATAACAATGATGTCAGCTGAAACTCGCCTATAGAGCGCTCTGGATTGTTGGGCGTGCGGTCGTTTTTTGATGGGGTTGGAGGCTTATGAGCGCGCCTAATAGCCCGGAAAATACGATATGCAAAATTGCTCAAAAAAATCAGCAAAACTGCGAGACCGCGAAAGGTGAACCGCGATATAGCAAGGGACGACTGTATCTGACTCTGTACCTGTCTCTCGGTGAGGTCCAGGTTGACGGCGATTTCGTAGCGCCTCAGTCTGGTCAGATAGTTGTGGTGCGCGAACTCCGTCTCCAGCTCCCGGATCTGCTCCTTGGTGAAGGCCGTGCGCTCCTTCCTGGGTTTCCCGCCGCTCATGTCCCCCTTGTAGCTCCCGTCCTGGGACTCTGAAATGGAAAACACAACTTTCTCCAGATCCAGCTGATTCTCCAAAAAGAAAACAAGAGGAGAGGAAGGCCAGAGCGGGGCTGGGGGAAGGAAAAGATTTGAGTGTGGGGGTTGATACTCGAGCGGGGCCCGTCTGAAAGTAAAATAAAACTCAAATTAGAGGTGCCAGTCATTTTTATTGGGCTGACATTGTTACTGTGTTGTGGTATAGAATGGTGAGGGAGGTATACAGGACAGCTTAATAACATGTAGTCAAATGGATTGTTTGAAACGCTTTAGTCACGCTAGTGTTAAAAATTACTGTTTTTATTTCAGGGCTTGTAGCAGAGCCAATGGATCAGCAAAGACCAGCCAACATTATGTCGTTCACAAATACTGTATGGTATTGTATATTGTATAAGCAGCTCTAGCGGTCAGAAAAGTCAACCGTCTGCATCTAATTATAAAGCGTTTTATTGTCCGATAATCAGGAAGTGCACTGTTAGCATTCTAATTGTTGTTAGCTGCACTGTCAAGGCAAAACTGGTGTCTGAAAGCTGCGAAAGGTGCTTATAAACTCATCACTGTTAATAATCAGGATGCTCTGAATGCATAAGGAATAACTTTGGACCACTGCAAACTGTTTAAAATGAACGAGCTCTGTTTTTCAGACAGTAAAAATCGTGTGCAGCACTTTTTAACATGGATCTTCTCTAAACAGGCTGGATTATAGGCCATTTTCACAACGACCGTAAGTGCCCCGCTGTAGATTTGCGGAACCTAATTGTTAATTGTTTTCTATACTAAAATATATGTGGAAATATTTTCCTAGGAGCTTCATAAATCTGCTCCATCACCAAATCTTCAACCAACAAGATTCACAAAGGATAAACATTCATCCATGAAGAATTTATCCACAACTATCAAGGTAAGAAAGATGAAAGCTTAAAGATGCACAACGATGACGCATTAGTGAACTACTGAGCAAAACTAATGTTATGCTCATGAATAAAACATAAGTACTGTATTTTCCGGGCTATTAGATGCTCTGGATTATAGGCGCACTGTCATTAAATGGTCTATTTTTTTTCACAAATAAACCGCACTGGACTTTAAAGGAAACACAACAGTGTGATGGGTGAGTGGTTTTGTTTGTTTGTTCGTTCACGGTGACTCTGGGCTTTGTTCAGTTGTGGCGTGTAGGGAGGGTGTGTCTGGGACCAACGGATTGTCGGCGTGTTCGCAGTGACTCAGTTGTTCAGTCGTGTCTAGAAGCGGCACATTGCACTCGCTTTTTTCGGTTCGTTCCTCCGTTCCGTTCCTCGTCGGCGTGGAGTGATGAGTGTGTCTGTGGGTGTTTTTCTCTTTGCGGTCGCTGTCTGCTCCGTGTGTGTTTGTGTGTTCTGCGGGTGGTGCGGCTTTGTAGTTTACTGAAGTCGTGCTGGGACACCCGAGTGGATTCGTGTATGGGACGCTCTGGATTGTGGGGCGCGCGGTCATTTTTTGATGGGGTTAGAGGCTTAAGAGCGCGTCTAATAGCCCGGAAAATACGATAACTTGTTCACTAGAATTAAAATTAAAAAACAATTTCATGATGTTGATGTTAACATAGAAAGATTTGTGCAGTTCAAATGCGAGACATGTCTAGGACACCATAACATTAGTTTTGCTCAGTAGTTCACTAATGCATCATCCTTGTTCGCCTTTAAGCTTTCATCTTTCTTACCTTGATAGTTGTGGATAAATTCTTCATGGTAGAATGTTTATCCTCTGTGGACCTTGTGGAGACAAGAGACATTTTGCCACAGAAAACCATGAACCGGAAGTTTGGCAAACCTACAGTGCGGCACTTCTGGCCTTTGTGAAAAAGGTGTGTTCAGATTTGTGCCTGAGATGAGGAAACTATCAATTAATACCTTTTTTATTTGCCCTTTTGTCGCCTGTAGTTGTTTTTAAATGTGCTGACATGACAAAGCAGCTACCATTAGCAACTTTACACCTTTTAATAACTTTTTTTTACAATACTTCTATCTGTTTTCATACATATGTTAGTGTCCGCTTCAAGATCTGTCTGTCTGCTGTTGTTTTCCCGACTCTCAATGCATTGTGGTCTATATTCATCGATCTAGTGACCATTGCTGGACACACCTTTCAAGATCCACTCTTAAATAGTTTCATATTTGGATGCGTTCATGTTTTCTTAGCCTGGGATCCCCATAAACACTTATCCTAATCCTTACTGGAATACTGGATATCATGGACAAACATAGTCTGTCAGATATATAGCACTTGGACACAGATACTAGGACTCTTTTGACTCTTCTTGTACTTTTCTTAGACTCTAACCTCCTCATTCCCACAGTCAAATCAAAGCACCTGACCTTGGGGGACCGAGCCTTTGCCATGACTGCCCCCACCTTCTGGAACTCTCTCCTCCTTCCTCCTCCTGAAACTCAGACTCACTAAACACCTTCAAAAAACTGCTCCAAACACACCCTTTTCCTCACAACCTACAGCCCTCACACATGACTGATTCTCTTTACTGTTTGGTCTGTCCTTTGGTTGTTTTACTGTGACTTTACTGCGGAGCGTCTGTTACAGTGAAAAGCATTGAATAAACCCGAATAAAAACACCTAAATTGTCTGTCACCAGCTCCTTCATTGTCTGGGGAAATTGTCCCTCTACTGTGTCAATCGAACCATGATGACACTGTTCTATAAAACATTTATGGAATCGGTTTAACTTTTTCACTGGTCTCACGATTTTGGAGCATCTCTTCCATGAACAAGAACTCACTTAATCAGTTAAATGTGCAAGTGAGGAGATTGTCCACTCTCAGAGCTGCCCGGCGGACGTCCCAGAGGATTCTAAAATACGTGCAGCATCCTCTAAACCAGGGGTGTCAAACTCATTTTGGTCCGGGGGCCGTATCCAACCTACTTTGATCCCAAAGGGGCCAAATCAGAAAACTCATGGCATATATACCCAAAAATAGCAATAAGTTCAAATATTTGTGCAGAGAAACACAAATCTATTACAGAAATCTTTTTTAATTGATGAACTCTTTCTTTTACAAAATATTATAACATCATGAACAACCTGAAACTTTAAGAAAAATGCAATTTCAACACAATATTTTAACAATAACTTGTCTGTAAACAGGAATAAGTCAATTTTTCTTGTAAAATCCTGCACTCGGCTCCACTTTTCTCATGTTGGACATTTTTCTGATGAGGGTGTCACGGTCAACAGTCAAAACGATCGTCCTTTAAGAGCGTTTGGAAAGAGACAAGTCTTCATTTGAGCTGCTCTGGAGGGAGGGGCCACGTACAGAGACACTGGAGACACTGCTCTGCTCAGTGCCGCAGAAATTTACCAATATTTTAATAGAAAATATAATTAAAATATTTTAGTAGAAAATCTGCCGAGGGCCACATTAAAGGTCTTGGAGGGCCGGATCTGGCCCCCGGGCCTTATGTTTGACACCTGTGCTCTAAACTCAGAGTTTCTGCTGCTTCCCTCTGGTCAGAAGCTTTTAGTCCCAAGATCTAGAACAGGGGTCACCAAACTTTTTTCTCAGAGGCCACATGACTGTGATGGGGGTCGGGTCAGGGTCGTGTAACAGAATTAACGCAGATTATATTCTTGGAAAACCGCAACACTTTCTTTACATATCAGACAAACTGCATGCTCCTTACACTGAACAAAAAAATAATCGGTCGTCCACTGTTCTTTGAAAACTCGGCACTCTCTGTCAACTTTTCGTACTTTTACACTTTGCCATTTTTCTGTCCTTAACCGCACTACAGAACTCTGCACGTGTATTGACTGTCACTGTTTGATCTCGAGTTTGTCAGGTATGTAAATGTAAATGCGTCATATAATTATCATTTTTAAATTGGAAAAAAAAAAAATACAAGATGCAGACGTGCTATTAATTTCCAAAAAGTAATTTAAAAAAAAATAGACCATGACAACTTTTGAGGATTGCCTCAGGTCCAGTTCAAGTGGTGGGGGCAGGGGGGCAGAGGGCAGGGGGGGCAGAGGGGCTGGGGTCAAAGCCGCATTCAGCCTGCGGGCCTTAGTTTCTTTTTTGTTTTGTTTGAAAAGGAGCTTTGTTCCATCTGCCATTACAATAAATTGTAATCTACTTATCCCATCGATTTTAGTACCTTGTCTTGTAAAATCCTGCTTTTTATATATTTGATATTTATTCAGATTTTAGCCAAGTGTGATGAATGAATTATTTATGGAACAAAACCATTCTGCCCTGGAGCTCTGCAACACTTTATTAGTAATTGTGCTTTTATTTGTTTTTATTGTTTATTGTGTTTATTTTATCGACCCTCAGATGTGTCGCAAGAGATTTTTATTTTATTTTTTTGGGGTAACCTTGTCACGATCTGCATGTATTTCTGAAATATACAGTTACAATGTACAGAATAATGTCTATTGACTTGGATTATTGACACAGAACTGATCGAGCTTTGCGGACGCCTGCTCCACGGGCTCAGGGTTCTCTCTGGGGCATTCCTAGATTCAAAGCCCTGGTTTGGTCCTGGTTTGGTCCTGGTCTGGTCCTGGTTCAGTTCTGGTTCAGACCTGGTTTATTTCTGGTTCAGTGCTGCTTTAGACCTGGTTTAGACCTGGTTTAGTCCTGGTTTAGTCCTGGTTTAGTCCTGGTTTAGTCCTGGTTCAGTCCTGGTTCAGATCTGGTTTAGATTGGTTTAGTTGTGGTTTAGACCTGGTTTATTCCTCGTTCAGTTCTGGTTCAGACCTGCTTTAGACCTGGTTCGGTCCTGGTTTAGTCCTGGTTTAGACCTGGTTCGGTCCTGGTTTAGTCCTGGTTTAGACCTGGTTTAGTCCTGGTTTAGTCCTGGTTTAGTCCTGGTTTAGACCTGGTTTAGTCCTGGTTTAGACCTGGTTTAGTCCTGGTTTAGTCCTGGTTTAGTCCTGGTTTAGTCCTGGTTTACTCCTGATTCAGTTCTGGTTCAGTTCTGGTTCAGTTCTTGTTCAGTCCTGGTTCAGATCTGGTTTAGATTGGTTTAGTTGTGGTTCAGACCTGCTTTAGACCTGCTTTAGACCTGGTTTAGTCCTGGTTTAATCCTGGTTCAGACCTGGTTTATTCCTCGTTCAGTTCTGGTTCAGACCTGCTTTAGACCTGGTTTAGTCCTGGTTTGGTCCTGGTTCAGTCCTGCTTTAGTCCTGGTTTGGTCCTGGTTTAGTGCAGTAATTTTGTAATTGTAAACAAATTACTTTAACACTAACAAGTCATAAATAACACATTACAGTTTTGAAGTCCCTTGCCCACGGGTACGAATAAAGCGTCCGAACTTAACTTAACCTAAATATCTCATGGACACAGACGCTCGACCGTCCAGCCTCTTTTGACTCTTTTGTCCTTTCTCTGCATATTGTTCGTTTTTCCTTTTATTCCTTTTCTGACGGTGAGATCATAGTGTTTCCAGTCGCGTTCACGTCTTTGTGGTCAGTTAATGGCGAAAGGGAAAGCTCTGCAGCAACGTCAAGCATCTAATGATATTTTGTACGTCAACATATAAATCAGTCCAAGATTCATGAGTTTGGCTCTGGAGACGTTCCGCGGAGGCCAGGAAAAATGAGCGCGCGAGGCTGACTGTGTGAAAACCACCGCACGTTTCAGAGTCTTAAAGTTATTCTTAAAGGTGCGCTTCGCTCTGTAACTTTTTTGGTTTGTTTCTATGGATGCGTCATTGCTCTGCCTGGAATGTTCCACACTGCGACATGAAGCAGCTCTGCCTTAGATTTATTGAATTACAGGTGGTTTTAAAGCTCAAAAATACCTAGAAAAGTGTGGGGTAGGCCTGTAACGATTAATCGACCAAGAATTTATCACGATAAACGATATTATTGACATTTTGAGACCATTTTCAACGAATGTAACGATGATGGAATACAAATGCAAATGCACTCTTTCAAAGATCAATGAACTTTACTTTCTGAAGAAAATTTAACACAGGAACTGCAAGACGACCAAAAACAATAGGTCTAAATAAAAGTAAAAGACTTGTTCACATAAGAATAGTCTAATGTAGTCTCACTTATAGTTAGGTTTTGATAAAAAAAATACACTTGAATAAACCATTGTTGAACCAAACACGACCAAAACAATAAACGGGTTATTAAGAGTCTGTGTGTCATTCGTTCAATCGTTTTTCAAAATAAAACCAAAAATAAGAAAACAAAAAAAAACCAACTATTTTCTTCATTATTTGTCTCCAAAACCAAAATGAAAAAACAGATAATGGTTCATTTTTTTCAGTTTTTGATTTTGTGTTTAAATGAAAAATGGAAAAAAAATGGATAACAACCGTTTATGTGACTTAAACTGTGACGCCAGACTGAACAAGGACTGAACAAGGACTAAAACAGGACTACACCAGGTCCAGGTCTAAGACCGGGACTGAACCAGGACTAAGACTGGGACTGAACCAGGACTGAACCAGGACTGAACCAGGACTACACCAGGACTACACCAGGACTACACCAGGACTACACCAGGACTACACCAGGTCTGGGACCAAACCGTAACCAGACCGGGACTGAGGCCGAGACCGGGACCGAGACCAAGACCGGGACTGAACCAGGCCTAAAACAGGACTACACAGGTCTACACCAGGTCTGGGACCAAACCGCAACCAGACCGGGACTGAGAACCGGGACTGAGAACCGGCACCAGACCGAGACTGAGACTGGGACTGAATCAGGACTGGGACTGAACCAGGAGTGAGACTGGGACTGAACCAAGACTTACACAGGACTTCACAGGACTACACCAGGTCTGGGACCTGACTGTAACGGGACCGGGACCGAGACCGAGACCTAGACTGAGACCAGGACCAGACTAGGACCAGAGCAATAACATTATCATGGAGAAAAGCATTGGACGGAGTTATGCAGCTTTAACTTCTAATCTTTTTGGAGGTTTTGTTTGTTTTAGTGGATCAAATCTTGCATATTTCGTCTACCTTCCTCTCCTCAGATAAAATGTCTTAATTCCACTTGTGACATCATCTGGTGGTAATCCAGAAAGAGCTCCTCAGTGTTTATAAAGTCTGCACACCGTCTGCATCTTATTATAAAGTGATTTTATCATCCGCAAAACAGGCAGTAATGCTTGTTGTTGTTAGTTTTACTGTGAGAAGACCACTTTTGTTGTAAAAAGCCCTTAAACTCCTCATGGTGAATAATTAAATACTAGGAGAAAGTGACAACTAGCATGCAAACATCCACGTCCTGATCATCAGACTGACATTTTACAAACACACAAATCAGGTAATCCAACATCAGAGCCAAATATCCGACACTGTAAATCCAGCGGAGCGTAATAAATGTATTTTTATAGCGTATTCCGTCACGATTGGACCGTTCTTTATGACGATCACAGACTCGGAGCAGTAAAAGTGTGAAAAAGCAAAAAGGTTTGAGATTGAAACTGAACTGAGCGTCGAGCGTGTCAGTCACAAAAGATGTACGGAAAGTCTTAGTGCTTTTTGCGGTTCTCCGGCAGATATGATTTTCCTGTTCATAGAAAGCTCGCGGGTCAGGAGTGGAGATGTCAGAGATGCCAGGAGACCGAGTTTTACGAAGCCAGCGTGTGATGAGAGCGAGCGAACCCGATTTCAGCGCTCACAGTTTCCCCTGGAGCCGGTTCAGTCAGAGTCAAAAAATGTGTCAGGGTCGTGACCTCTGCGAAAACTTTTACCGCTTAAAATCTCCATATAAACCAACGTAACACAAAAATTTAATGAAAAGGCCTAGACCTGACTTTAATTTATTGTTTTAAATAAGAAAAAAAGTAGATTTGTTTAAAAAAAAGTGAAATTTTGAGACACAATATATCGCTATAGAGAAATATTACGATTAACGATACTATTGAAACTGTGCCGCTTACACAAGACAGAAAAGTAGTTTTAAATGCACAGAATCATTAAAAAGTTTGAGCTACAAAAAATAAATATCAGAATAAACCAATATTTAAACATAGAAGTTATTTATTCAGACTTCTACAGCTCAAATCTTAAGGTATTACGTAAAATGGCGAAAATCTACCGACTAGTAGGGGTGTGCAAAAATAGTAAAATACAGTATTGGTATCATGGGCTGCTGTATCGATACATCGCCAAGAGTATGTTTTGAGTATATTTTACTAAATTATTTTGTTACAGCTACAGTTTTGTTGCTTGTTTTAACCTCGTTTAAGCGACACATTTGACATTTTCACTGTTTTGAGGATAAAAATGTTTGTGTTTCATATGAACTTTGCACAAGAAGTGGTTTAACAAAGACTTTTAGTGTCACAGACATGATTTAGCCTTTATTTTTTTTATATTAAACTGTACTGAATTGATCTGAAATATATCGTATCGAATCGTAAGCTCACTGTATCGAGATATGTATCGTATCGGCAACTTCTGAATGATACCCAGTCCTATCCACTAGTGCAAAGAAACTGTACACATGATAAATATTGAGCTCCAAAACATTATTCCAGCTTTTGAACTATAAATTGATATAGTAATTATCATGACAGGCCTAAATATAATCTATTCACTTTAAGACGCCCACACACTGCAGGATTTCTGAGTCAAAAAGTGCCACATACACAAGGAGAATCTTATGAGATTTAAAATCTTACAATCTTACAATCAAACTGTTTCCTGTCTGAGAGCAGAGTAACTGTGGGGTCTTAAAAGTCTTGAAAATGTCTTAAATTTCATGTTCCTAAATTAAGGCCTTAAAAAGTCTTAAATTATGTCGTCCAAGTCTTATTTTTCTCACAAAGGTCTTTAATTTTATTAGTCTATTTTTTTGTAATCTCAACCGGGCTGTTAAATGTTAAATGGAGGGAGGGAGAAAAAAAACAACAACGTGAAATCAAATAACGTGCGTGAACGTCTAATTTGGAGTATCCGCAAACAGTACTTTGGTTTGTGGCGCCGGCAGCAGTGAGTAAACAGTCAGTAGGTGGAGGAAGACGTTGGATGGATCATGAGGAAGTGCAGGTTTAATCCAGAGTGGCTCTTAGTTTCTAGTTAAAGCACCGGTAGTTGGTTGGTCATTATTAGAATTGGATCTGGTGTTTTTTGCTCGCGTAATGGGTGCGACGTTGGTCTTAATTTTCATTTAAGCGGTCTTAAAAAGGTCTTAAAAGCGTCTTAAATTTGGGGTAGTCAAACCTGGGGACACCCTGGAGAGTTTTATCTGTTTTAGATACTTTATTGATCTCGACGGAAATTCAAGTTTTGCTGCAGCAACATTTCCACTGCAGCAAAACTCGGTGGCCTTTGTGTCTCAGGACAGTTTATCAGGAGGACTGGTCAGGGAGGGTCAGCAGATCCTGTGGAAGAGACAAAAGTTTCCTCTGTCTGAAGGCGAAGTATAGTTCTGTGTGGACTGTCACTTTCTTGGCGTTGTTTTTGATTTATGGATCTGCATCGACGTCTATGCACCACAAAGTAATTCACCGCCAAAAACACTAGGGGGCTAAGCTATATGTCCATTCATATGTACGGTCTATGTGTATGAAGGGGATTCACGTCGACGCAGATTCTTTGTGTCATGACGCAGACGATTTGACCTAAATTGTCTAAACTGTGTTCATCTTTTTAATCAACTTAAGTGCTAAAACTTACGGGAAATCAACCTGACACTATCCCAGACACATGATCTTCTGTCTTGGTGCATTGGTGTCATGAGTAAACAGCAGAGATTGGAGAACTACCACAAAAAACACTGTCTCAAAATATCAGAGGCAGACAGGACTAAGTGGGCGTGGATCATGGTTTGAAATCAGACACAGGCCCTTTAATAAGATAAATCATTATGTGTAGTGTGTATTAGTCTCAGCTCTATGTAAAAATGTAGAGATAAAACTTACTTTATAATAAGTCATGAAAGTATTTACATCAATCTCCATAAAATAAGAAAAAAAAAAAATTCATAATAATTCTTTGAGAAATGTAGAAATGACTTAATTACAGACGGTTTGGTGTAGGATTTTGACCTCGCGGTGAGGTGACCCCGGGGTCAGAATCCTATTATGGTGTGTTGACCCCCCATAGAATATTGATCCACTTATGAAAATTTATATTTTATTAATAAAGAAATTGAATTCTATAGAAAAACTTTGAATAATAATACTATATCTGCAAATTAAAACATATTGACATATTTAAAAGTGTTTTTTTAAAGAACTCAGATGGGGGTTAAAACCTCGCGTGGTCCTAATTGTAAAGTGTGCCTTGACATGAATAGCCTGATCATAAATGTGTCTCTTGTGTTTCAGTGCATACGGCATTAAATGGAATGTAAATACACACTCTCTGAAGCCTCTTTTTATCCGACCACAAGTGCTACACAGACAGCCACTAGTTTAACCCAAAAAATTGACGCTGTGTGATGTGTTTTTTAAGATTTCTATCCAAAATGATTCACTTTTACCTGCCCCTTCGCTCTTGGCTTTGCTCCTCCTCCTCTCCGCCTCCTCGGTGGGCAGAGCGTGTCCGAACTCGCCCGGCGCACTTGACCCCCGCGTGGGGTCAGCGCCGCGCGGAGTGCCCCCCGCCCCGGAGCACTGTTCCGGGCTGTTCTCCGGCAGGCTCACCCCGTGCTGGGCCGTGGGAGACTGGACGTGCGACGGGGGAGGGGGCCACCCCGAGGGACCCTGGTGCTGGGACAGGGGGACCTGGTGAGCGCCGAAGGTCCCGGTGTCCTCCCCTCCTCCGGGGAAGCCGCAGGGAGGAGAGGGGCTGGGCAGGTCCAGGTACGGGTGCAGGCCTTGTGACGGAGCGTGGGGGCTACGGAGGCAACCAAACAGCGAGTGGTCCATGGTAAGTCCACTTAAGTCCAGAGAACGATAAAAAGTCTCAAAACTACTGTAAAAAAATCACTAAAAATGTTCTTGCGTACAAAATTGAAGCATAAATTGAACTGTCACATCAGCTGTAAGTTTTGCATTACAGATTTTTTTTGTTTTGGGGTGAAATTTAAACATAAAAAGTTCATAAAAACCTGCTTAGAAACTTTTACTATCAAAAAAATACCTCTAAATATTGCATTTTGTTTAGTTTTGGATAATTCACGTCATTTGGACAATAAAAAGACGCTCAAAAATAAAAATGATTCACTTATAACATTGTAAATCGCAAATTTTAAGAAAAAAAAAAGATGATCCCAAGTTAATTTACAAGACGTGCTGCGATCCAAAGCAGTTGCAATTAGGCACAGACGAATCAAAAAGTCCAAAACAAAAAAAATTATAATCCTTTTGTGAGCATCCACCTATTCCTCAACGCGGCACGTTTCGATGAAGATCCGTAAAAATATCCAAACGCAGAGTCCGGATAGCGATTTTTGGATGACAGCTCGGGGTTCCAGGAGCAGAGTGGAAGTAGGGAGGCAGCTTCCAGGGTCTGGGGTTCGGACGGAGGGAGGGCGGGAGGGGAGAGGAGAGGAGGAGACCGGGGAGGGAGGGAGTGGGGGGGATATATACGGGACTGTAACATGAGAGGGAGGCCGGGCCCGCTGCTACTGACCACATGCGCTCCGTGGTTCTCCAAAAACTCTGAAGCTCAATCCGACTGAAGCTGGCTGTGAGCTGCGAGCTGTGCCATGGAAGGAAACTGGGCAATTTATTTGGGAGATGAGTTATTTGATCCAGCTGAAAGACGCGGTTTTGTTTAACCGTTCACGTGCCTCTGATTACGGAGAAGCTGTTTAATATTTGTGCAACAGTTTAGAAAATGTGTTTTAAAGTGCTCATATTACGCTACTTTACTGCGTCGAAATGTTGTTGTCTTATTTCAAACAGACGTGGAGTTGTGTTTTGTTTCGTTCCCGCGTGTTTGACTCATAAATCCTGCATATTTAGGCTTAGGAGTTCTTCTCTAAAATAGAAAACTCTCTGTTCCAACTTGTGATGTTGTAATACAGGAAGTGCTCCAGTGTGTTTTTACATTTCAAACACCTTCACTAGAATCGTTTGGATCATTTCAGACCTGGAATTTCCAAACGCTACTAAATGAAAAGGTCAAATTTAGCTGTTGACTATAAAACTTAATGACATCAGAAGGTGGAACAGAGTATTTTGAGTTTTGTAGACAGATTAATAATAAAGGGTTACTAAACCAAAACAAAACACAACCACAAGAGTCAATTTTGCGTAAGTTTGGACCATTTGCTTATCTGAAATCAGGCATTTCCAAACTATGGTCCGTGGGCCAAATGCTGCCCCCCAAACAAATTTTTCTTGGCCCTCAGGCTTCCAGGTGAATTGGCCCAAATTACCTTCCATCAATTAAAAATGTACTTTTTACCTCAAGTTTTTTGAAAATCTACCTTGATAAAGCGAATATTAAATATCTAGTTTGTGGTTTTAAGGATCTAAGCATGAATGAAGACTGGCGGCTCATTCTAACGTGTTAAACCTGCACATATTTTAATTATTCTCTGTACTGAGCACCAGTCTACGGCCCTCGATCGGCCCTCTGCTTCATCTGTGTTTAGATTTGTGGCCCTTGATGAATAAAGTTTGGACAAAATGCTGTACATGAGAGAAAAATCAACTATGGGGTCTCTAAATTGGACTGGTGGCCTCTCTCGCTTGACTCCATGGAGATTTTGATATCATATTGTGGAGCGTTAAATTGGAAAGAACATCTCATCATCTACAACATCATGTAGGTTGCAGAGGTTCCACCAGAAAAGTTGCATAGTGCAGCTTTTAAAGTGAATACTACAAGTTTTGTTGCTAGGGCTCCCTCTGGTGGCTGCTTATGTTGTTGATTCTATTATCTCATAGACAGATCCCGATAAGAAGGTGCTACTATTTTGAGACTACTTACTGTATTTTCTGCACTATAGGGCGCATTTAAAAGCCTCCAACCCCATCAAAAAACGACTGCGCGTCCCACAATCCAGAGCGCCCCATACACGAATCCACTCGGGTGTCCCAACACGACTTCAGTAAACTACAAAGCCGCACCACCCGCAGAACACACAAACACACACGGAGCAGACAGCGACCGCACAGCGACAAACACCCACAGACACACTCATCACTCCACGCCGACGAGGAACGGAACGGAGGAACGAACCGAAAAAGCGAGTGCAATGTGCCGCTTCTAGACACGACTGAACAACTGAGTCACTGCGAACACGCCGACAATCCGTTGGTCCCAGACAGCACCTCCCTACACGCCACAACTGAACAAAGCCCAGAGTCACCGTGAACGAACAAACAAACAAAACCACTCACCCATCACACTGTTGTGTTTCCTTTAAAGTCCGGTGCGGTTTATTTGTGAAAAAAGTTTGAAAATAGACCATTTAATGACAGTGCGCTCTTATAATCCAGACTAGGGATGGGCATTCGATTAAATTTTCTTAATCGATCGTCGAGAGAATTAACGGTCGATTATCGAATATTCATTAACGTTTTTATATTAAAATTATCATCATTATTATTACTATCTGCACTACTAATCTGCATAAATTAATTCAACTTTACGACATATATAAACTGTGACCACTCTAGAGCCACATCAGCCTGTTTTGAGATTATAATGTGTTTAATGCAGCTTTGCACAACTCTCACAGAAACGAAACTTAAAACCGCATCACTAATTTGCATAAACTAAGCGAAGAAAAAAAAAACAGCTCTTGTGTCGCTGATGTGGCACGACTCAGGTGAATACAGGTTAGTGTGACCATATTTGCTTTTGTCAAAACCAGGACACCGTACGGGGGGTCGGAGGTGGGGACTCGTCATCGACATTGAGCGACTCTCACCTGGCAAAGCTTTTTCATGTTTTCGGTGTCTTGGTGAGCTTTTTCCCACTGGACACCGAAACATATGTGCTGCTTTGTTCACTGTGCACATGGACTCACACTTGTCCCGACCGGAATGGAAAGCGTGGAATTTCTTGTACAAGTCATACACATTTGTGCTTCGGCGTGTTGCAGACTGACCGACTGTTTGTGTCTCGCTCCTTCTGAGTGCAGAGAGACACATGTACGGACCCCCGTTTGGTCACACTACACACAGCAACCTGCATTTGGTTTGTCGATTAAAATGAACGTAATCGATGAAATTCTGAATGATCAATTATCAATTAATCAACTAATCATGCCCATCCCTAATCCAGAGCGCCCTATAGTGCGGAAAAAGCCCCTTGAGGTGAGACACACAAGGATACAACAAGTCATAAAAATACAAACAAGGTCTCAATCCTGGTCTCAGTCCTGCTCTTTTCCCAGACCTGGTTTAATCTTGGTTTAGTCCTGGTTCAGTCCGTATGCGGCGCAAAAGTCCAGCATCGCAGTTTAAGTCACGGAAATGGGAAACGGCCGTTACCTGTTTTTTTGTTTTTTTGTTTTTTTTTTTTTCATTTAAACACAAAATCGAAAACTGAAAAAACGAATCATTATCTGTTTTTTCATTTTGGTTTTGGAGACAAATAATGAAGAAAATCGTAGTTTTTTCGTTTTCTTATTTTTGGTTTTATTTTGAAAAACAAATAGACAAATGATACTCGGATTATTTATGTTTTATCTAAATGTCCCCTCTCTATTTCACTCAATTTCTTGCCACCATTATTACTCCAGTAGCTCTCTAGCGTTTTCTTTTTGTGAAGCAGCTCACAGGAGGATAAACGTTCGGAGACCCCGTGTTCTAGACTCTGAAAACCGCCGCTGGCTGCCTGTGCGGTGCTGCCACAATATTATCCCGTATTTGCCTATTGAATGGTGATAATTTGAAGCGGTGCAGAGTTCCCCCAGAGCGTTCTGCGGTGCGCACGAGGCTCATCTGGTTTCAGTTTAGGGTCTGAGCCGAGGCCACTGCTGATGTGTTCCCCTCTGCTGTGTGTCGGCCTGTCACGGTAACACACGGCTCAAGTAAATATAAAAGATAAACGATAATACTGGAACTAATTTATGCCACTGACACAACGCCCCAAGACCAGATTTATACCACAAAAACTATTCTTAAAACTGCGTTGTGTAATTTCTAGGGTAGACGGTTCGCTTGTCTCCGTGGAGTTGGCATTACTTTGTCTGAAAGGTTTCACAATGTGGCGTTTAACTTCTCCATCTTTCATTCATTCAATTATTTTTTTTTTTTGTTTGTTTTTTTAACACTTACAGTCTTACCCGTAGTTGTATTTTTGCATTAAGAACTGACTTATTTGGAACTACAACAAATGAGCTGATTTGTGCTGTTAAACAAATTCATTACGAGGGATTTAAGAAAAAACGAAATATCGTGATATCGTATCGTCAGAGTTCTCGCAATAACATAGTGGACCATCACAAATATGTCGAATTACAAGTGTCTTTGCTTAAATGAATAGTCATGGTGCAACAATAACAGCAAAGACAGAGGGAACTACATAGACCATGATCCTTTGCTCCATTTCAGTGTAAACTACAAGAAGAAATAACAGTTCTTAGCACTTTTAAGTCTTAGTTTTTTGGATTAAGTCTTGTGAAGGCATTTTAAAAGGAAAAGGAAGCATATTGACAGTTTTGTTAACCTCCACAAAATATCGCAATAAATATCGTACCGTGAGATTTGGATATTGTTACATCCCTAATCGTGAGTCTCCTCAAAATTTCGTGAGCTTTCCCACAATATTGCAATAAATATCGTACTGTAAGGTTCATACCGTGACGATATCGTATCGTGAAACTTGGATATCGTTACATCCCTATCCATTACCCAACAGATTTTTTTTGTTTTTTTTAGTTAGTCACTTTTACCTTTTTGTTGAAAACCAAACTCCTTAACAGGACCATGAACACTCGGACTGACCACAGGCTCCTGAAAATGTGGTGTTTAAACAATTCACGGTGGTTTCACAATTTTTTTGTAAAGTGTTGCTTTTAAGCTACAGAAAATGCATAGTTATAAATGTTCCAGGATTGTTACATCGTAGGTAGAAACCCAGCGCAGGTTTTAAGTTGCTAAATCTGTCGTCTGTCATCAAATTGTGTTAATTACAACTGCATTCTTATATTTTTTTACATTAGGGGTGTACAAAAATATCAATATATCGTGATACTCAATTTTATGAAGTATTGTTATCGTGGGACAAGTTTGTTTTTTTTGCTTTGTTTTTTTAGCCATTTTTTGTGACCGCACTACAATTGTGTTGCTTATTTCATGTAAGGAAGCTTGTTTATGCAGTACACTTGACATATTCAGTGTTTTCATTATTAAAATAGACGTATTTCATACTAACTTTATACAAATGCTAAAATGTATTTGGTTCTTAAAAAAACAGCAATGCAATATATAAATTATTGCATGTATCACCATATCGTGATATCGTATTATGACGTGTATTGTATCGAATCGTGATGGACCCTGTGATTTCCAGTCTTAATTTACATCATTTCAGGTCATAATAATAAAATTGTTAATACGAACCAGAACATTTTATATATTAATATGACCCAAAACATTTATTCCCAAAACATCTTATTCTGCCGACTGTGTCTAAATGCCCCTAAACAGTTTTTTTGTTTTTGTTTTTTGTAGTGGGACTCACGGTTAAACAGGAATTGCATTCATGTCCATGAAGAATTGTGAAACATTTTATATCTTAAATATGATATAGAGTCAGTTCATTTGTGTAAACTGTTTAATTTTCATGTGCACCAACAAGTCAGATTCTCTGGGGGCTTTAAAGTGGCTTTATTGTCCAAATTGAACTTATTTGGTGTAAAGACTGACGCCCACGCCAA
This sequence comes from Boleophthalmus pectinirostris, assembly GCF_026225935.1. Taxonomy (NCBI): domain Eukaryota; kingdom Metazoa; phylum Chordata; class Actinopteri; order Gobiiformes; family Gobiidae; genus Boleophthalmus; species Boleophthalmus pectinirostris. The sequence continues at coordinate 32,716,898 of NW_026571175.1, forward strand.
CTTCCAGAATAAGGTGGATAGACCTTATCATTAATCCTATTAATGAGGATTCATGCCTCCATGCTGAAAATCACCATTTAGAGGTTTTTATCAGCAATGTTCTGTAAGAAAAACGTGAAGACCGATAATGTTGTTATTAATAGCAAATATGTGGAAAGAAACAAAACAGCTTCTTGGTCTGGAGATACATACTCCCACTCATGTTAGGGTTTGGTATAATCCCTCATTTAAAATCCAAGGCATAATTTAAAAGTGGAAAACCTGGATGCAGTGTGGTGTCGACGTATCCACCGTATTTCGGAAGATACGTCAGGTGCCGCCATCATCATTAGAGCTGTATTATTTTGTATGGGGCCAATCTTGACTAGCCTGATTGATCAGCCGGTTTCACTTCGTGGAAATCGTCTGACCTCTCAGCATTAGGATTCATTCGCTCAGCGGTAGGTAGGTACTTTTTTATTTAACCATTCACTGCTAGTTGGTCGTGACGTGTGTAATGCGCCAAATCCTGTATGAAGAAGGACAATAACATCTTTACCCTTGGTAAAATTCACCAAACATTCTCTTTGTTCCAGCTTTAAATCCTCGATCTCGGGAATCGTTGCCAACACAGAATGTCTGTCTTCGTCTACATCCATCTCGACGCTTTGTTTACTGTTGTGCTGTTCCATAAAAGGGACTCAGGCACTTGAGTTTGACGTCATGGCTTCACAGCTCTTCACTGATTGGCCGGTGTGTGGTCTACAATTTCCGGGGTTCTTGTGAATCGTCTAGTGTATCCCGATTTCTGACCTAGTCGCTGGAGAGAAATTAAATTGAGCGGAGGCACTAGGTGGCACCAGCAAATAAATTCAAAACGGACGATAAAGGCGTTTTAAAACCCTCTGCGATGTGACTTGTTGGTGCCCATGAAAACTAAACATTTTACACAAACGAACCGACTTTGGGAAACGTTTTGCATCTTAAATATGACAAATTTGGGAAGTGCCACCACAAAATGCGCAGTTTAGGAGCATTTAGAGACAAAAGTGGGCATGGCAGAATAAGGTGGATTATCTGATATCATGCCTTCAAATAATATCTTCTTCAGAGAGCTCAAACCTAAATTCAGACTTCAAGTTTCCGAAATATGTGGGTATATGCAGTTGAAGAATTGGATAAATGGGCACTTTCACATTAAAAATGCTGTCCCAACACAAATAAAGACATTTTTAGAAAAAGCTGTCAGCAGACAGAGCTCTAAATCAAATCTTAGTGGAAATCGAGACTATATATTGACATACTTTGAGTTCTAAAATATGAAATACGACGCCAAGGTGAGCAAAAGTACGTTTAAAAGCCAATAAATGCCAAAATAAAGCATGATTAGTGGACTTTAAGGACTCCCAGTCGGGCTTTCCAGAATTATGAACTCTTGTTAGAAACTTGTATTTTCTTTCTTTTGTTGGAAGTGGATTTGTCTTGGAATTGAACTGCATTTTTACAAGGTTTCATTTTTGACTTGTGAAATAAATCTGAGGACCTTCGGGCTGGAGATGGGGCAGTTTGCCATACACGTGCACAGGCCCAGTTTCCACATCTGTCCTCTCAGCGGCCCCAGAGACTTAAACCATTATAATTATGTTTTTCACAAGGCTGATGACTGCTGAGTTAATGTCAAATAGAAATATTTTCAAAGAAGGACGAAGTGGAACAGTGATTAGCGTCTCCGCCCCCACAGCGAGAGGGTCCTGGGTTTGATTATGTGGAATTTGAACGTTCTTCAAGTCATTTTAAAGTACTTAGGTTAATACTGAGACCTGAATAATAGTTATCTATTAACCTAAAATTATTTGGAGCTATTATCTTCAAATGTATCTTTTAAAATTATGAAAGACGCTGTACAGCAGGGGTCTCCAACCTTTTTCCTCCGGTGAGCTCCTTCACAAAACAAAAATGACAAAGAGCTACTCATTTTAGCTGTCACAAGAAGTTGAGTACAGTATTTTTCGGACTATAAGTCGTTCCAGAGTGTAAGTCACACCAGCCAAAAAATGCGTAATGCAGAAAAAAAAACATATATTAGTCACACCGGACTATAAGTCGCACTTTTTGGGGGAAATTTATTTTATCTTGAAAGTTAAGTTCTAGTAATAATAATAGAAGAGAGAACAACAGACTGTTAACGTCACATATGAACAGTTCTTCAGATAAACTATAACATAAACAACAGAACAGAACAAGTTTAACAAACTCTCCATCTCACTCCAGATCACTAAATCCATTCAATTCATCATCCTCAGTGTCATTTCTGAGAAACTCCAGAGGTAAACCACTTCCTCTTCTGAGTCGCTGTCGTCAGACTCAGCATCAGTTCCAGTTAGAATTATTCCGGTCTTTCTGAATCAGGATGGTTTCAGGTGTCACGGAAGTTCAGGCTTTGTCCATCCGTCCAGTGACTTCCAGGAAAGTTTCATGGTGCATCCTCCCGGTGTCACAATTTTCTCTCTCACTCCAAACTTTCTTTCTGCTGCTCGATTACCGTTTTCTGCTGCAGATTTCACGACTTGCAGCTTCTAATCTGCAAAATCTGATTTTCTTTTTGGGGGCATTTGTGTCTCAGTTGTCTTTATAAGTTTGTTAAAATGTAAAATTTTCAGTGTTTCAGTGATGCAGAAGTAATTGACTGACATGATACAGACAGGACAGAGGCTCTTTCTGCAGGAGACATGCGCAGTAGAGCCAAGTGACAGTGGTACAGGAGGAACAGGAGCAGCAGATAAAGGAAGGGGGTTGTACAGCATCTATCCTGCTCTCTTACAATTTTTTATTTTTATTTTTTTTTTTTAAGTTAATCACAACAGAACCTGTGTCTCCAAAGGAATAACCTGCAAGTTTCAGTTCTCAGTTTATGAACAGGCCTCATGTGAAAGGTCAGAATTCAGAATTCAGTCCCTGAGCTACAGAGGCTGCACTAGCACTGACTCCGGTCTGGCTGCAGGTGCTGGGGTTTAGATTAGAGCCCGACCAATATATCGGTTGGATACTATCGGCATGTGATAGTCGTTAAAAAGCTTAGACTCTCTACATTATGTTCATTTAATTCAATTTACAGACAGATAAATGTCCTAATATGTGGCTCCACATCAGTATTTATCTGCGGAGTCATTTGTCTGTGTGTGTCCGTACTGTCCCTGAACACACCACAGAGTCGCGTCACTCACGTGTGTTTGTTTACACCTGCAGACACAGATCCAAACACTGAGATTATTTTCTTTTTACGGACAATCGGTTTGAGTCTGGATTAAAAGGACATTTATTAGTGCAGATTTGTGATGTGGGAGGAGCCTGTGTGAGCGGTGAGTGTTGGAAATATGTCGACTTTCAAGCTAGTTTGGTCATTTGTTATGGGTTAGCTGCTGTAGCTCCCGCACATAAACAGACTGTTTTCTATTGGTCTGTTGTAAAGTGACTGTATTGGCCGTATATTTGTTACTGGACCTGCACTGATATGTAAATGAGCTGTGAATAGACGTGTGAATTATGACATTTGCACATATAATTATTATCGCGGCGCGCACGTATTTACGGCTAAAGGCTAATAGCGCTAGTTTCTTTACTAGTGATGGGTCGATCGCGAAGGAAATGACTCTTAGACTCTTTGAAGCGAACGACGGGAGCCTGATCCTTATTAGGAGCCGTGTTTTCTCTTTCTCTCACTTTTTTTCTCTTCACGCCGCGTGCAGACTCGTGGGAGTTTGACAGCGGCTAAAAACGAAACTTTGAGAAATTTGCGTGTACATAGGATTAAAAAAAACTTGCATATTTGGCTGTAGTTTAGCATAAAATAAATGAACCAGGACTAATCTTGGGCACGAGATAGAGACCGAGTCCCGACATTAAGTCCTGGTTCAGTTTTGGTTTAGTCCTGATTCAGTCCTGCTTTAGACGTGCTTTAGTCCTGCTTGAAACAAAACAATCTGAAGAGCCACTTGGGAGCCAAAAGAACCAGCAGCTTTTAGTGAGCCGAGCCAAAAGAGCCGGTTCTCTAAAAAGAACTGGAATACCCATCACTAGTGTCTAGAATGTGATGCAAAAATGCCATTAAGCCAACCTACTGTCTGTAAATATGATGTAAAGAGGCAGAATAACAATAAATGTTGCCTAAATAAACCCAATTTAAAATCCACCAGAGCCAAACCTAAGTTTTGTAAAGAATTCAACATTTACAGTGAATTTTTACATCACTAAATATATCGGTGATTATATCGGCAGCTCCAACTCCCCATTATATCGGTTTCATATCGGCCACAACAAAATCCATATCGGTCGGCTCTAGTTTAGATAGTGAACCATTCAGATCAAAGAGGTTTTAGGTACACACATGTAAAGAATATCAGTGTAAGAATTTGAGTCAAAGCAGAAAAAAAAGATGAATATTTTAAGGCAGTGAAGCTTTTGTAAACTGCAACAACCACAGAAGTTTCAGTTATTGTTGTACTTTTCCAGGAGCATGATTTAGTGGTAAGTGAATTTATAGACTTAAAACAAGCGAGAGAAAACTCAGAGTTATAAATTTCTCCACAGAAAGCATCTCTGAAGACAAGCTGGTACGAGTCAGTTTCAAAAGTACAGTGAGAGGAGCAGCTGGCCTCATTTTGTTCCCAATGAGCCATGTCGTGTTTACAGTCATTTCAAAACTGATCAATCAAAAGTGTTGTAAATAAACACACATTTCTAACAATACATATTGAGCAGAATGGACCTCTCGGAGCTTATGGAGCTTATAGACTGTATGTTATAGTGGTTTTCCCGTCTATTTACCCTCTCACGGTTGTATTTGGAGTGATTCATGCACGTTTCAGGATTTCTTTTATTCTTCTGTATTCAAGACGTCATTGCTCAGAACAGCCTCTTTTCACTGTTACCGGTGCACGCCCACTTCGACGTACTTTCTTTGTCCTGCAATTTTATTTCCTCAATCACGTAGGATTCAGCGGTGACGATTAATAGCGAAGCTTGAATGAAAAAAAAAAAGCAAATCTACTGCGCGCTGGCGTGATCCTGCAGCCGGTGATCCGGAGGAGCGGCTTCAGCGTGCGGCGCTTTGTTCTGATGACGTTTACGGAGACGTACCGGAAAAGAGCTCAGCGGGCACCACGATTTTCCAACTTTCTCAAGTCATTGCAGATCAATATTGCGATTTAAAACGTCCAAAATACAGCATAATGATCCATGGGTGTCGTAGATTCAGTGTTGGGAAGGTGACTTTTAAAATGTATTCCCCTACAGATTACAGATTACATACCTCAAAATGTAGTTTGTAACGTAATCCATTAAATTACTTAAAGTGAGTAACGTAATCTGGATACTTTGGATTACTTGTATTGTCCTGCTTTTTAAAACGACGTGAATGAAACGACCACATCCTGAAAATTCATGTTTGTTCTCTTCAAATTGTCTGTTGAGCCCAAGTCTCCATGAACAGACTTTTGTTTTACTGAAGAGAAGAAAAGACGAAGATCTGAACATGAGAAGTTTTATGTGCTAAAAGAAAATATAGTCCAGTTTTTCCTTAAAAAGATTAAAAATATTATTGGTAGAGAAATTATTTTTATATGAGATCACTGCTGCTTTAAATTGTGTCCATCCTACTGTTAGTGTCATATTGTTTAGACTTGGGTTTACTCCTAATTTAGTTCTGTTTAGTCCTGCTTTTAGACCTGGATTAGACCTGGTTTAGACCTGGTTTAGACCTGGTTTAGTCCTGGTTTTGGTCCTGGGTTTAGTCCTGCTTTTAGTCCTGGTTTAGACCTGGTTTAGACAGAGTTTAGTCCTGGTTTAGACCTGGTTTAGACAGAGTTTAGTCCTGGTTTAGTCCTGGTTTTGGTCCTGGTTTTAGTCCTAGTTTAGTCCTGGTTTTAGTCCTGCCTTTAGTCCTGGTTTACACCTGGTTTAGAGCTGGTTTAGAGCTGGTTTAGATCTGGTTTATACCTGGTTTAGTCCTGCTTTAGACCTGGTTTTAGACCTGGTTTTAGACCTGGTTTTAGACCTGGTTTTAGACCTGGTTTAGTCCTGGTTTAGTCCTGGTTTTGGTCCTGGTTTTAGTCCTAATTTAGTCCTGGTTTTAGACCTACTTTTAGACCTGCTTTAGACCTGCTTTAGACCTGCTTTTAGACCTAGTTTAGTCCTGGTTTTAGTCCTGCCTTTAGACCTGGTTTTAGTCCTGGTTTAGCCCAAAATGTGATAACAGGAAAATACCGCTGTGTAATCCATTTATTTCAACAAAGTAACTGTAATCCAATTACCTCTCACTGAAACAGTAACTGTAACTGAATACAGTTACTCATAATCTGTTACTCCCCAACACTGTGTAGATTATAACTATACACAGACCAGTATTTCCCAAACTTTTTTAACCACTTTGACTTTGCGACCAAAGTCAATACACATTATTCATAAATCACAAAACAAAGGTGCATTATTGAACATTAATGAGGATATTTTATTGTTGACTGATCGTGTCTCTGAACAATTATTATTACTCAAGTTTTAAACAAAGAAAAACTGTCACTGATGCAGAAATAAAAGGATCCATAAGTCGACTATTTGGACATTAAATTTAGCCCATTTCCTTTTCTTTTCAACATTCAACTGAACCAGCAATACTGGAACTAAATAATCAATAAAATAATTACAATAAAAGATTAGAAATGATACAAAACATGTCTTAACATTTGAACATTTCTTGTGAGATAAGTGAGCCTGTTTGTGTTTTTGTAGCGTGTTTCAGCCCGGGTGCAGGAGGAGAGAGCAGCAGAAGATCAGGCTAGAAGTCGGGACTTGAGTCACTGTTTTTAGGACTTGAGACTTGACTTGATAAAATGGACTAAGACTTGGGACTCGACCTTTGTTAGTTCCCGCATAGACTACTGTAAATGCAATCTATGTGGGGATTAATCAAGCCGCTCTTCACCGTTTGCAGCTCGTGCAAAATGCTGCGCCTGATCACAGTCAGAAAAACGACCACATCACCCCCCCCTCCGTCCTGTATCCTTGCACTGGCTCCCTGTCCACTTCAGAATTCATTTTAAAATTTTGATTTTAATGTAGTCAATGGTCTTGCACCTTCCTACTTGTGTGAGATTTTGACCCCTCACCAACTGTCAGAATAATTTATCTTATCCCATATTTGCTAAATACTTGTGTGATATTCTAGGCCTATGAGTTAACCATTTATGTAACTACAATTCTTTGATTTATAATGTACCAATCACTTGTATGAAAATGAATAACCTCTGTGTGTTTGACAACTGTGTGCAGTGTCCTGTCGCTCTTGTGAACCTCGAGATGATTCCTCACATGAAGCCAACTCCCACTGTCACACATGCAAGAGTTATGATGGTGTCTGTCCAAACCTAAGGCACCTCCTGTTTCATCAGTTTCTTATTATGTCTTTGCTGTTTCCCCTTCCCCTTGAGAATTATCGTTCTGTAACTAGGGCCTCCTAATGAAATAAAAAGAGGAGAACGGCCTTGAGTCATCAGAACGTGTGGAGACTGTTGGTTTTGATGCCCACTCTCTGCCCGTTCTCCTCGCGAGTAAAACTGAATTAATCTCTTGTCTTTCTTCTTGTTTACAATGTTTAGGCAGACCTAACGCCAACCCAGCAGAGCTCTACGATCTGCTGGGCGACATCTGCTGGAGGTCCCCCGGTCCCGGTGCGAACGGTGATCGTTCTTTTGCAGTGGCCGATCCAAAACTCTGGAACTCTTTGCCCGTTGAGTTACGGTCCATCCCCGACCTGCCTCTGTTCAAAGCCAAACTTAAAACCTACTTATTTAGAACGGCTTTTAACACGGCCCTGTGACACTTTCTTTATTTTAATGGTGTAATGTGCTTTGTTGATCTGTTTGTATGACGTTTATTGTTTTTTATCTTTTTATTTTATGTTGTACAGCACTTTGGTCGGCTTTGGTTGTTGGAAGGTGCTATAGAAATAAAGTTTGATTGATTGATTGACTCAGACTTGAGCCCTGTGATTTGAGAAGCACTTTTAAATCTGAATTCTTTCTGTTCTGACCGTAATGATTCCCTCTAAGATCATTTCTACAACTTTTATATACTCTATAAACACTCAAATATAAATATACTTAGATTTTTTAAGTACAATTTATCTTAAAATTCATATAAATTGCAAAAATCTAAGACTTGAAATGACCTGAAGCTCAAAGCAGACGACTTGGACTTGACTTGGACTTATGGGCCAGTGACTCTGTGTTGTTTTCTGCGTTGGCAACGATTCCCGAGATCGAGGATTTAAAGCAGTAACAAAGAGAATGTTTGGTGAATTTTATCAAGAGGAAAGACGTTATTGTCCTTCTTCCTAGGGCTGGGTGATATGGATCAAAAATATATCTCGATATACGATATATATCTCGATATCTGTACAGGAAAAAATAACCCCCTAAAACGGAAAACTGCAAAAACAAATCTGCCAAATTCCAAAAGGTCATTTATTTTTTTATTAAAGTGTAAGAGGTCGGCAGTTCATACAGGAACATTTAAGATTACAAAAACCCCTAATTATATAAAAAATAATTTAACTGTAAAATAAAAGAAATAATACATATTTCTTTAGTTTCATTCATAAATAAAACAACTCAACACAAGCTCATCTTTGCATTAACTCTGTTATCCAAACCAGAACCAGAACCATGAACTCTTTTAACAGAAGAAGTTCAGGATGATCCTTATTTTAACAGATCCATGTTCCAGCAGTGAGGAGCTCTGAGGTTTAATCCCACAATCCACTGCAGATCAAACCCAACATTTCCAAACACTATTGTACAAGTGACACTGCAGCAGATTATTAATTAAAATCTTCTGCATAAATAGAATTTACATTACTAAACTTTACAAGATATATAACGACTCAAGAGCCACATCAGCCCGTTTGAGATTATAGTGTTAATTATTTTATTTTATTTTATTTTTTGCAGCTTTGCGCAGACTTGTTTACGTTTTACAGAAACGAAACTTAAAAAGCGCATGGCTAATTTGCATAAACAGCTCCACGTGCCCCTCATGCGGTTCAACTTCTTTTGGACTAAAGGACATGACTCGGTGGAACATGAGGATGTTGCTGCCGATGGTTTTGTCTGTAAATGGTGGAAAAGTTTCGTGGCGCTAGAAGCTTTTCACTGGCAGCAAGTTTCGGCGATAGTGACGAGTGAATGAGACACGAGCGAACAAAATCAGGGAGGCGAGGGCGAGCGGAGGCGACAGAGAGACAAACAAGCAAAGCGGCAAAATCAAAATTGAATATAAGCATTATATCGATATATACGATATGTCAGAATTCATATTGAGTTTTTAAAAAATCTCGATATATTAAAAATATCGAGATATCGCCCACCCCTACTTCTTCCTATGGGATTTGGCGCATTACAAATGTCACAAGCAAATAGCAGCGATTGGTTAAATAAAAAAAGTACCCGCCTACCGTCGAACGAACGAATCCTAACGCTGCGAGGTCAGACGGTTTCCACGAAGTGACGGAAAGATCGGCAATTCCAGGGCTGAAATTACCCAAATAATTCTAGTGAACGTGTGTGGAGTTTAAAAACACAGTCACACAGCACCTAAATGTGCAAAGTTTGTGCGTTAATCATGTGTGAATGAAACAAAACACAACTCCAGGTCTGTTTGTGGTGAGGAAACAACATTATAAGGTCAGAAAATAGCGTACAGTAATCCCTTTAAGTCCCCGTAGCTCAATATTCCGAGTTCCGAGACATTTTAAGTCGGAATATTGAATGATTACGTGAGCTTATTGAGCTACAGTGATTTAAAGGGATTATTGTGCTGTTTTCTGACCTTATAATGTTGTTTCCTCGTCACAAACAGACCTGGAGTTGTGTTTTGTTTCACTCACACATGATTAACACAAACCCTGCAGATTTAGGCTGAGTTCTTCTCTCAGACTGAGGTGATACAGGAAGTGCTCCACTGTGTTTTTAAACTCCACACACCTTCACTAGAGTCACTGTGATCCACACGTGTCAGAGATTATAACTATACAGAACAGTGGTCCTCAACCTTTTTAGAGCCACGGACCGGTTTTATATTCGACAATATTTCACGGACCGGGGGCTGCACCGATGTGGCATGGTTTAGTCCTGGTTTTAATCCTGGTTTTAGTCCTGGTTTAGTCCTGGTTTAGTTTTAGTCCTGGTTTAGTTTAATTCTGGTTTAATCCTGGTTTAGTCCTGGTTTAATCTGGTTTAGTCCTGGTTTCCTTGTTTTAGACCTGGTTTAATCCTGGTTTAAGTCTGGTTTAGTCCTGGTTTTAGTCCTGGTTTCCTGGTTTAGTCCTGGTTTAGTCCTGGTTTTAACTGGTTTAGTCGGTTTTAGTCCTGTTTTAGACCTGGTTTAAGTCCTGGTTTAGTCTGGTTTTAGACCTGGTTTAATCTGTTTTAGACCTGGTTTAGTCCTTGTTTAGACCTGGTTTAATTCTGGTTTAGTCCTGGTTTAGAGCTAGTTTAGTCCTTGTTTTAGACCTGGTTTAATTCTGGTTTTAGTCCTGGTTTAGTCCTTGTTTTAGACCTGGTTTAATCCTGGTTTAGACCTGTTTTAGTCCTGGTATTACACCTGGTTTAGTCTTGGCTTAGTCCTGGTTTTAGACCTGGTTTTAGACCTGGTTTTAGACCTGGTTTAGACCTGGTTTTAGACCTGGTTTTAGACCTGGTTTTAGACCTGGTTTTAGACCTGGTTTTAGACCTGGGTTTAGACCTGGTTTTAGACCTGGTTTTAGACCTGGTTTTAGACCTGGTTTTTAGACCTGGTTTAGACCTGGTTTTAGACCTGGTTTAGACCTGGTTTTAGTTTTAGACCTGGTTTAGACCTGGGTTTAGACCTTTTGTTTTTAGACCTGGTTTTAGACCTGGTTTAGACCTGGTTTTTTTTAGACCTGGTTTAGACCTGGTTTTAGACCTGGTTTTAGACCTGGTTTTAGACCTGGGTTTAGACCTGGTTTAGACCTGGGACCTGGTTTTAGACCTGGTTTAGACCTGGTTTAGACCTGGGTTTAGACCTTTGTTTTAGACCTGGTTTAGACCTGGTTTTAGACCTGGTTTAGACCTGGTTTTAGACCTGGTTTAGACCTGGTTTAGGTTTTAGACCTGGGTTTAGACCTGGTTTAGACCTGGTTTAGACCTGGTTTAGACCTGGTTTAGACCTGGTTTTAGACCTGGTTTACCTGGTTTTAGACCCTGGTTTAGACCTGGTTTAGACCTGGTTTTAGACCTGGTTTTAGACCTGGTTTTAGACCTGGTTTAGACCTGGGTTTTAGTCCTGGTTTAGACCTGGTTTAGACCTGGTTTTAGACCTGGTTTAGACCTGGTTTAGACCTTTTAGACCTGTTTAGACCTGGTTTAGACCTGGTTTAGACCTGGTTTTAGACCTGGTTTAGACCTGGTTTAGACCTGGTTTAGTCCTGGTTTAGACCTGGGTTTAGACCTGGTTTAGACCTGGTTTAGACCTGGTTTTAGACCTGGGTTTAGTCCTGGTTTAGACCTGGTTTAGACCTGGGTTTAGACCTGGTTTAGACCTGGGTTTAGACCTGGTTTTAGACCTGCCTGGTTTAGACCTGGTTTAGACCTGGGTTTAGACCTGGTTTAGACCTGGTTTAGACCTGGTTTAGACCTGGTTTAGACCTGGTTTAGACCTGGTTTTAGACCTGGTTTAGAGATGCGTCTGGGAAAGGGGGAGGTTCACTCTTTCATCGCCTGGTACCAAACGACCCGTGGCTCAGTTCGGGTCTGTGACCCGGGGGACAGAAGAATCATCTGTGTTTCTTTTAACCTCGTCCCTGCGGCGTTTCTGATGATTCAAACTCGCAGCTGCGTCACCGTCAACAAAAGCGTCAGAATCTCAGAGTGTGTGAACAACATTTAGCCATCGCTCTGCTCCGGGCTTATTCCCCTTGTATTTTCCAGACTGGCTGAGACAAAAACCGTCCGAGCCAGATCCACCGCGTCTCGTCCTGGAAAATGGAAACTGGATCCAGTGCTTCCAACCTGACGTCAGCCCGGACGGAGCAGAAGATAAAGCGTCTGCCGTGATTGACAGCCGGGTCGTGTGGTGACACCAGAACAGTGACACGGTGTCTCTTACGATCACGGGGCGTTGCTGTGTCATTACGGACGCTAAGTGGGAACAGATGAAGTCATTGTGGGGCAGGGTGCTGGGACCCGACAGCTGTGAGGAGGACCACAGTGGCTGAAAACTGCTGCAGAAGTTGGACAGCTAATCAAACACAATTACACATGATTAGAGTTGGGACAAAGAGCAAAGACGGGGGAATTTGACCAAACCAAAATTACACGCTGCTCCGTTCAAGCTATTTTTACATCAGAAGGAGGTTATTTTGGGAAAAGATACAGATAAATGTGGAATAATTGAAGACCACAGAAGTAGTTGGCAACATGTTCTGCTGAAGAGTTTATTAGACTCTATCTTTGGGCATTGTTTTTTTTATTTTATTTTAAAGTTCTATGTCGTACGTGCTGTGCTTCGCTATTGGCTGGTCCATTCCTAAGTTTCGTACAATCCTGAGAGAAAAATGTATCCACCGCTGTGATCATGAAGGTCCGGCCTGTCCAAACTGTGGCCCTCAGACAAATTCTTCTTGGCCCTCAGGTTTCCAGGTGAATTGGCCAAAATGACCTTACATCAATTAAAAATGAACTTTTTACTGTAAGTTTATTGAAAATCTACCTTGATAAAGCTGATATTGAATATTTAGTGTGTGGTTTTAAGTATGAATAAAGACTGATGGATCAAACCTAAACTCAACCCGGAACTAAACCGGGAACTAACCTGGGACTAAACCTGGAACTAAACCTGAACTAACCTGGGACTAAACCTGGAACTAAACCTGGGACTAAACTTGGAACTCAACCTGGGACTAAACCTGGGACTCAACCTGAACTAGCCTGGGACTAAACCTGGGACTAAACCTGGGACTAAACCTGAACTAGCCTGGGACTAAACCTGGGACTAAACCTGGGACTAAACCTGAACTAGCCTGGGACTAAACCTGGGACTAAACCTGAACTAGCCTGGGACTAAACCTGGGACTCAACCTGGGACTCAACCTGGGACTCAACCTGGGACTCAACCTGGGACTAAACCTGGGACTAAACCTGGGACTAACCTGGGACTAAACCTGGGACTAAACCTGGGACTAAGCCTGGGACTAAGCCTGGGAAACCTGGAACCTGGGAACTAAAACCTGGGACTAAACCTGGGACTAAACCTGGGACTAAACCTGGGACTGGGACTAAACCTGGGACTAAACCTGGGACTAAACCTGGGACTAAACCTGGGACTCAACCTGGGACTAAAGCCTGGGACTAAACCTGGGACTAAACCTGGGACTAAACCTGGACTAACCTGGGACTAACCTGGGACTAAACCTGGGACTAAACCTGGGACTAAACCTGGAACTAAAACCTGGGACTAAGGACTAAACCTGGGAAAACTAAAACCTGGGACTAAACCTGGGACTAAACTGGGACTAAACCTGGGACTAAACCTGGGACTAAACCTGGGACTAAACCTGGAACTAAACCTGGGACTCAACCTGGGACTCAACCTGGGACTAAACCTGGGACTAAACCTGGGACTACTAGCCTGGGACTAAACCTGGGACTAAACCTGGACTCAACCTGGGACTCAACCTGGGACTCAAACCTGGGACTCAACCTGGGACTCAACCTGGGACTAAACCTGAACTAGCCTGGGACTAAACCTGGGACTAAACCTGGGACTCAACCTGGGACTCAAACCTGGGACTAACTAAACCTGGGACTAAACTTGAAACTAAACCTGGGACTAAACCTGGGACTAAACCTGGGACTAAACCTGGGACTAAACTCTGGGACTAAATCTGGGACTAAACCTGGACTAAACCTGGACTAAACTGGACTAAACCTGGGACTAAACCTTGGGAACTAAACCTGGGACTAAACCTGGACTAAACCTGGACTAAACCTGGGACTAAACCTGGGACTAAACCTGGGACTGGGACTAAACTCTGGGACTAAACCTGGGACTAAACCTGGGACTAAACCTGGAAAACCTGGGACTAAACCTGGGACTAACCTGGGACTAACCTTGGGACTAAACCTGGGACTAAACCTGGGACTAAGCCTGGGACTAAGCCTGGGACTATGAAAAAGTTTGAACACCCTTGACGTAGGTCGTCCTGTGAACCACCAACGGCTCATCTCTTTTTTAGAAGCTTGATGGGCCTGAAGGTAAAGGGCTACACACATACTCATAGAACTACAGTTACATTAGGTAACTGAGATTGCTATGTCATACTTCTGCACCTTCTACAAGCTACAAGAACCTGTGGAGGGCGTCATTACTGGCTGCAAGTCTATCGGGCAATACATTGTTCTCTAATAATATTCAGACAGTCTACAGCAGGATTTATTTTCACCTCAAGAACTGCTTATACAAACAACAACAACAACAACACAACATGTATATTTGTAAAAGGGTGAGACTAAAGAAACCCAGTGTAGAACCTTTCTGTACTTGCACTTCTGGACATCTTTGCATTTGTATAGATTTGTTTTAGATCACCAAAAATAAAATATGCATTTTTTTTCTCTCACATAATATCTTAAAGTTATTCTCTAAAATAATAATTTCTTGAATTATCGGAGAGGACAATAGAACTGTGGAGTGGAGAGAGGAGAGACATTCAGCAAACCTCCACACACACTGAGCTCTAGTTCCTCCATGAACAGATCAAGTGTGTCCAGAATAACTCTTCTGCTGAGACTGAAACTCAATCTCTGGGGCCCCCTTGTGGATGTTTGGGCCTCTGCGTGTTCACGTCTGTTGTGCATTTAAGTGTGTTTAAGTTTTTCTCTTGGACCTGATCACACAGAAAGAGCAACATGTGACGCTCGTCCAGGTCAAACTGTCCCACATCATTACTTTACAAATGTCCTTATTTACTGTATTCTATCTTATAATTATTATTTTCAACATGATTTTACATTTTAACAAAAGAAAGTATGAGCAGGTGACACATTTTAGAACTCAATTTATTGTTTTTTTGGGGGTTTTTTTGTTGTTGTTGTTGTTTGTTTTTTTTTTTTTTTTTTAATGAAATAATTATGTTCTTTGTGTATTCAGTGTAAGAACATATTTTTTTTTCCCTATTTTCCTATGTTAGAAGTGAACAGCAGGGGGCAGCATTGAGTAAGGAGCAAAAGCGTCTCACATCTGCACTTTCTATCTCAACTGTCTCATGAACTATAATCACCACAACTGAGGAACAATCTGCCATTTTATTTTCTTTCTTCATCAGAATATAATTGAAAAAAATGAAATAAAATAGAACAAACACAGGCAGCTTTACAACATACATGTGCCTGACTTTCTTTTTTTTTAAAAACATGAAAAACAGAACTTCTCTTTTTAAACAGTTTCCAGACTTCAAGAGCTGCTTATACAAGAAATCTTTACTGGGCCAAGACACATTTTGCTCAAATCCATGTATTTTTGCATTTCTGTTTATGACCCTCAGTGCACCGAGAGCCATAAACTGAACTACAAAAATACATGGATTTGTTTTTGTAATTTGGGTAATGACTGAAAGGACGAGATCGCAGATACAAGCGTCGAAATGAGTTTCCTCTGCAGGGTGGCTGGGTTCTCCCTTAGAGATCGGGTGAGGAGCCCGGTCACACAAGAGGAGCTCGGAGTAGAGCCGCTGCTCCTCCACGTCAAAAGGAAGGAGTTAAGGGGAGGGTGTCTGTTCCGATGCCTCCTGGGTGACTCCCTCAAGAGATGTTCACGTCTCACCGGGAGCAGGCCCCAGGGAAGACCCAGGACACTTTGGGCTGGCCTGGATCTAGACTTGGAACCAGACCTGGACCGAAAACTGGACCTAAACCTGGATCTGGATGTAAACCTGGAAATAAGCCTTTAAATAAGCCTGGAACTAGACCCGGGACTAGACCTGGGACTAGACCAGGGACTAGACCTAGATCTGGACCTAGACCTGGACCTAAACCTTGACCTAAACCTGGACTACATCTGGAACTAAACTTGAACGAAACTCAGAACTAAACCTGGACCTAAACCTGGACCTGGATGTAAACCTGGAAAGAAGCCTTTAAATAAGACTGAAACTAGACCTGGGACTCGGCCTGGGACTCTGCCTGGGACTCTGCCTGGGACTCGGCCTGGGACTAGACCTGGACCTAAACCTGGACCTAAACCTGGACTACATCTGGAACTAAACTTGAATGAAGCTCAGAACTAAACCTGGAACAAAACTTGAACAAAAAAGGGGACCTAAACCTGGAACTAAACCTGGACCTAGACCTGGACCTAGACCTGGACCTAGACCTGGGACTAGACCTGGGACTAGACCTGGAACTAGACCTGGGACTAGACCTGGGACTAGGCCTGGGACTAGATCTGAACCTGAACCTGGACCTGGACCTTAACCAGGACCTGAACTACATCTAGAACTAAACCTTGAACTAAACCTGGACATAAACCTCGACCTACACCTGAACTTGACGAAGAAACGGCCTTATAACAGAAAATAATCTCGTCTGGGGCCTTTAATTTGGGTCGAAGTCGATTCAAACTCAGCACCTGCCTGTTACTTCCTTCTGCCTGCAGCCTTCAGACGTTTGGCACAGATTTGTTTTCCTTGGCACGGTGCCCCCTCCTGGCACAAGTGCACTGTTCCGCTCCAATCAATTGTGGAACATCTAAACGATAATTAATGAGAAGAGAAATGGAATTAATCATGAATATTGAGACAAGTTCATAAAAGTTTTGTTGTTGTTTTAATTATATTTTTGTTTGGAGAAAAACCTCGGGGTTTGACCTTTTTGTTCAGACAAGACGCCTGATGAAGATGATGCAACTGAGAATAAATAATGTGGATATAGACGCTCTTTTCCCAGGCACGAAACCGGGACTAAACCTGCACTAAACCTGGACTAAACCTGCACTAAACCTGGACTAAACTTGAACTAAACTTGGATTTAAACCTGGACTTTAACCTGGACTTTAACCTGGACTTAAACCTTGGACTGAAACCTTGGACTAAACCTGGAACTGAACCTGGAACTGAACCTGGAACTGAACCTGGAACTGAACCTGGAACTGAACCTGGAACTGAACCTGAGCCTAACCGGGGACTAAACCGGGGACTAAACCAGGGTTTAAACCTGGACTAAACTGGGGACTAAACCTGGACTAAACTGGGGACTAAACCTGGACTAAACCTGGGGACTAAACCTGGACTAAACTGGGGACTAAACCTGGACTAAACTGGGGACTAAACCTGGACTAAACTGGGGACTAAACCAGGGTTTAAACCTGGACTAAACTGGGGACTAAACTGGGGACTAAACCTGGACTAAACCGGGGACTAAACCGGGGACTAAACCAGGGTTTAAACCTGGACTAAACCGGGGACTAAACCGGGGACTAAACCGGGGACTAAACCGGGGACTAAACCTGGGTTTAAACTTGCACTAAACCTGGACTAAACCTGGAACTAAACCTGAACTAGACCTGGAACTAAACCTGAATTAAATCTCAACCTAAACCTGAACTAAATCTGTAATTAAACTCGGAACTTAACCCAGAACTAACCTGTAACTAAACCTGGACTAAACTCGGGAACTGAACTCAAGAACTAAACACGAACTAACCTGTGACTAAACCTGGAGCTAAATCTGGAACTAAAGCTGAACTAAACCTCGAACTAAACCTGGACTAACCCGCCTCTAGAACAGGACCAAACCAAGTCTACTTCAGGACTAAACCAGGACAAGTCCAAATGTAAAACTGTATTTCAGCAAAATTTGTCCCAGTATAAGCAGCTCTTGAGGTCAAAATAAGTCTGCTGTGTAGGCTACTGTCTGCATCTAATTATACATTCAGGATCAGGAAGTGTGAGATTAGCATGCTAGCTGCTGTTAGCATTACTGCAAAGGCAAAACTCTGGTCCACTCTGGTGCTTATAAACTACACGAGGAACAACTTTGGAACACTGCAAACTGTTTAAAATTAACTAGTTCTGTTTTTCATGGTTTAAGATAATTAAAAAAGTACAGAGCCTTTAAAAGGTTCTTTGGCGTTGGCTTTGGTTTGTCTCCATGGAGATGTTAGCACTTTGTCTCAAATGTTCCTCACTGTGGCATTACATTTATTTATTCATCTACAGGCTTAGATGAAAAGACAAATCTGCTCACAGAAACAAATGCATTTATTCCAATTTTATTTTCAAGCTAAACCTGGAACTAAACCTGAACTAAACCTGAGACTAAACCTGAACTAAACCTGAGACTAAACCAGGAACTAAACCTGAACTAAACCTGAGACTAAACTGAACTAAACCTGAACTAAACCTGAGACTAAACCAGGAACTAAACCTGAAACTAAACCTGAACTAAACCAGGAACTAAACCTGAACTAAACCTGAACTAAACCTGAACTAAACCAGAACTAAACCTGAACTAAACCTGAACTAAACCAGGAACTAAACCAGGAACTAAACCTGAACTAGACCTGAGACTAAACCTGAACTAAACCTGAACTAAAACCGAACTAAACTGAAACTGAACTAAACCTGAACCTGAACTAAACCAGGAACTAACTGAACTAGACCTGAGACTAAACAGGAACTAAACCTGAACTAAACTGAACTAACCTGGAACTAAACCTGACTAAACCTGACTAACCTGAGACTAGACTGACTGGGACTAGACCTGGACCTGAACTAGACCTGAACTAGACCTGAGACTAAACCTGAACTAAACCTGAGACGAAACCTGGAACTAAACCGGGACTAGACCTGGGACTAGACCTGGGACTAGACCTGAACTAGACCTGAACTAGACCTGGGACTAAACCTGAACTAGACCTGAGACGAAAACCTGAACTAAACCGGGACTAGACCTGGGACTAGACCTGGGACTAGACTGGACTGGACTAGACTTGGGACTAGACCTGGGACTAGACCTGGGACTAGACCTGGGACTAGACCTGAACTACACCCGGGACTAGATTTGGGACTAGATTTGGGACTAGACTTGGGACTAGACTTTGGGACTAGACTTGGGACTAGACTTGACTAGACCTGAACTACACCGGGACTAGACTTGGGACTAGACTTGGGACTAGACTTGGGACTAGACTTGGGACTAGACCTGGGACTAGACCTGAACTACACCCGGGACTAGACATGGGACTAGACCTGAAATACATCTGGACCTAAACCTGAACTAGGACTGACCTGCAACTAGACCTGGGACTAAACCAGGGACTAAACCATAACTATATCTGGAACTAGACTTGGGACTAGACCTGGGACTAGACTTGGGACTAGACCTGGGACTAGACCTGGACCTAGACCTGGACCTAAACCTGAAACTAACCTTTGATTAAACCTATGACTAAACATGGACCTAAACGTGGATCTAAACCTGGAACTAAATCTAGAACTAAATCTGGAACTAAACCTGAATTAGACTGGAAACTAAACGTGGACTAAACTTTGCACTAAACCTGGAACTAAACTCGGAACTAAACCTGGAATTAAACTTGGAAACATTCTTTATTTAATTTTTAGTTATTTTATTTAATTTGCAATTTAACAAACTTTAACTAAATAAGCGTAGAGCAAGATAAGCAGGTGACAGTCTCTATTCATGTGTTTCAAACTTCCTGAAACATTTTAAAGACGATTCAAAAGACAAATATTTTCTTTTGAATTGCTAATTGCTAGAAAAACCCACCACAGATAACAGAAAAGTTCCGCAGTCCACCTTTAAACGGAGCATATTAAAAACCAAAACAAAACCCCACAGGAAGCTCGCGACACCATGAAAGAAAACGTGGTCGCACTTTTATCATGAACTTTCTGAACTTTCTACTTCAAAAACACAAATTTTACGAGCTTCAAAACAAAGACAGTAGGAAAAAACAGGGACTAAACCTGGGACTAACCTGGGACTAAACCTGGACTAAACCTGAATTAAACCTGAATTAAACCTGAGACTAAAACCTAGACTAAACCTGAACTACACTCGGAACTAAATTTGGAATTAAACTTGAACTAACCTGTGACTAAACCTGGAACTAGACCAGTGCTTCTCAAATAGTGGGGCGCGCCCCCTCCGTCAAGGGGGGCGCGTTTGACCTCGGGGAGCATGCTTTTTTATTTTGATTTTTTTTACTGTCTTAAGGGCCGTTCACACCAACGCGTCAAAAAACGCCTTGACGCCTCTATTTGGAGCCTTTGCATTTGAGTTTAGACGCCCCCGACGCGCATCTTTGACGCCGTGGACGAACGGGACAAAAATACTTGATGCGCGTCCGTTGCCCTGGAAACAAGAGCCCGGTCCCGCTCTTTTCCCGAAACAATGTCAGACCAGACTGAGAGAGTGTTTTATGACATAAAACATCAACGGAGGAGATCGGGTCGACGACTGGGGCGTAATATATATATTATACTCCGCTAATGACACTGGATCAGTCCCGGTCTAGTCCTGGTCTAATACCGGTCTGGTCCTGGTCTAATCACGGTCTAGTCCCGGTCTAGTCCTGGTCTAATCACGGTCTAGTCCCGGTCTGGTCCCGGTCTAGTCCCGGTCTAGTCCTGGTCTAATCACGGTCTAGTCCCGGTCTAGTCCTTGTTTAGTCTCGGTCTAGTCTCGGTCTAGTCCCGGTCTAGTCCTGGTTTGGTCCTGGTCCGGTCCTGGTGTATTCCTCGCGATCGGCTCGGTGATTGTGGTGTATATATTTATTCTCCGCTCATGTTTGTGGTTCTCGTTCTGGTTCTCGGGTTTTTCTTCCTGATAATTACGTCGCTGCGTCACTGGATACTCGTCCCTGATTGATTGACGCGGCGCGTCTGACGCGAAAAGTTCAGCATTTTCAACTTCTTGACGCTGACGCCTTGGATGCGCGTCTTGGCCGCTGACGCCAAAAACGCTGAAGACGCGCTGCGCTGACGCCGAAAACGCGCCGCAAAAACGCAGGACGCTCTAGTCGCGCGTCCACATAGACTTTACATAGAAAGTGGACACTTTGACGCCTTGGTCTGAACGGGCCTTTAGAATAAAGTGCAATTGCACTTCCACTACATTAGGGGCAGTGGCGCTCTCATTGGCAGAGTGTGCGCAGGGAGGATTCGCTCGGTGGTGTAGGAGTTTTGTTTGCACTGAGCATGCGCGCTTTGCACACAGCACAGAGTTTGAGTATGAAGTGTAGACACGAAGTGTAGCAGACCCTCAAGTGACACCATGAAAAAATATTTAACAGGGATGAGAAGACAGGCGGAGAGAGACGGAGATAAAGAGACAAACGAAAATCTCCGAAAGCTAAGACGAGGAAATATGATGAAGCGTATGTAGCGCTTGGCTTCACTGTGACTACGGTGGGAGACGAGGAAAGACCGGTGTGCTTACTGTGTCTAAAAATGTTGGCAGCCGACAGCATGAAGCCCAATAAATTAAGGCGTCACTTAAATACATTACACCCCCAATCACTCTGATAAGCCGCTTGAGATTTTTCAGCGAAAACGTGCCGAATATTGCCGACAATCATCCCGCTTTGTGACTGCTACTTCAGTAAACTAGCGAGCGTTGTTGGCATCATATAAGGTGGCAGTGTTACGCACAGGTGTACTTAGTATCATTTGTCTATAAAATTGTTATCTATAGTCACGCGGGGGGGCGCGAGATGTTTTATTCGTCCTAGGGGGGGCATGACAGAAAATAATTGAGAAGCACTGAACTAGACCGGGAACTAAATGTGGACTATACTCGGCACTAAACTCAGAAAAACTCTGAACTAAATTCGGAACTAGACCTAAACTAACCTGGAACTAAATCTGGAACTAAACCTGAATTAGACCCGGAACTAAATGTGGACCAAACTTGACACTAAACCAGGAACTACACTCAGAACTAAACCTGGACTAAACCTGAATTTGACCGGGAACTAAATGTGGACCAAATTTGACACTAAACCAGGAACTAAACTCAGAACTAAACCTGGACTAAACCTGAATTTGACCGGGAACTAAATGTGCACTAAACTGTGCCAAGTCGGAACTAAACTCAGAACAAAACTCGGAACTAACCTGGAACTATATCTGGAACTATATCTGGAACTAAATTTAGAACTAAACCTGAACCTAAACCTGGAAATAACTTGGAAATAAATCTGGGATTAAACTGGGAACTAAACTGAACTAGAGTTGGGACTAAACTCATAACTAAACCTGGACTAAACCTGAATTAGACCGGGAACTAAATGTGGACTAAACCCTGTACTAAATTCGGAACTAAACCTAAACTAACCTGGAACTAAATCTGGAACTAAACCTGGACTCAACCTGAATTAGACCTGGAACTAAATGTGGACTAAAGTTGGCACTAAACCTGGAACTAAACTCGGAAAGATTCTTTCTTTCTGTAATTTTTAATTATTTTATTTAATTTGCAGTTTAAAAAACTTTAACTAAATAAGCGTAGAGTAGATAAGCAGGTGACAGTCTCTTTTCATGTGTTTCAAACTTCCTGAAACATTTTAAAGACGATTCAAAAGACAATTCAAACTTGGATAACATTTTCTTTTGAATTGCTAATTGCTCTGGTCACGGTGTTAGAAAAACCCACCACAGATAACAGAAAAGTTCCGCAGTCCACCTTTAAACGGAGCATATTAAAAACCAAAACAAAACCCCACAGGAAGCTCGCGACACCATGAAAGAAAACGTGGTCGCACTTTTATCATGAACTTTCTGAACTTTCTACTTCAAAAACACAAATTTTACGAGCTTCAAAACAAAGACAGTAGGAAAAAACAGGGACTAAACCTGGGACTAACCTGGGACTAAACCTGGACTAAACCTGGAACTAAACCTGAATTAAACCTGAATTAAACCTGGGACTAAACCTGAACTACACTCGGAACTAAACCTGGAAATAAACTCGGAACTAAATTTGGAATTAAACTTGAACTAACCTGTGACTAAACCTGGAACTAGACCGGGAACTAAATGTGGACTATACTCGGCACTAAACTCAGAACTAAACTCTGAACTAAATTCGGAACTAGACCTAAACTAACCTGGAACTAAATCTGGAACTAAACCTGAATTAGACCTGGAACTAAATGTGGACCAAACTTGACACTAAACCAGGAACTAAACTCAGAACTAAACCTGGACTAAACCTGAATTTGACCGGGAACTAAATGTGCACTAAACTGTGCCGAGTCGGAACTAAACTCAGAAC
Source organism: Boleophthalmus pectinirostris (assembly GCF_026225935.1). Taxonomy (NCBI): domain Eukaryota; kingdom Metazoa; phylum Chordata; class Actinopteri; order Gobiiformes; family Gobiidae; genus Boleophthalmus; species Boleophthalmus pectinirostris. The sequence continues at coordinate 32,740,243 of NW_026571175.1, forward strand.
AAAACTCGGAACTAACCTGGAACTATATCTGGAACTAAATTTAGAACTAAACCTGAACCTAAACCTGGAAATAACCTGGAACTAAATCTGGGATTAAACTGGGAACTAAACTGAACTAGAGTTGGGACTAAACTCGTAACTAAACCTGGACTCAACCTGAATTAGACCGGGAACTAAATGTGGACTAAACTCGGAACTAAACCTAAACTAACCTGGAACTAAATCTGGAACTAAACGTGGACTAAAGTTGGCACTAAACCTGGAACTAAACTCGGAAAGATTCTTTCTTTCTGTAATTTTTAATTATTTTATTTAATTTGCAGTTTAAAAAACTTTAACTAAATAAGCGTAGAGTAGATAAGCAGGTGACAGTCTCTATTCATGTGTTTCAAACTTCCTGAAACATTTTAAAGACGATTCAAAAGACAATTCAAACTTGGATAACATTTTCTTTTGAATTGCTAATTGCTCTGGTCACGGTGTTAGAAAAACCCACCACAGATAACAGAAAAGTTCCGCAGTCCACCTTTAAACGGAGCATATTAAAAACCAAAACAAAACCCCACAGGAAGCTCGCGACACCATGAAAGAAAACGTGGTCGCACTTTTATCATGAACTTTCTGAACTTTCTACTTCAAAAACACAAATTTTACGAGCTTCAAAACAAAGACAGTAGGAAAAAACATGGACTAAACCTGGGACTAAACCTGAATTAAACCTGGGACTAAACCTAGACTAAACCTGAACTACACTCGGAACTAAACCTGGAAATAAACTCGGAACTAAATTTGGAATTAAACTTGAACTAACCTGTGACTAAACCTGGAACTAGACCGGGAACTAAATGTGGACTAAACTCGGCACTAAACTCAGAACTAAACTCTGAACTAAATTCGGAACTAGACCTAAACTAACCTGGAACTAAACCTGGACTAAACCTGAATTTGACCGGGAACTAAATGTGGACCAAACTTGACACTAAACCAGGAACTACACTCAGAACTAAACCTGGACTAAACCTGAATTTGACCGGGAACTAAATGTGCACTAAACTGTGCCGAGTCGGAACTAAACTCAGAACAAAACTCGGAACTAACCTGGAACTATATCTGGAACTAAACTTAGAACTAAACCTGAACCTAAACCTGGAAATAACCTGGAACTAAATCTGGGATTAAACTGGGAACTAAACTGAACTAGAGTTGGGACTAAACTCGGAACTAAACCTGGACTAAACCTGAATTAGACCGGGAACTAAATGTGGACTAAACCCTGTACTAAACTCGGAACTAAACCTAAATTAACCTGGAACTAAATCTGGAACTAAACGTGGACTAAAGTTGGCACTAAACCTGGAACTAAACTCGGAAAGATTCTTTCTTTCTGTAGTTTTTAATTATTTTATTTAATTTGCAGTTTAAAAAACTTTAAATAAGCGTAGCGTAGATAAGCAGGTGACAGTCTCTTTTCATGTGTTTCAAACTTCCTGAAACATTTTAAAGACGATTCAAAAGACAATTCAAACTTGGATAACATTTTCTTTTGAATTGCTAATTGCTCTGGTCACGGTGTTAGAAAAACCCACCACAGATAACAGAAAAGTTCCGCAGTCCACCTTTAAACGGAGCATATTAAAAACCAAAACAAAACCCCACAGGAAGCTCGCGACACCATGAAAGAAAACGTGGTCGCACTTTTATCATGAACTTTCTGAACTTTCTACTTCAAAAACACAAATTTTACGAGCGTCAAAACAAAGACAGTAGGAAAAAAAAAAAAAAACGTGAATGAGGTAAAAGGATGAATGAACTTGTGCTGATTTCTTGAATGGATTTATTGAAACAGCGTGGTGCCTTTGTGATGCTCTGAATACATGACAGCCCCTCTGAAGTGCGCATTGTGAGCGGGGCAGGTCGCGTAGTGGGTGTGTCCTGACCATTCACACAGTCCCTGAACGCACCGTATAAAAAAGCGCACCTGTGGGATCGCTTCATTCATCACGTTGACTGCCGGAGTTGGCGGAACATTGCCTCGAGTCGCCATGGAGAATTTTTTGGTTCTGCTCGTGATCCTGCTGGGGAGGCTGGGGAGTTGCACGGTTCACAACGACGCCACCGAGGCGCTGGACCGGCCCGCGGTGGTCGCCCAGGGCCAGGCCAGAGACGAGCCCGTTCAGGAGGACTCCAACCAGGCCAGGAACGGCGGGAGAAGGGGCTCGGAGAATAACGCGCGGAGCGGTGAGTGTCTGTGTTCTGCTCTGGGGTGTGGGTTTGTTATGTAAGGCTCAGTAATGTGGTCAATATGTGGGTAAAAAAGGAATAAAATTTGCAAAATAAAACACTTGGATTTGGTTTAGATCTGGATCTGGTGTAGTAAAGTTTATTTGATGAGCTGTTTCATTAGGGATGATGTAATTTATGCACAAAAAATCCAAAAAGAATCTTAAACAGTAATAAGAAAAAAAGAAAAGAAAAATGTTCCAATACCAATATTCAATACTAATATACATATTTCAATAATATGTTAAATAGTGTTAATAAAAATAAAATTAAAAAAAATACACAAATTTAGAATTAGATTTTGAATTCATGTTAAGCTGTTCCAAAAAAAAAAAAAAAAAAGTTTTAATACCCAAACTTGGATTTAGATTTTAAATTTGTGTTAATTTGTAAAAAATTAAAAAAAATTAAATAAAATAATAATAAATTCCAATACCCACAGATTTTGATTTTGAAATTCTTGTTAATTTGAAAAAATAAAAATAAAATAAAATAGTGCCAACACTCAAACTTGGTTTTAGATCTTGAATTCATGTTAATTTGTAAACAGTCGTAATAATAATGAATAAGTTCCAATACCCCAAATTAGATTTAGATTTCAAATTCATGTTCATTTATATGAAAAACAAAAGAAAGTAGCTTTAAGTCATGTTTGAAATTGTTCTGATGTTGCATTTCATAAACAAGTTACATGTTTGTTGATGTGCTTTGTGCTATTAACAGATTTCCCAGTTATCCAGTCTTTTTATTTTATGATTTATGACTTTATTTATAAATAGAGATTTAACAAGTGTAATTATTTCACTGTTATTCTTGGGAGGTCGGTGCGTGCATTATTTGTGATCTCCTGTAAGAAAAGAAAACGGCACCTTTACTCACTCCAGTGAGCCTAAAGGCAACTAAAATGAAGTAATCAAGCTTTCATCTTGTTCCATTCCTTTGTCAGGATCATCAAATACTGCTTATCGACTGCTTTTATTTAAAGATGACTTGTGGTTTTGAAAAAAAGTTCTACTATTCTGGTACTAAGTTTGTGGCTTGCACAGACCTTCAGTGAAGTTCTAGTTATATTTGTATAAAAACTATAAATGGTCATGGCCTTTATGCCTAACCGAATAATTTTTGCTTATTCTTTAATAATGAGTTATGATGCATTATTAAGTTGTGTATCTTCCAGCGTTCCAACATGTTTTATATTTATTGTTGATCTAATCAGGGCTAGAGATTGTCAGTTACAATCCTCCAGGGTAAATGTGTTATTATTGTTTTCTTAAGAGTTAAGTAATAAAATACTGTCAAGATTAGGCTCCAGGCTTTAACTTCCACAAATGGCTGTGCCATTTATTTTGAATTTGATTTTGAATTCACAATGTTTGATTTTGATTTTAAATTCTCATGTATATCTGTCTTGCAGGTCCGGACCAGAGCCAGGTGGGCTGCAGAGAGCTCAGGTCCACCAAGTACATCTCGGACGGGCAGTGCACCAGCGTGAACCCCATAAAGGAGCTGGTGTGTGCGGGCGAGTGTCTGCCCTCTCACCTGCTGCCCAACTGGATCGGCGGCGCCAGTAACTCGGGTCGGTACTGGAGTCGGCGCGACACGGTGGAGTGGCGCTGCGTGATCGACCGCACGCGCACACAGCGCATCCGCCTGCAGTGTGAGGACGGATCCTCCAGGACCTACAAGATCACCGTGGTCACGTCGTGTAAATGCAAACGCTACAGCCGCCAACAGAACGACTCCGCCCACAGAGACCCCGCCCACACAGACAACAGGAGGAGGAGCCACAAAAAGACTGCGCTGCCCGAGGAACAGACTGCATGAGGGGTACAGGGGGGACAGGGGGTTGGAGGAGTACAGAGGAGTAGAGGGGAGCACATCGGGATACAGAGGTGTGGAGGAGTGGAGGAGGGTACAGAGGGGTACAGAACCCCCTGGACCCTCCTCAGAGGAATAGAGGGGGGTACAGGGGAGAACAGGGGGGTAGAGAGGGGTACATCGGGCTATAGAGGGATACAGAAGAGTTGGCGAGGGTACAGAGGGGTACAAGGGGGTACAGAAGGGGTACAGAGGGGTACAGAGGGGTACAGAGGGTTAGAGGGGTTTAAGAGGACCACCTGAGGAAGTAGAGAAGTTGCACAATGTGCTGAGATCGGGAAGGAAGTATCTTTTTCACTGGTGTACAAATGTATCATATCTGTTTGGTTTATTTTTGTTTGGTACAAGCACAATTCACTCATCGATTCAGTCACTGAACCGTGAAACTTCAGCTGGACTCCAGTGCATTTGTACAAACTCACTGTGCTCTGACCTGTTTGTGTTACACAGACTTAACCTGTTATTGTTCTCATTTTTATCTCCTTGGGTCCAAACGATGAGTTGGGATCCACTGAGGTTCACTAAGCTCATGTCACTGTCAAGAACAAAGTATGAAATGTAAAAACTCGGGCGTGAAATGCTCTGTGCTTCATTCATGCCCTCGATATTCTTACAGATGCTCAAGAACATTTTTATATTTTGTCATTTTCTGTTTTTTATAACCATTTCAAAAGAGCTTATAAGGAGTAGACAAAAGTGGATTTATTTTTATAGTCCAGATATTTTCACACAAAGTTTACAAAGTGATTTCACTGAAACAGCTTTCATCATAAATGTACAAAAGCCTATAATATATTCAGTACAATAACCTAGACTGTACGTGTGTGGAACAATTGTAAATAACTTTTCCAGTTTTATTGTCATATTATCTTTGCTTGTCTTTGATAATGTTATAGAGTCATAGATATTTACTATTATGCACTATGTATTCTTATTGTATGTTTCCAAATGTGAATGTTAGCTTTGTGAGGCACAACGCTCCTCACTATACTTATTGTAAATGTACACATTATATGGGCTAAGATGTGGGTTTGAATAGAATCTAATTTATTTTTGTATAAGACACTTTTGAAGTTTTGGTCTTTTTGATACATATTTGTTGTCATTGTCTGAAATAAAATAGTTGAATGAACATTGTTTGGGAGGCGGTGTTTGGACATAAAGCTGCAGGCACAGCAGACAGTCTTACAGCAAACAGGAACTAGAGGACAACAGCGGCATTAGTCAGTGATGAGCCTCTCCTTTCAGCCCCACTGTACTTTGTGTGATTGTGAAGGGGAGACCTGTGGCTCGGGGCTAATGGGCCTGTGCCAGCTGTGGCTACATGTTAAGACGCTGCATTGTCTCATGTATCCGCTGATTCTGTGTCTGTAAAAGCTCAGGCTCAGAGCTCAGGCACGCACTCAATAGAATCACCTGCGCTGTGTTAAAGCAGGTAAAAGCTCTGAGCTCTTTGTCACTGATCCTCAGAGCTGCATCATAACAACCTGCTGGAATGTGGCCGCTCCAGAGAGGGGCTCTGTAGTACTCTGTAGTACTCTGTAGTACTCTGTAGTACTCTGTAGTACACTGTGGTACTCTGTAGTACTCTGTAGTACTCTGTAGTACTCTGTAGTACTCTGTAGTACTCTGTAGTACTCTGTAGTACTCTGTACTCTGTAGTACTCTGTAGTACTCTGTAGTACTCTGTGGTACTCTGTAGTCCGGTGTACTCTGTAGTACTCTGTAGTACTCTGTAGTACTCTGTAGTACTCTGTAGTACTCTGTAGTCCTCTGTAGTCGTACTCTGTAGTACTCTGTAGTACTCTGTAGTACTCTGTAGTCCTCTGTAGTACCTCTGTCGTACTCTGTAGTACTCTGTAGTACTCTGTAGTACTCTGTAGTACTCTGTAGTACTCTGTAGTCTAGTGGGAACACTGTCAGCACATTGTTGTCTGCTTGCAGTTTAAAGACTTGAGTCTTAATGAGACTTCAGCAGTGACAGCGGCTGATGACGCTTCACCTTGTCTGTGTTGTGTTTTCATCACTCCAGGACTGAGTCATGTTTGAACAACTTTTGGTGCTCGTCATCAGGACTGGACATTGTGCCAGGCCCAGCCTGGTCCAATGAAGACTACATCAGTGTAGTAACAATATCATTTCATGAGCTCAGTCTCCTTTGGTGTGTAGTCGAGCCAGACCCCAAAGGGCCTTTTGAATTTAGAATCTATTATTTCTGCTCTTATTCTAATTATTTATACTGTGTATATTACTGCTCAATAATCCAACACAGTTATGCTCAGTTAATTAGTTCAGAGTAAAAATCACACCAGTCGCCTCCAGCTGGAGCCTTTACATTTGCATTATGGAAATATAACAACAATATTATTGTAGATCCATGATTGAAGGCAGATACTTGAAACTCAGGTGAAGCACAGCAAATTTCAACAAGTTTTTTTTCTTTTTTTTCTCTGATGCCTGTGACAGCGCGAGAGCCCTGTGGGAACGTTGGACAAATCTGTGACTGCCACAGACTTTACATGTAAACCCAGTGTATCTGACACTGTGCACTGAACACACAGGAGACATTTCCTCTGTAACCTTCAGCCTGTCTGCACCACAGCTCTGTGCTGTCTCCTTTACCTTTGTCTTATGTAGTAGTACAGTAGAGTGTAGAGGGTCACAAGTGCACCACTACAGTGTCTCTAATGTTATGTTGTATTATTACATCCTCAGTTACACTTGTAATGTGAGCGGGCTCCTTCAGGGGCAGAGGACTGCTGGAGTTGTTGACTTTACCTGAGCTGTAGCTTCGGCTCTTTGAAGTGTGTCCAACAGCACTGGAATTACAGCACTTTTATAAAGACTTGTCCTGCCATTTCCATGTTCAGTGTTCAGACCTAAACCCTGTTCGTACCAAGCCTTACGTTTTCACTTAAGGAGCACTGCATCAGCTCAGTGACAGATAGGCATGGCCTCTCCAAAGTCATGCATGTAACATAAATTGGTATAAGAGTCTGATGCAGGCAGGGCCCATGTGGTTACCATCACATGAAAAATAAGATGCAATTAGTCACCAGCAAACACGCTGCCATTACTGAGGCCATAGCCGGCACAAAGGGCCTGTAGTGTTAATCTTCCTAAACTATGAATCTTCGGAGGTGGCAGCGTCCTGTTCTTCTATACATCAAAGAGAGAAAGGAAACCACATCAGACCAGCAGCAGAGACTCAGTCTGCAAACATGTGCTGTAAAAAGGCCAAACTGCAGTTATACAAAGGTGTATTTAGCCGAGTGTCCCCAGGCCTGAGCGCTGAAAGCTGCTGGTGTCTGTCTATATGTGAAAGGCCCACAGACACACCTGTTTGTCGTGCCTCACAAAAGCACATACGCTCGGCTCATTCACAGCCACTGCAGCAGTCACGGTTCATCTGTACATCGCCAGCACTGCTCTCCAAACAAAGACTGACTTAGCAAAGTTTACAAGCTCTTTAGGTGGTTAACAGGACATGTGTGTTATCAGTGATCAGAGGACTTTCAGAAATGTGGAAAACTAAGCCCCACTGACACAAACACTCATGCTCCTTTGATTGTAAAATTCAGTATTTCATTTTCACATTTTAAATTCATCATCTGTTTGTCTATCATCAATCGTGTCTGACTTGTTGAAATGAGCCCTATAGGCTTTTGGAAGACGGGAATAACTGACCTTAGTCTGGTGAAAGTGCACGTAGCTCGTCTTTAATCAAAGATATTCTAATCATTGAAGTGTCTGCAGTTAAGTGAGAGGGTTCTTGTGCACATGCAAGGACCATCTGAAGTAAATAGATTTTTAGGGGGTCAGGTGGTTGTAGTATTTGTGGATCAAGTAACACACTGACTAAGACTGCAGACTTCACGCTATAGCCATGTTTTGATTGGCTCAATGTGGAGCAGAATGTGAAGTGTTTCCACTGTCTCAGGTGAACTGGGCTGAAGGACTGACTGTCTTCAGCTCCCCAGTCGCTTTAGCTGAAATGGATCATGCATTTAACATTAGCTAAAGCAAATGTATTACATTAAACCACAGAAAAAGTTAAGACTGAACCCCTCACCTGGTCCTGGACTCTCAAACCCAAACTTTAAAAACTACTAACCAACACATGTGGGAACACAGAGCTGACCTCGAGTCAACGGGCTGAGCTCAGTGACATCATCCAAATGGTAGAAACTTTAATAGACCCTTGTCCACATCTCACAACGCCACAAACTTGGAAGTTACGTCTTTTTGTGAATAGGCCCTGTGCACAGGTGCATGCTAGTGAACCCACTGTCTCTCAAAGATAAGATACACATTACTTCAGTTTGTGTTGTTGTTTTATTATGCCTCAAAATTAGCCTTATCATTACCGCAAAACCAGAAATGTCCTTGACTTCACTTCAGTTGTTTGGTTTAATACCAAATATGTATCGTATTGTGCCCCCCTCGTCTGGACTGACATGTCAGTGGGGTTTGTAGTAAAAGGGGAATGAAGACTCCACGCTCCTGAGTGTACAGTATGTCTTTATATCTTAGTCTCTTGTTGGTGGGGGTCTGGGTGAGGGTCGGGGTCCGGGTGAGGGTCGGGGTCCGGGTGAGGGTCGGGGTCCGGGTGAGGGTCGGGGTCCGGGTGAGGGTCCGGGTGAGGGTGAGGGTCGGGGTCTGGGTGAGCGCCGGAGTCCGGGTGAGTGTCACAGTGGGTCTGTGCGGTACATAAAGGAGACAGAGTTTCCTATCCACGAGGCGTTCTGATTGTGCGGAGCCGGGGCCCTGCAGACAGAGGCACATAAAAGCCGGGCTGTTTGTTCCTGGGGAAGGATTAGGTGGCAACACAGAATGCTCAAGGAACACATGATAGCCCCTCGCTTGTGGTGATGTCATGCTTTTGGTAAAGGCATTGGACCGGGCGCCTCTTGAGTTACAGTAAAGAGCACGGCTGCTTGTACCGCTTTGTTGCCGACACACAATATGTGTATAATAAATAGGGTTTGAACTTTAGATGCTTCCTTTTAACTTTAAAAGCACATTAATCAAAAATATATTACATTTTCTCTTAAATTTGGACCACACACCATGTGTTTGTCATACTGAAAAAGCTTCAGGCCACTTCAGTCCAACAGGAATGTGAAAAGAAAATAGATGACAATCAGATAAACGTGGGTTACCTGAGCCTAAACCTGCAGATAGAGATAGATGTACAAGTTTGTTTCATTTTTACTTTATATTTAGGCCTCATGTGAAGCTCAGAATCTCCAGAATTCTCTCCCTGAGCTGCAGAGGCTGCACTAGCACTGACTCATGACTGGCTGCAGGTGCTGGGGTTTAGGTAGAGACCGTTCAGATCAGAGAGAGGCATTTTAGGGTTAAACCAGCTGGATTTCAGCATTGAACCTGGCAACCCAAATGAAAGGCTCATCATCTTGAGCTTGTTTATGTTAAGAACATCACAGTCACATTAGACAAGCCAGATGCATTGCTTTGAGTGTTTTAACACAAGTGCAATTTTTCAATACCTGTCCATAAAAAATAAAAATAAAAACCTACATGCATAAAAACAGATAAGACAAAACACATACATTACATACAGATAAAATATATACAGTACATTTTCAATTGATGCATTTTTCTTGGAAACATGCAATCACTTTAATTTACTTTTAAATTTGGTGCTATTGGTTTCTAATTTTAAATCAGCTGGTGAACAGTTCCACAGTCTGGCCCCACTGGCAGAGAAACAGACTGACCAAGAGTTTGTCCTGTACATAGGAACAACACAATAACCACTAGTAGCACTTCTTGTGTTCACTCTGTCTTTGCATTTTATGGAGAACACGATTTTTCACCACAGCAGAAACATCAGATATTTTTTGTTTATTTATTTATTTTTTATTTTTATTTTTTTATTTATTTATATATATATATATTTTTAATTTATTTATTTATTTATTTATTTATTTGTATTAATTTAAATTAAATTAATTTATTTTTTATTAATTTAAATTAAATTAATTTAATTTTTTATGTTATGTTATTTTATTATTTTAGTATATTTTATTAAATTTAATTTTTACTATTTTTAGTTTTTTTATTTTGTTTTTAGTTTATTTTATTTTTAGTATTTTATTTTATTTTTATTTTTATTTTATTTCTATTTTTTTATTTTATTTTATTGTTAGTTTTTATTTTTAATTATTATTTTTTTTTATTATTATTGTTTTATTTAATTATTTTATTTTATTTCTTTAATGCCAAAAGGTAACTTATGTTAATATTATCAATATTTTTTTTTTACTCATTTTCGATTGTACCTCAGTTGTTTATAGCGTGAGTGTGGGTTCACTGCACCCAAACTACTGGCTTTATGTTGAATTAGATAAACAAGACAGAGACAATAATAATGATATTACATGGAATCTCTGTCTCTCTCCCCATCCGGCCCCGTGAATGAGCTCATAGTGATGTATGTGTGCGTCCATTCTCCAAATCAGCACAAACAAAAGCCTCTCTGCACCTTTATGCTGCCGATTTGCCCCTAACACTCAGGAGTCCAGTTACACGCCTTTCCCAGGGAGCGCACAATGCCAGCGCCTGCTCCCCTCTCACACATATACGCTCGCACTGTCCGCCTCATGCCATTCTTGTCGTCTTTCCAGATCTTCTCCGATTTCCCCAAACTCCCTCCGCGGGCTGCGCAGGGACCGTCACCCGATCCCGCGGAGCACTTGCTGAATTTGGCATTTTCAAAAACCGGACATTTGAGATCAGGTTGAGTTCTGGAGGCTGCTGGTGGAGACGAGTGATGGTTCTGTGGAGGTGTGGGCAGTGGTAGAGGTACAACACCAGGCGAAGGTTTGGACACTTTTTCATTTATGTTTTTTTATTTCCATGATTATTTACATCGTGGATTGTCACTGAAGGCATCAAAACTATGAACGACACATATGGGATGTAACAACTAAAAAATTTCTAAAAATAAGTCAAAACATATTTAAAAATCTCTAAAATCCTTCACTTTGAACCCTGGTTTGCCCTTTTGGCATTCCATGACTCTGACGAGGCACATCTGTGAAATGAAAACCATTTCAGGAGATTTCATCAAGAAACTTTATGAACTGAGATCAGCTCAAGGGTTTATAGCGCCGTCAAAAAAAAGCAAAGGGTGGAGAATTTGTATGTAAAATACATATATTTTTTTTATTCTATTAAAGGAAGTAGTAGTAAGTAGTAGAGAAAAAATGTTAACCCTCGTTTTCACCACCACCAGCACACACTCTCTGCTCTGTACTTATTTCTGCAATTTTATTTTATCATAGGGTTCAGCGAGCCAGGCTGGCACCACCTAGTGCCTCCGCTCAATTTCATTTTTCTCCAGTGACTAGGTCAGGAATCAGAATACACTAGAAGGTTCGCAAAAACCCCGGAGCTGTGAGTTCAGGCACCGACCAATTGGCAAAGACCCATATATTCTGTGTTGGCAACGATTCCCAAGATCGAAGATTTAAAGTCGGAACAAAGAGAATGTTTGGTGAATTTTATCAAGGGGAAAGACGTTTTTGTCCTTCTTCCTACAGGATTTGGGAAAACCTTAATATACCAGTTAACCCCGACAGCGGTGCATTACATACGTTATGACCAAACAGCAGCGATTGCTTAAATAAAAAAGTACCCACCTACTGTCGAGTGAACAAATCCTAATGCTGTGAGGTCAGATGGCTTCCACGAAGTGAAACCGGCTGATGAATCAGGCTAGGGGTTTACAGCACTGTCAAAAAATGCAAAGGGTGCCTCCTTTGAGAATTTGAATGTAAAATAATTTTTTTAAATTGTTAGAGTAAAATTTTTTAACCCCTGTTTTCACCACTGCCCTTTCCATACACCTTCTGCTCTGTACTTCTGTGATTTTATTTTCTCATAGGGTTCGGCAGCGTCGTGTTGTGTTTTTGGTGCAAATGAAACAAAATCCGTGACTCACTACTGTGATCTACAGTATCCATCGGTGGCGCTGACAACTTCATGGCTCTGTTATGACATTTAAGGAGACATCAGCTGCCTTTGGGCACCGCGAGTTTCTAACGTGAAAATCAGCAGACTTGTTTCTTTTTATTAAGTCATTTTAGATCAATATTTGGATTTTTTTGTTTGTTTATTTATTTCATTCATAAAGTATAAAAAACATCAACAGTGTCACAACATCAAACATACAAGAAATGAATGAATTATGTTCTTTGCCCCTTTTTCCCTTTTCAAGACAAAACAACAGCACTGATAGTCACTTTAAAACATTTCAGATCAATACATTTCAGTTCAGGCACAATTATTAATCAAATGCAAACAGAAATATTCACTTTTATGCACAATGACTTAGTTTTCTTTTTCACACATACACACTGAATTTGATTTTATGTGTTTTTTTTTTTGTTTTTTTTAATGCCATCATTGTATTTGATTCTTTTATATCTTCGTCAAGGCTGTTCTATAAGTTAATTCCTTTCACCTCGATGTTTCGCTCCATAACCTTGGTTCCGAATCTGTTTTTTTTAAACATGTAGGTTCCTTTTAAATTGTAGTGACTTGTTCTCATCTCAAACAATCATTGAATATTTACAGGTGACACTCTGCACTTTGCTTTATTCATGACTTTGAGGAGACTTAAGTCAAAAATATTATGCATTTTCAACACTTTAAGTTCAGTGTTGGGAGTAACAGATTACATGTACCGGAGTTATGTAATCAGAGTACAAATTATGAGTAACTGTATTCAGTTACAGTTACTGTTTCAGTGAGTGGTAATTGGATTACAGTTACTTTGTTGAAATAAGTGGATTACACAGAGGTATTTTCCTGTTTTTACATTTTGGGCTAAATCCCTTTTTTTTCTTTTTTTTTTTTTTTTTTTTTTCCATAATTCCACTCATTGCCGGACACTAAACCAGGTCGAAACCAGGTCTAAAACCAGGTCGAAATCAGGTCAAAACCAGGTCTAAAACCAGGTCTAAAACCAGGTCTAAAACCAGGTCTAAACCAGGTCTAAAACTAAGTATATACCAGGACTAAGCCAGGACTAAACCAGGACTAAAACCAGGTCTAAACGAAGTCTAAAACCAGGTCGAAATCAGGTCTAAAACCAGGTCTAAAACCAGGTCTAAACCAGGACTAAAACAGGACTAAAACCAGGTCTAAACCAGGTCTAAACCAGGTCTACACTAGGTCTAAAACCAGGTCTAAACCAGGTCTAAACCAGGTCTAAACCAGGTCTAAACCAGGTCTAAAACCAGGTCTAAAACCAGGTCTAAAACCAGGTCTAAAACCAGGTCTAAACCAGGTCTAAAACCAGGTCTAAAACCAGGTCTACACTAGGTCTAAACCAGATCTAAAACCAGATCTAAAACCAGATCTAAAACCAGGTCTAAACCAGGTCTAAACCAGGTCTAAAACCAGGTCTAAACCAAGACTAAACCAGGACTAAAACAGGACTAAAACAGGTCTCTTCCTCTTTTATCAATAATATTTTTAATTTGGTTCAGTAAAGTCTGGGCTTTTTATTTTCTTTTAACAGACAAAACTTCTCATGTGAAGATTTCCTCGTCTTTGCTTCTCTACAGCAAATCAAGTAATCCAAAGTATTCAGATTACATTACTCACTTTAAGTAATTTAATGGATTACGTTACAAACTACATTTTGGGATATGTAATCTGTAATCTGTAGGGGATTACATTTTAAAAGTCACCTTCCCAACACTGGTTAAGTTGAATAAATAATGGGTTGGATGAGTCTCTGTAATGACTGTTGGTGATAAGAATAAGAATATTGAGACTAAATGTGTAAATTCTAACCTAATGATCTGCACTTGTCTTAGAATAAAACTTTAAATCAGACTCAAGCACAGTTGGGTTTCTTTAAACGTTCTGTTCTTTTGGATCGACTCCCGGGCTGGAGCTGTGGATCCTTTTGATTAGATTCCTTGATTCGGACCCCCTCCCGTCCTCTCCGCAGTGGGACTTTCTCACAGCTGACGCAGGGCTGTGGCGTTGGGTTTCCTCAGAGGCCCGTCTTCGCTCTTTGTTGTGTTCCTTTGCAGTGCTCCCATGGGAGACGGGGCCCTGTCAGTGCTCCATCATGGGCCCTCATGTCCACAGGCGACGAGTCATCTCTTACTTTTACTCAGCCTTTTTCGCCCTGGGATTTCGATGAGAAGTTTTAGTCACGTCATTATTCTGGAGTTAAATTCTTTGAACTATAGTTAAGTTGCTTGAGCTGCCTGTCAAAAAGAAAATATTTTACTTCAAGCACCGTTATGCAACTTTTTTGTCTTTAAATAGACTAATATAAAAGCATGTTTTTTTTTTTGTGTTTATTGCAAAACTTAGAAAAAATATGCATCTTTAGTTCAAGTGGACTTGCATCTCCACAAACGTGACTCTCGTTTAGTTTGGAGGAGGTCTACACTAGGTCTAAAACCAGGTCTAAAACCAGGTCTAAACCAGGTCTAAAACCAGGTCTAAAATCAGGTCTAAACCAGGTCTAAACCAGGTCTACACTAGGTCTAAACCAGGTCTAAAACCAGGTCTAAACCAAGACTAAACCAGGACTAAACCGGGACTAAATCAGGACTAAAACAGGTCTAAAACAGGATTTAACAGGACTAAATCATTTGGTAATAATTTCTACTGTATGGCATAAAAAGTATCTGTGTTCTAATGTGGTTTTAACTGTTGCTTTCTATGGAATCATGTAGTTGACTTTCCACTCCCAGAACGTCACATACTGTCACTGTAAAGGATTTTATAAGGTGATTTATTTCTAATAATATTTTTTTTTATAACTTTATTTACAGACACAGAAGGACATACACCCACAAGCACTTTATAATTTAATTTCTTGATTCATTTAACGTACACATAAATGT
The DNA here is from genome assembly GCF_026225935.1 of Boleophthalmus pectinirostris. Taxonomy (NCBI): domain Eukaryota; kingdom Metazoa; phylum Chordata; class Actinopteri; order Gobiiformes; family Gobiidae; genus Boleophthalmus; species Boleophthalmus pectinirostris. Next base: position 32,755,305 of record NW_026571175.1, read on the forward strand.
ATACATAAGGTTCCCCATTACAGCCTGGAACATGAGAATATTTGCAGTAACAAACAAAGCACTGGCACTTTCTCACTTTGGGGTTTTTAACAGTATTTTGAGAGCATCTTTATATGCCCCCTTAATCTTATTCATCTTTCTAATAATATGGCCCAAGTATTTTGTTTTGTTACATTAGGAGAAGCTTAACTTTTGATCTTCCTTAGTCCTGGCAATCATGACAACACTCTTTTTGGAATTATATTTTATATCGCACTGCATCCCACACTCTGAACCGGCTCTGACTGGTTTTTAAAGGCAACATTAGCACAGATAGTAAATGGTCACTCTGAATCCAGTGGGTTTTATTTTATTTTTTTTTTTTTTTGTTTTTCGTTTTAGGTAGTCATATTTGTTTGTATTTTTTGTTTGTGTCTATAAAACTGGACAGTGACTCCTGAGTGTGACTGAATGAAACCTACAGACAAGAGTATAGTAGAGCAAGACTAATACTGCCCCCTTGTGGAAGCAAATGTTCATAACCCTGCCATTTAAACACATTAAACCTTTAATCATAACTGAACCTGACTTGCTTAAACCTGCACATAGAAGATACAAATACAATTTTCTCATTCTCAGTGTACAGACAGGTCCTGTGCTGAGGTTTCGGTGCTGAGGATTCAGATAAGATAAGATAAGATAAGAAAAGATATGCCTTTATTAGTCCCACAGTGGGGAAATTCCAGAGTTGCAACGCACAATTTCAGAACAGCAGGAAAAGGTAACACGGATAATAAATAATAGCTTAAATAATTTAAAAATAGACTTAAAAATCAGATCAGAGTCATTTTAGGTTTAAACCAACTGGATTTTTGCATTGAACCTGGCAGCATAAATGACTCACGTGGGGCTCATTCTGCTTTCTGATTGGATAATTATTATTATTAAGAATCAAAACATCAGAAACATAAATAAATGGGAAATAAATTATGTCAGATGTTTTTGTAATTAATAATAAAGTAGCATCAAAACAGTTCTCAGTAGATGCTGTTTCATTTGAATATTTACCTCGTAGCACAAATAGGTCAAGTTTATGAAATTTAAAACTTAATAAAACTTACATACAGTTCCTTTAAACTGGGACAATGTAAATCAGAAGATGATGTTGCAATGTGAAAAAATATACACACACGCAGGATGAATAGAGAATTTTATTTGGATTCATTGTGTATATTATAAGCTTGTAGGTATTTTTAAGAAAATATACAATATAAAATGAGATATTTGGCACCTCTATAAAAAAAATCGACTACTATTGTCAGTCAGATGAAGACCACAGTGTTTGTAATAAAAGACCTTGAAGTAGACCAGTCTGGAATTATAATATAACAAATACTCTCATTCACATTTAGATCCGTATTCATCTGTATCCAGTGTTGGGAAGGTGACTTTTAAAATGTATTCCCCCACAGATTCCAGATTACATACACCAAAATGTAGTTTGTAACGTAATCCATTAAGGTACTTAAAGTGAGTAACGTAATCTGAATACTTTGGATTACTTGATATTGTCGTGCTTTTTAAAACGACATGAATGTAACAACCACATCCTGAAAATTCTTGTTTGTTCTCTTCAAATTGTCTGTTGAGTCCAAGTCTCCATGAACAGGTATTTGTTTACTGTAGAGAAGCAAAGACGAGGAAATCTGAACATAAGAAGTTTTGTCTGCTAAAAGAAAATAAAAAGACCAGTCTTTCCTTAACCGTATTAAAAATATTATTGATAGAGAAATGATTTTTATATGAGATCACTGCTGCCTGAAATTATGTCCACCTATTGTTAGGTGTCATATTGTTTAGACCTAGTTTAGTAATGGTTTAGACTTGGTTTAGTCCTGCTTTAGTCCTGCTTTAGTCCTGGTTTTAGTCCTAGTTTAGTCCTGGTTTAGTCCTTTTAGTCCTGGTTTTAGTCCTGGTTTTAGTCCTGGTTTAGCCCAAAATGTGAAAACAGGAAAATACCGCTATGTAATCCATTTATTTCAACAAAGTAACTGTAATCCAATTACCACTCACAGTAACTGTAACTGAATACAGTTACTCATAATTTGTACTCTGATTATTATGCCAGTACATGTAATCTGTTACTCCCCAACACTGTCTGTATCCTGTAAGACATTCATATGGAGCGAACACTGTTATAACTTTTAAGGCCAGTGTAACGTGTGGATGGGCTGGGGGTCAGTCAGGGGTCAGAGGTCGGGGGTCAGTCCCTGGGTCGCGGGGGTCCCTCAGAGGAGGTGGAGGGTCGCCCGAGCAGCTCCAGAGGACAGCCCCCGCCGCAGCCACCTTCTCCTCGGCTCTCATGCACAGCTCCTGCAGGAAGTTGGCCGTCTCAAACACCAGGTCGCTCTCGTCCTCTGGAAAGAAAAGGTACAATTTATAAACACAGAGAACAGCCCTGAAGACCTGCACTGGTTCACTTCAACTCAGTCAGAGAATAACAGGATTGGGATTTGAAACAAGGTAATTCAGCGATAAACAGAAGACACATATGAGTTGTTTTTTGGTTTTGTTGTGTTGTTAGTTTTTTCTCATTCTCAGTGTGGACATGTCAGGCCTCGTGACTTGTTCAGGATTTCAACTTTCAAAACACTAAAACATCAAACTATCCTGTCCAATGTTTTCGGAACGTTTCCCTTGTATCTGGGGACACACAGTTAAGTCAAGGTTTTGAAATGTATAATCACAATTTTACACAGGCTACAGTTACTTTAATAATAAAAAATAAAGAAATAGATATTATTTATGTGAACATATCATAACTAAATACCAAATAGACCTAACTATGGCAAACAAAGAGAAAACTAAATTAAAATCTGTTTTCAAATTGATTTCTACTTGGAGAAGTTTCTTTTATAGCAGGACAGCGCCCTCTTGTGGTCAGAGTAAGTCCTGCTGTTAGTTGTTTGGTTTGGTTTTGTGATGATGTCTGGTTGATATAAACTTGGTAAGTTTAAAGTTTAATAAGTTGTAAATGTAATATTATAGAGTTTTAACAAGTTTCACTGTGAGTCTGTTTAGAAACCACTGTGCTGCTGCTGACGGTGTTGGGGAGTAACAGATTACATGTACCAGAGTTATGTAATCAGAGTACAAATTATGAGTAACTGTATTCAGTTACAGTTACTGTTTCAGTGAGTGGTAATTGGATTACAGTTACTTTGCTGAAATAAATGGATTACATAGCGGTATTTTCCTGTTTTCACATTTTGGGCTAAACCAGAACTAAAACCAGGATTAAAACCAGAACTAAAACCAGAACTAAACCAGGTCTAATCTAGGACTAAAACCAGAACTAAAACCAGGAATAAAACAAGGACTAAAACAGGATTTAACAGGATTTAACAGGACTAAATCATGCTGCGTGAACCGTGTCTCCTCCTCTTCTATCAATAATGTTTTTAATTTGGTTCAGTAAAGTCTTTGCTTTTCATTTTCTTTTATCAGACAAAACTTCTTATGTTACGATTTCCTCGTATTTGCTTCTCTACATCAAATCAAGTAATCCAAAGTATTCAGTTTACGTTACTCACCTTAAGTAATTTAATGGATTCTGTTACAAACTACATTTTGGGGTATGTAATCTGTAATCTGTAGTGGATTACATTTTAAAAGTCACCTTCCCAACACTGGCTGCTGATAAGAACATGAAGGTGAGTGGGTAAAACATCTGGAGTCAAAATGCTAATAGTTTTTGTTTTACTCATTTGAAATGATTGTCCATTTCATTTGCATTTGAAATGCATAATTCGCTGTAGAAATGAAGAGACACTGAATATAGGGTGACCAGATGATCAAAAATCTAAACTGGGACACACCAGGGCTGGGATATTTGTGAATAAAATGTCTATACATTTTCTGTATTTGACCAAACAAACGACAATTTATACAATTTATACAATTTATGCCGTTGTGGGGATCAGATTAGTCAAAAATTGTGAGAGCCCCATTTTAGACCTGGTGTAAACTTGATGTAGTCCTGGTTTAGTCTTGGTTTAGTCCTGGTTTAGACCTGGCTTGGATCAAATTGGTCAAAAATAAGGACACCTGGGACATTTCTTGTATAAAACTGGGACAAATCAGTGGTTTTGGATAAATCTGCTGGGACACAGGGCTCAAAACTGGGACTGTCCCGGGTCAATAGGGACGTCTGCTCACTCTATGTTGAATATCAATTAACATTAGAAATGCATTGCTCAATGAAAATAAAAGTTGGCATGTTAACCGGACGTTACCTTTGAGCTCCTTTAGCCTGGGCGTGTCCTGTGCCTTGGTCTCCGGGTCCTGCATGGAGCCACACATCTTCTTATGTGTGAACCAGTGGAGCTTCTGACAGGCCAGACTGCAGTAGACCACCTGAACCCCCCACCAGGACGAGACATGAAGGTAAGAAGAGCAACCAGTGCAACGAATCATCTCTTCTGTTCTATCTAACTGGGTCTGAAGTTCATAATTTGGAGATAGTTGCATCATGAACCTTTAAAGCCTTTATATTTGTGTTAAGATAAATAATTAGGCTCAGTTATTTTGAAACCTCTTCTTTAGTTCATTATTGTGCTGAGGTCATGTGAAGATAAGAGCTCTGATCACAGCTGTGAGACTCTTAGATTTACTGTATGTCAAGACAAATGCATGATATTTCCATCTATCTAATGGCAGGAAAACATTCATTTATTTGATCTTTTTAAGTTAGAAAATACAGTTATGAATAAATCATCTTTTTTTTTCAGGACTTACAGCCTTACACAGGGAGCACCTCTTGTCCGCTCCCTTCTCTCCACATGTCACACAATAATCTCCCTCCACAAACGCCATCTGCCCGGTGAGCGCCTGGCTCAGCACCGCGAACGCCGTGGGGTCATTTCCCTGGAAAACACAGGCAAAAACACATTTCACAACCCGAGGTTTAAGTATTTGACTAGTCACCTATGATTGTATTAAGTCGTCTAGTCAGTTCTGTTGTGCCCTACAATACTTTTTATTTTAAAAGATTCAGGTGAACAGTCAAATGTGAACCTTGTTCTGGAGCTAAACAAATAAATGTAAACACAAATTATTCCTGTTAATAGTCCAGCATCATTCATCTGTGAATTATTATTTGTAATACAGCCACATCCCATCTGATCTTAGAAGCTCAGAGGCCGGACCTGGTCAGGACTTGGATGGAGACACTGGGAAAATCAGGTGCCACAGGAGGCGCCAGTCACAAAAACTGTTGTTGTGTCCTTAGGCAAGACACTTCACCCACATTGCTCAGTATGAAAGTGGAGTGTGTGTGAGTGATGGTGGTGGTCGGAGGGACCAGTGGCTCCGATTGGCAGCTGCCTTCAGTCTGTCTGCCTCAGGGCAGCTGTGGCTATAATAGTAGTTTACCACCACCAGGTCTGGAATGAATGAATAATGTTCTGTAAAGCCTCTTTGTGACAAATGTCTGTGGAAAGCACAATATAAATACAAACTTACTTACTTCAAATCAAATATTCACAGTTAATCTGAATGTTGTGGCTTTATTGTTGATTTTCAGTTGGTCACAACATTATAGGACAATAATATTTATTACTACTACTACTACTGCTACTACTACTAATAATAATCATATCGATTACTTCTATTACTACTACTACTACTACACTACTACTAACGACAATCACACAGATACAATGTGTATTGTTAAAATTATTTTTTTTTTTGTGAGTTCTTGGGTTTAGTCAATAACAGAAATGATCAGATCCAAGAAATCTTTTGGATACAAAGAACAATAAAATCAAAAGAGAAATCTGGCCCCTGATTACTAGAAGATGTAGTAGTAGAAGTTAATGGGAGTAGTCAATAACACAAATGATCAGGTTGAACATTTGTGCATGGATCTTTTGGATATTTCATGGAAAAGTACAAATAATCAAAGGGGAAATCTGTCTCTGCCACATCTGTAAGAATGACATCTGCACATAGAATCTAAAAACCACCAAGTACAGATGTATTTGTATTATTCTAGCATCTTTGGTCAGTAGTGTCCCCTGTCTACCACTAGATGTCCTCGTTGTTGCATACATGCTACAGACTGCGCTTCTTCTGAACTTACGATCTCTACCGGTGCTATGCTCCTCACCAGCTCCTGAAGCAGGTTGGTCTCACAGTACGGAAACTTCTTGATGATGTCTCGGATGAACTTCTCCTGGTACTGAGGGAAGCCGTCACTGTCTCTGCCCCTCAGGAGGCTGGAGCCAAACAGGGACAGGAACATGAGTTTACAGGTAATTCTAAAATAATATCAGAGTGGAATAAAATTGTATAGATTTTTTACAACTGCACTGAAATACACCAAAAGATCATTGAGGTACCATTACTTTTTAAAAAATCCCATATTACACTATTTTCTGATCTATGTTATAATGTTATTTAGGGCTGGGAATCATTAAGAAGTTGCCAATACGATACATTTCTCGATACTAAATATTTAAAATCGATTCAGTACAGTTCAGTTAAATATAAAGGCTAAATCCTGGCTGTGATACTAAAAGTCTTTGTTAAACCACTTCTTTTGCAAAGTTCATAAGAAAAACAAACATTTTAATCTTCAAAACAGTGAAACTAACAAATGTGTTTCATAAATGAGTTTCCTTCCTCTAAATCAGGGGTGTCAAACTCATTTTGGTCTGGGGGCCGTATCCAACCTACTTTGATCCCAAAGGGGCCGGATCAGAAAACTCATGTCATATAAACCCCAAAAATAATAAAGTTCAAATATTTGTGCAGAGAAATGCAAATCTATTACAGAAATCTTTTTTAATTGATGAACTCTTTCTTTTACAAAATATTATAATATTATGAACAACCTGAAACTTTAAGAAAAATTAAATTTCAACACAATGTTTTAACATGAACTTGTATGTAAATAAGAATAATTCCATTTATCTTGGAAATCCTGCACTTTGCTCCACTTTTCTCATTCTGGAAATTTTTCTGATGAGGATGTCACGGTCAACAGTCAAAACGATCGTCCTTTAAGAGCGTTTGGAAAGAGACAAGTCTTCATTTGTGCTGCTCTGGTGGGAGGGGCCACGTACAGAGACACTAAGAGACGCTGCTATGCTCAGCACCGCAGAAAATTGCCAATATTTTAATAGAAATATAATTGAAATATTTTAGTAGAAAATCACCCAAGGGCCACATTAAAGGTCTTGGAGGGCCGGATCTGGCCCCCGGGCCTTATGTTTGACACCTGTGCTCTAAACAAACAACAAAACTGTAGCGCTGTAACAAAATAATTTAGTAAAATAAACCAAAAAATACTCTTGGTGATATATCGATACAGCAGCCCACTATATCAATACTGTATCATCACATTAAACGATACGATATATTGATATTGCGATATTTTATTTATATTTATATCTTTTGAGTAAAATCATGTGTCCCTGTTGTCTGACCTCCGGAGCAGAGAGTCCAGCCTGTCCTCTCGGTTCTGCAGGAAGGACAGACACTTGTTGAGGATACAGCCGAGGTAGTGCATCTTCATGGCCAGCACCTCGTTCACGTCCTGCTGCTGCACACACTGTTCACACAGGAGCTCCATCACCCGAGAGCACTTCTGCAGAGCCCAGGGGTCCACCAGGGCCGGCTCCTCCTTCACCAGCAGCACGATCTGAAACAGCAGAGAGCAGAGAGCACAGGAGGGTCAGAGGGTGAGGTGAGTATTTGTCAATGAAAACTAACTAACGAAAGGGGTGAGCAAACATAAGACGAACATAACTCAAGTGATGATCAGAAACCAGAACTAAAACCAGGACTAAAATCAGTTCTAACCCAGGACTAAACCAGGTCTAAATTATGTCTTATCTAGGTCTAAACCAGGTCTAAAATCAGTTCTAAACAGGACTAAAACTGGATTTAACAAGGACTAAACCATGCCGCATGGACCACACCTCCTCCCATGTTTCCCACGCCTCTAAACCAGAAATAAAACCAGGACTAAACCAGAACTAAAACCAGGACGAAACCAGGACTAAAATCAGTTCTAAACAAGGTCTAAACCAGGTCTAAAACCAGGATGACTAAAACAGGATTTAACCAGGAACCAGGGTCTTGTTCATGAGTGAGCGGAGGATGGAGCGTAAGATTGACAGGCGGTTTGGTGCAACTGTATCGAACCGTTGTGGTGAAGAAGGAGCTGAGCCGAAACGCAAATCTCTCGATTTACCGTCAATCTACGTTCCTCCTCCACCTATGGTCAGGAGCTCTGGGTAATGAACAAAAGGACAAGATCACGGAAATGAGAAACAAGCGGCCGAAATGAGTTTCCTCCGCAGGGTGGATGGGCGCTCCCTTAGAGATCGGGTGAGGAGCTCAGTCACACGGGAGGAGCTCGGAGTAGAGCCGCTGCTCCTCCACGTCGAGAGGAGCCAACTGAGGCTTGGGCATTTGTTCCGGATGCCTCCTGGACGCCTCCTTCAGAAGGTTTTCCAGGCATGTCTCACCGGGAGGAGGCCCCAGGGAAGACGCAGGACACGCTGGAGGGACTATGTCTCTTGACTGGCCTGGGAACACCTCAGAGTTCCCCCGGAGGAGCTGGAGAAAATGTCTGGGGTGAAAGAAGTCTGGGAGTCCCTGCTTAGAATGCTGCCCCCGCGACCAGGCCCCGGATATGTGGATGGAAGAAGATGGATGGATGGAACTGCTAAATTTCATTTCTAAAGATGCATTATAAAAGGCTTAGGGATTGTGCAATCAAAACTGCACATTATTGCAATTTATATCTAAAACTGCACATAGGTGTAAATGTGCAATTAAAGCTACACATAGGCTTAAGGAATTGCAATAATTAAATCTGAATAGGCTAAGGAATTGCAATAATTATAACTAAAACTGCACATAGGCTTAGGGAATGTGCAATAATTAATAGAACAGAAGAATGCAAGGCCTTTAAGGATAATTTAAGGGTTGTTGGTGCTCACTCGTGGTCATACTGTATATTTACTTTGTTTTGTTTGTTTATGTGCTGCTTTGTGTTGTGTTGTCCTGTTTTTTTTGATAAAACATGTTATGTATTTCTCCCATGTAAAGGATTATCTTATCTTATCTTATCTTATTCTACTAGTTGTAATTTACTTTTTGTGGACAATTCTGCTTTATGTTTTGGTTTCAGTATTATCGTTTATCATCTGTATTTACTTCAGTAATATATCATACTTCAAAATTTGTTATCGCGACCTGCCTACATGAGAACAGTAACAACACTGGTCTGTGGTGATCACAATAAGAACAATAAGAAATAAGTAAAACGGAGACGTGTCCTACTTCTCGTGGACCCCAGACCTTTTTTTTTTTTGCTTTTACTACACGTGTTTTCCCTCCAAAACATAATGAGTAACAAGTGTAGAAAGAACAAGAGCTTTGTGGACTTGACTAATTCCTGCATCTGTCCCTGGAGCTTTGCCTTGTAAACATGTGAGCTTATATTAATATCTTGCTCTAGTAAACTACATGATCGCTGATGTCCGCCTCTGTAACTCGACCCTCCTGTCCCACTCATTCAGATATATTTAGACCTGTGGAGTGTTACAGCGGGGGCCTCTCTGGAATTCAGAAAGCACTGGAAAAACCAAGCCCAACTTCTGTGCTTAAGGTCACGCGAAATATAAAGCGCAACTAAACATTAAATCTGATTTTTTTGGAACTAAAGTCTGTACATTTATTTTTTAATGACATTATCTACTGTTTCTAGTTTCTTTTTTTGGTTAATTTAGTGTGAACTAGGTAAATTAGCAGCTTTCTGGTCGGAAACTGAATCTGTGCTGCTTCCAGTGGTCACTACAATTTCAAGTACTATGTGACATCACGCAGGATTACTGTACTCTGATTACAGACAGGTGTTTTTCATACAATCACCTGGCGATAGGGGCGGAGTTTGAAGCGTGGAGACCTGTTAGACACTCTCCTCCAGAACCCCCCTTTCACTCTCCCTTTTATTCCTCCAGGTTCTGCCCGGTTTAGCGGCATTGGATTTAAAATTGGTTTTGGGCCGAGTTTAGGTGTTTGGTCCCAGAACTGAGCAAGAATTGTAATAAGCTAAATGTTAATACAGAAGTCAATATATTGGACTTGTAAGTTATATGTTACTGTATAAAGACTATCTTATGTCGGCCAATTTGTCAAAGCGTGATCCCAACAGATCACAGAAGCTCAGCAGGGCCGGGCCTGGTCAGGACTTGGATGGGAGACTAGTGGGAATATCTGGTGCCACAGTAATTCCAGAGCTGAAATCAACCAAATGATTCTAGTGAAGGTGTATGGAGTTTAAAAACACAGTGGAGCACTTCTTGTATTTCCACACGACATCACAAGATGGAACAGAATATTGAGTGTTTTCTGTTTGAGAGAATATGCAGGATTTGTGTTTTAAACTTGTGAATGAAACAAAACACAACTCCATGTTTATGATGACAAAAGAACATTATAATTTATATCATAAAGCCTAATATGGGCCCTTTAATGTTTAATTCTCTTTCAGGGGGTGAAAAGTGACGGGATATTAACTGAAAACATCTACAAACTGGACAGTAATGAAGACCTGGACCAGTGCACAGGTAAGTCCAAGAAGAAAACTCGGCCATTTTCTTATTTTTCCTAGATTTAGTCAGACTTACTACCATGAACATCGCATGTTTTCAAATGTCTTTCTGGTTTGTGATGTAAGTGTGAATAGAGCCTATCTTCTTTTTTTTTTTCTTGAACTGATAACCATGGCCCCATTTGCAGCACAGCGCCGAGGTTTGGTGTGGGTGTAGTTGGGTCGTACCTTGACGGGGTTTGGTGTGGGTGTAGTTGGGTCGTACCTTGACGGGGTTTGGTGTGGGTGTAGTTGGGTCGTACCTTGACGGGGTTCGGTGTGGGTGGTGGGTGTAGTTGGGTCGTACCTTGACGGGGTTTGGTGTGGGTGTAGTTGGGTCGTACCTTGACGGGGTTTGGTGTGGGTGTAGTTGGGTCGTACCTTGACGGGGTTCGGTGTGGGTGTAGTTGGGTCGTACCTTGACGGGGTTCGGTGTGGGTGGTGGGTGTAGTTGGGTCGTACCTTGACGGGGTTTGGTCGGTGTGGGTGGTGGGTGTAGTTGGGTCGTACCTTGACGGGGTTCGGTGTGGGTGGTGGGTGTAGTTGGGTCGTACCTTGACGGGGTTTGGTGTGGGTGGTGGGTGTAGTTGGGTCGTACCTTGACGGGGTTCGGTGTGGGTGGTGGGTGTAGTCGGGTCGTACCTTGACGGGGTTTGGTGTGGGTGGTGGGTGTAGTTGGGTCGTACCTTGACGGGGTTCGGTGTGGGTGGTGGGTGTAGTCGGGTCGTACCTTGACGGGGTTTGGTGTGGGTGGTGGGTGTAGTTGGGTCGTACCTTGACGGGGTTCGGTGTGGGTGGTGGGTGTAGTCGGGTCGTACCTTGACGGGGTTCAGGTTGGTGGTCATGATGATCTTGTGCAGAGGTTCTGCCAGTCGGGGGGGCAGCATGGGCTCAGTTTCCACCCCCTGGGGCCTGGTGTAATACTCCAGACGCGCCCGCGAGAAGAAGTTGTTGATGACAGTCACACAGTCGTGCTGACCTGGAGCACACACACCAGGTCACACTCCTACTGATACTCGTAGTAGTTGTAGTAGTTGTAGTAGTTGTAGTAGTTGTAGAAGAAGTTGTAGTAGTAGTAGTAGTTGTTGTTGTAATAGTTGTAGAAGTAGTAGTAGTAGTTCTAGTAGTTGTAGTAGTTGTTGTAGTTGTAGTGGTTGTTGTAGCTGTAGTAGTTGTAGTAGTTGTAGAAGTAGTTGTAGTAGTAGTAGTTGTTGTAATAGTTGTAGAAGTAGTAGTAGTAGTTCTAGTAGTTGTAGTAGTTGTTGTAGTTTGTAGTAGTTGTAGTAGTTGTAGTAGTAGATGTAGTTGTAGTAGTTGTTCTGGTAGTTGTAATAGTTGTAGTAGTAGTTGTACTAGTTGTAAGCTGTTGTTTTAGTAGTTGTAGTAGTTGTAGTAGTTGTAGTTGTAGTAGTAGTAGATGTAGTTGTAATAGTAGTAGATGTAGTTGTAGTAGTTGTAGTTGTAGTAGTAGTAGATGTAGTTGTAGTAGTAGTAGATGTAGTTGTAGTAGTTGTAGTAGTTGTAGTAATAGATGTAGTTGTAGTAGTTGTTCTGGTAGTTGTAATAGTTGTAGTAGTAGTTGTACTAGTTGTAAGTTGTTGTAGTAGTTGTACTTGTAATAGTTGTAGTAGTAGTTGCAGGAGTTGTAGTAGCTGTAAGTTGTTGTAGTAGTAATAGTAGTTGTAGTAGTTGTAGTACTTGTAGTTGTTACTTGTAGTAATAGTAGTAGTTGTTGTAGTAGTTGTAGTAGTTGTTGTAGTTGTAGTAGTTGTTGTAGTTGTAGTAGTTGTTGTAGTTGCAGTAGTAGATGTAGTTGTAGCAGTTGTTCTGGTAGTTGTAATAGTTGTAGTAGTAGTTGTACTAGTTGTAAGTTGTTGTAGTAGTTGTACTTGTAATAGTTGTAGTAGTAGTTGCAGGAGTTGTAGTAGCTGTAAGTTGTTGTAGTAGTAATAGTAGTTGTAGTAGTTGTAGTACTTGTAGTTGTGACTTGTAGTAATAGTAGTAGTTGTTGTAGTAGTAGTAAATGCTTCTTTACAGTGTCGTGTCATATATTGTTTTTGTTTTTTTTTTTTGTTGTTTTTTTAGTTTATTGGTTGATCTAAAGCGTCTGATAATAGATTAGAAATACTTCATAATAAAAGTGAATATAAACTAAAATAGAACTAAACACTAAATCGAATCTTCTTTAGTCCTTCAGGTCCTGTTATTCATGAAGTGTAACATATGTGACTTTCCAAATTCTTAAAAAAATAATAATAATAACTTTACATGAAAATGAGCTCCAGTTCAAATTAGTTTGGTCCAAAAACTCTGAACTTTGGGCATCAGGACTTTCAGGGAGGACACACGTGCTCTGTGAGTGAATCTGAAGAAAATTAGTGGAAGTTTGTGTTTTGTGTTGACACCAAAGTTCAGAGTTTTTGGACTTAGACAACTCATTTTGTCTTTTTTTTTTTTTTTTTTTTTGCGACCTTAATATGGACAGTCACGCACTATTGGAAATGCAGTTATGGGCAAACTTTAGGTGTTAAGTCCCACTAATGAAATTTCACTGCAGCAGCATCTTTCCTTTGCACCAATAAAAATAAATGATTCTCACCGACAAAAGCCGCCATTTGTGCTGCGGTCCGACCCACAGAGTTGACCAGGTCGATTTCTGCTCCTGCGTCCAGCATCATGGAGGTGATGTCTGTCTTCCCTGTGGACAAACAAAACAATACGGTTTTAGACTAGTTTTAGAAATAGTGTAAAGTGATTTTGAGTGTCCAAAAAGTGCTTTATAAATTGAGTGCATTATTATTCTTTTATTTATTCGTTATCACCTGAGAGGCCTGCGAACATGAGCGCTGTGTATCCGTACTCGTGCTGGTTACAGTTGACGTCGGCTCCGTGCTGCAGCAGCAGGCGACACATATCGGCCTTTCCTTTGTACGCCGCGTGCATCAGAGGAGTCATACCGTTCTGTCGGGACACAGCGAAGGGAAATCAGCGCAAGTTTTCATCACAATGTCTTGCTCAGGGACACAACAACTGAACTCCACAGATTATCAGAATGAGAAATTTAAAAAATCATTAATTAGTGTGCATAAGTGTGCAGGTGACATACAGATGCCTTAATCAGACAGGATTATAGACCTCTAGTGCCATTTTTTCTAAATTTTCTAAAATATAGCAGGGTAAACACTTACCAATTAAAAACAAAATATTATTTCTTGAATGATGAAAAATCCTCTCAATATTCCACATGACCAAACAACGCTCTAATATCTTTAAAGAATTAAAAGTACCAAAGTGCCAAAGTAAAGAATCAGCTGAATGTCTCACTATTTTTAGCAAAGTTTTAAAAAGTCTTTTAAGTTTTAGTCTGGATTTATTTAGTGGAACAGGAAATTTAGTTTCCAAGATCAATAATATATTATTATTAGTAGTATTAACACTTAATGTTAATCTCGTTGAATGTTAACTTTAGCTGGTTTGTCTTCTGTGTAGGCAATTTTTAATTTTACATTTAATAAATAAAGCTGAAAGATGCAATGTATTCTAACATTTCCAAAGCATTTAGTTATAATTTATTTCAAAAATGACTGTCTTCTCAAGTGATTACAATCCCCACAATAAAAATAGCCCTCAATGACTTTTCCATCATTTATTTAAGTTTAATCTAATATTTATCATGACAGGTCATATTATAAGTTACAAGACACATAACATGATAAGATTTTCAAAATAAAAACATGGAAACAAGTTCATAATTAAAGAGAATTGTTCTGCACTCGGCCCAATCATGACAAACATGTGAGTCAGTATAGTCACATTTTCTCTGTGTTTTGGTAATTTTTAAGCAGCTTTTCTGTATTTTACTTAAACAAATCACAATTTATGCCTCTCTTTATTGTTAGGAAGGATCAAATTTGTCAAAAGTAGGGACATTTCTTGTATAAAACTTTGACAAATCACTGGTTTTGTATAAATCTGCTGGGACAGGGGACACAGGACTCAAAACTGGGACCGTCCCCGATCAATAGGGACGTTTTGTCACCAGTGTTGGGAGTAACAGATTACATGTACCGGAGTTATGTAATCAGAGTACAAATTATGAGTAACTGTATTCAGTTACAGTTACTGTTTCAGTGAGAGGTAATTGGATTACAGTTACTTTGTTGAAATAAATGGATTACATGGCAGGATTTTCCTGTTTTCACATTTTGGACTATATTCCTTTTTTCTTTTCTTTTTTTTTTTTTCGGTAATTCCACTCATTGCCGGACACTAAACCAGGTCTAAAACCAGGTCTAAAGCAGGACTAAAGCAGGATTAAAACCAGGTCTAAACCAGGTCTAAACCAGGTCTAAACCAGGACTAAACCAGGACTAAAACCAGGTCTAAACCAGGACTAAAGCAAAACTAAAACCAGGACTAAACCAGGACTAAAGCAGGTCTAAAGCAGGTCTAAATCAGGTCTAAACCAGGACTAAACCAGGACTAAAACCAGGTCTAAACCAGGACTAAACCAAGACTAAAACAGGTCTAAACCAGGTCTAAACCAGGACTAAACCAGGTCTAAACCAGGTCTAAACCAGGACTAAACCAAGACTAAAACAGGTCTAAACCAGGTCTAAACCAGGACTAAAACAGGTCTAAAACAGGATTTAACAGGACTAAACCATGCCGCGCTGACCGTGTCTCCTTGTCTTTTATCAATAATATTTTTAAGTTGGTTCAGTAAAGTCTGGGCTTTTTATTTTCTTGTAGCAGACAAAACTTCTTATGTGAAGATTTCCTCGTCTTTGCTTCTCTACAGCAAATCAAGTAATCCAAAGTATTCAGATTACATTACTCACTTTAAGTAATTTAATGGATTACATTACAAACTCCATTCTGGGGTATGTAATCTGTAATCTGTAGGGGAATACATTTTAAAAGTCACCTTCCCAGCACTGGTTTTCACCCTAATGACACAGGTTTATTGTTTGTTAGCGTCATGTTTGCGGGTGGGGGGGGGTGCTATTATGCCGGCGTCTAACACCTGACAGTGACAGGGACGAGGGCTGCGGGCTACATTTAGCGCTCCGGTTATTATCAAACACCTTCAAGGACTGGGTGGACCACTCAAGAGTCTGGTCCATCTGTGCCACAGGAGAACAGATGCTGCACACACCAGCCACGCTCTCTCCGCATGAACAAACTCACATCAGATAGAATTATTATTAGCAGCGGTGTAACATTAACCAAAAGATTGTGACATCGTATCGTCAAAAGTCTCTCAGTAATATCATGGGCCATCGCAATCTATCGATTCACGAGTTTATTTGCTTATAGTGCTTTAAAAAAAACAGAGGGAACTACATAGACCATGATCCTTTGCTCTGTTTTGGTGCAAACTACAAGAAGAAATAACATTCTAAGCACTTTTAAATGTTAGACTACGTTTCATGTCTCTGTCTCTTTTTAATTTTATGATGATTATTTATGTTTTGATTTGTTTTTATTGTGATTTTAATGTATTTCTTATTCTGTAAAGCACTTTGAACTAATTTGTGTACAAATTGTGCTGCTATACAAATAAACTTGCCTTGCCAAATACGAGGTAAATATACATATTCAGTTCAGGTTTTAATGGGAACAATCGTAATGCTGATTTATTCTTAATTACAAAAACATTGGACATGATGGTCAAGTTTGGAACGGTATATTTTTGTTGTTTTGGTGTTTATGATGAGCCGAAAGAGCCTTAATTCAATCCCAGTTTCTGAAACTTTATTGAATCTAAACCCCAGTCCCTGCAGCCGATCATTAATCAAGCTACTTACAGATGCTTTAATTATGATCAACTATTTATAAGAATTAAAAATAAGTTTATAAACAGTGTTGGGAGTAATGCGTTATAAAAGTAATGAATTACTGCGTAGACCGTCGGGTGACCGTGGGCGAAAGGACCGACACAGAACTCCACGCTCCTCGGGGCGAAGAGCAGCCGACGCCCGATGGAGCTTTGCGGACACTCTGCTCTCACGTCCTAGTCCAAGATTAGTCCTGGTTTAGACCTGGTTTAGACCTGGTTTAGTCCTGGTTTAGACCTGGTTTAGTCCTGGTTTAGTCCTGGTTTAGACCTGGTTTTAGTCCTGGTTTAGACCTGGTTTAGACCTGGTTTAGTCCTGGTTTAGTCCTGGTTTAGACCTGGTTTAGACCTGGTTTTGTCCTGGTTTTGTCCTGGTTTTAGTCCTGGTTTAGACCTGGTTTAGTCCTGGTTTAGTCCTGGTTTAGTCCTGGTTTAGTCCTGGTTTAGTCCTGGTTTAGTCCTGGTTTTAGTCCTGTTTAGTCCTGGTTTAGTCCTGGTTTAGACCTGGTTTAGTCCTGGTTTAGTCCTGGTTTAGTCCTGGTTTAGTCCTGGTTTAGACCTGCTTTAGATCTTGTTTAATCGTGGTTTAATCGTGGTTTAATCCTGGTTTAGCCCGGGTTCAGTCTGGGTTCAGCTCTGGTTTAGTCCGGGTTCAGTCCGGGTTCAGCTCTGGTTCAGTTCTGTATTAGACCTGGTTTAGTCCTGGTTCAGTTCTAGTTTAGTCCTGGTTTAGTCCATATACGGCGTAACAGTTCTGCATTTTCTCAGTTATTTTGTTGAGAATAACTTAAAGTGCTGCAATAGTCGTGTAATATTTTACATTTTAAACACAGTAATATTATAATGTAACAAATTACTTTAACAAATGACAGTAACAAGTCATAAATTACACATTAGAGTTTTGAAGTAACTTGCCCAACAGTGTTTATAAATACATTTTAAATAGATTTGAGTTGGACTGTACCTCGTCTAAGCAGTTGATTCTCACTTCGTTGCTCGCCAGCAGCTGCGCCGCCTCGTGTACGTCACCTGCACACGACAACATCATAGAACTCAGGTTACGTTACAAACCATGAGCGATATGAGAGATTTATCAATGAATATAACAGAATAAAATGACCCAAAGCAAAGTAATCCTACCAGTATTTGATCAAATTACAATAAATCCAGTATTCTAAATAAATAAATGAAAATATTTAGTTTTCTTTTTTATATTTATATCAAGATAGCTGTGGCACTCCTGGCTTAATCTGTTGCAAATAATACTTTTATTTAATTTTATTTATTTATTTATTTTGCAAGTATAGAACAGAGCAATAAAATAAAACACACTAGATAAAAAAGTACGTGCTGGAAGAGGCAAAAAAAAAACCCAAAAAGCTTAACTCAAAACACTATTCCAACCAAATTTAAAGCGTTTTTGTGACAAATGTTTGTGAAAAGCGCTATATAAATAAAATACTTACTTATTTACTTACTTACTGACTTACTGATTTACTTATAAATATTGATTTACCAGTGAAGCTTATCTCGTACAGAATAAACAAATAACTAAAATACCAAAGTAGAAGATATGCAAGATTAAACAACTCACATTTTTACTATATATTAGACATTTATAAGTACATTTCTGAGTGGTTTGAAACATTTGTATTACTGTTAAGATAGTCTCGTCACAATTTAAAAATGTTTAACTAGTTTTACCTTTTCAAAACCAAGACCTTCATCTATTTTTATCATTTTTTTTAAAAGTCAATATTGGCTCAAATAGGAAGAGAAAAGAAAATATTACAATTTAATGTTGAAAATCACATTCTATCGTCTAAAGAAAGAGTGTTTTTATTATTATCGTGGTACCAGAATCAATATTGAGTATGAAATCTATTCCTTAGAATCGAAATCGAGTTTGAAATTTTAGTATCGTGTCAAGACTATTGATGGATACTATATTTGATTCAGCATCCATCAGTATTTGGCTATTTATTTCATTATTTAGGCCTGTTTTTACACTCTGAGCTTAATCTTAAACTTGTGTCAGTATGAACAAGTTTCTCTCGTCTTTATAACATTAAATTCTTTTGGTGTAATATTTTAAACGAGCTCTTACCGGCGGCGATCACCTGTAGCATCTTCCTCTCGGCTGCAGACAAGTCTCCTTTCTGTGGGGCGGCCATGTCCGTGTCCTAAAGCCTCTGACTCCGTCCCGCTCCGGCTCCAGCCTCTATCATCCTCTCCGCTCGGATCGCCGTGGTTACAGGTGCACCCTCCACCAATCAGGATCGAGACTGCCGTGTCACGTGACCCTCGTCTTTTGTGTAACAGGTACATTTATGCAAGATATGTGTTTAAGGTCCTAGAAATGTCTTGAAATGTGGGATTTTGTGAAGCGGAGAGATCAGGAAGACAACTCTGCAGCTTATAGAGCTTTTTTTTTGTCAGTTGTCCATTGAGATCACTCTACAAAGATTATTTTTATAGTGTTGTTGAGCATGAAGTGTTCATTTTAGTAGAATATGTAACACACACAAGGATTCAAAGCTCTACTTTTTTAGACATAATGTAAACACTTTCTAATTTTCATCAATAATGCACTTTATTCGTAAAGCCTTAGAGACCAGATTTCAGTCTTTATTTGGCTCATGATGTTTTTAGAAAGTCTTTTAAGTTCAAGAGAAATCATCTTCTGACTTGTCGACTCATCGAAACATTAATCTCTGCTGAGTCGAGTGCTGACCTCTGGCAGTGGCTCAGTGGTTGGAGCAGTGGTCTCCCAACTCAAAAGTCAGAGGAACGATTCCAGCTTGTACCAAGTTCTGTCATTGTGTCCTCAGGCAAGACACTTCATTCACCTTTCCTAATATGAATGTGGTGTATGTGTGGATGGAGACGATGGCTCAGACTGACATGACAGACTGAATCATGACCACAGTTTGGTGCTTTGAGAGTCTTCAGCAACCACATTACAAGTGGAAGTGTACAGCATTATTATTATTTTTATAAAAAAAAAATATCTTTCAAATAAAGTTATTTTGAGACATCTGTATCTTTTGCAGTTCATTTTTCAGTCTGTTGATGGGCAACTCTTTCTCAGACTAAAAACATAGTTGGTTGGATAGTTATTTAGTTATTTAGTTGGTTTGTTGGTTCGTTGGTTGGTTGGTTTGTTCGTTGGTTGGTTCGTTGGTTGGTTGGTTCTTTGGTTGGTTGGTTCGTTGGTTGGTTTGTTCGTTGGTTAGTTGGTTGGTTCATTGGTTGGTTGGGTCGTTGGTTCGTTGGTTTGTTCATTCCTTGGTTGGTTGGTTGGTTCGTTGGTTGGTTGGTTGGTTGGTTGGTTCGTTGGTTGGTTGGTTGGTTCTTTGGTTGGTTGGTTCATTGGTTGGTTCGTTGGTTGGTTGGTTGGTTCGTTGGTTGGTTGGGTTGTTGGTTCGTTGGTTTGTTCATTCCTTGGTTGGTTGGTTGGTTGGTTGGTTGGTTCGTTGGTTGGTTGTTTCATTGGTTGGTTCGTTGGTTGATTCTTTGGTTGGTTGGTTGGTTGGTTGGGTCGTTGGTTCGTTGGTTTGTTCATTCCTTGGTTGGTTGTTTGGTTGGTTGATTAGTTGGTTGTTTCGTTGGTTGGTTGGTTGGTTCGTTGGTTGGTTGGTTGTTTCATTGGTTGGTTGGTTGGTTGGTTGGTTCTTTGGTTGGTTGGTTGGTTCGTTGGTTGGTTGGTTGTTTCATTGGTTGGTTCGTTGGTTGGTTGGTTGGTTGGTTGGTTCGTTGGTTGGTTGGTTCGTTAGTTGGTTGGTTGGTTCGTTAGTTGGTTGGTTGGTTCGTTGGTTGGTTGGTTGGTTGTTTCATTGGTTGGTTCGTTGGTTGGTTGGTTCGTTGGTTGGATGGTTCGTTGGTTGGTTCGTTGGTTGGTTGGTTGGGTCGTTGGTTCGTTGGTTTGTTCATTGCTTGGTTGGTTGGTTGGTTAGTTGGTTGTTTCGTTGGTTGGTTGGTTCGTTGGTTGGTTGTTTCATTGGTTGGTTCGTTGGTTGATTCTTTGGTTGGTTGGTTGGGTCGTTGGTTCGTTGGTTTGTTCATTCCTTGGTTGGTTGGTTGGTTAGTTGGTTGTTTCGTTGGTTGGTTGGTTCGTTGGTTGGTTCTTTGGTTGGTTGGTTGGTTGGTTGGTTGGTTCTTTGGTTGGTTGGTTCGTTGGTTGGTTGGTTGTTTCATTGGTTGGTTCATTGGTTGGTTCTTTGGTTGGTTGGTTCGTTGGTTGGTTGGTTCGTTGGTTGTTTTGTTCGTTCATTGTTTGGTTGGTTGGTTTGTTTTTTGGTTCGTTCCTTCATTGATTAGTTGGTTCGTTGGTTAGTTAGTTTGTTTGTTCGTTCAAACCTGCACATACAATTCACATAACAACATAACAATACAAATGCAGATACAACCATGATTTTGAGCTTTTATATTTCCAGTCCCCTCTCACACTTGACAGAACAACACTTCAACTTAGTATATCACACATGAAAAGACAAGACAAAACAAAGATTCACACACTCATCCACACACTGGTCCCACTGTGACCCTACACCTCCCTCCCCCTGACCTCAGCTCTGTGCATCACTGTCTCTCATCCACGTATTTTTTTCATTGTTTCTCTTTTAAATAGCTTTTTAAACTGTACCAGGCTCCTACACACTTTTAGTTCTTCTGATGATCTGTTCCAAAGATTAACTCCACGCAATGAGATACACATTGACTTTAAAGTTGTTCTAAATTTTGGCTGATAAAATTTCTTATTACCTCTAAGTTTGTAGTTATGATGAGCATTTTGATCTGAAAATAAATTGTTTAAAATAGTTGGAAGAGAGTTGATAGACGCCCTGAACATAATTTGAGCTGTTTTAAAGTTAGTAGATCATGAAATTTTAAGTCTGATGATTTTAAAAACATAAAAACATATCCACACACTGTATATTTATTTTACCCAGTGTGGTTTCCTCCCAGTCTGAACCAGCTGATGGTCAATATTTTCATCATTCTCATCACTTTTTTTGTGTGAAGACATTTTTTTTGAGCATTATCCGTTTGCTGATTCCAATCTTCTGGTCTCTCTAATTCCTGAGATTGGAAGCGTTTAACTGGTTTAACTTGATCCATTCGTTAAACCCGCGTGGCCACAGCGCCGCACTCACATTTGTCAGTGTTAATGCTGGACGCGCCACACTGGAGTGGGTATTGTGTGTTAAGTGTCTTGCCCAGAGACACAACAACAGTAAACGGTATACACACACAGACTAGGTGCGAACACAGCGAGATTTGCAGCCTGGAATAAAATACAAGTTACAACCACAGAGAAATCCTTACGCTACATTACATTTCTAATTATAAGTCTCTCAGCCTATTTATAAAACGCACAGATGTGAATAACTGGGCTGAGCGCTTGAGTGGACTTCCCAGAACTAAATAATGGAAAGTCTATTTTAAACCTGCGATGGCTGATACACACATACATGCTCAGTGTACAGAGTGTGTACGTGTGCTCTCGCTTGTTTTGCAAATCCAAATTGATATCACTGTATGTTTTTATTGCTCACTGTATGTTTATTCGTTTATTTGTTTGTCGTTTGAGACAGCGTGCAGATGGACAGACTTGATACAGCGTGAATGTAAACTCAGCAGATTACAGACACAGGTTGAGTTCTCTCTGATGTCCCAAAGCGCTGGGGTCAGTTATTATTTGCGCGAATAGTTTCCACCTCTCAATCTCTCATTCAACCTGCCATTAAAAATAATTGCCTTTAAACATTAAAGGTTGTATGGAGGATTTTTTTTTTGTTTCAAATTGTCAATGAAAGTTTAAAATACCATTACAGAGATACAGCAGCCTTCTGATTATGATGACCAAAAAAAAAAAGAATGAAAATTTATCAACTGTGGACGTGTTGAGGCCAGATAAACATCAGCCAATAGAAAACGAGGCTGCCTCTTTACCTATTGGCTGTCAGGTCATCAATCAAACTCCCTACGTTTCTAGTGTAATTGACTCGTCGGGATGCAGGGATCACGTGGTTTATGCAGCGGTTCTTAGAGGCTTTTTCAAACTGTCACTTCCTCACAAAGTTTGTTGTGATGGCGGACGAGAATCCACGACCAGTTCGCCGCAAAAGAAAGTCAGTTTTTGAGGTCGCTGAAAGAAGAAGAGAAGGGGAAAAGGAGCAAAGACAAACCGAGGTGATTCTTGGAGATTCCTTCCAGCGATTGCGCGAGTGAAGCGGACTGACGCGTCGGTTGCTAAATTATTTCTAGACAGGTCATTTCAACAGTAATTCTGAACGCGCACTGGCTGTAAAAAAAAAAACGTGATTTTTAGAGTAAAGAGGCAGGAGGAGGTGTTTCTACTGAGGGAACTGTGGAGGATGAAGGTGGTGTCACGCATGCACAACATTTGTAAAAAAAACTGTCGCTGTATTTCTCTTCCCTTAAAAAAATCCTCTATACAACCTTTAAAAGGTGCTGGAGCTGGATTTTAAACTAGTGTGAGATTGGTCCCGTTGTGAAAAATAATTCTATGTTGGTTCCACATTGAGCTCCATAAAACACTATTTTTGCTCCATTGTTTACCATTTGATCTTTTGAGCTGTAGATCACTTGGTTATAATATTCATCCTCTAAAACCTTGAGTACGTTATGGGATTTTTGACCCTTTTTGAGCCGATTTTATTTCTTTTACTTAATCGTGTGTCGTGCTTCGTGCAGTAAACATGGGGTAACAAGAACCGATTAATACCTCGGCAATTAATCTGCAATTGTAGGTCGCAAGAATATCAAACCTGTTTGAAACCCGGTCACCTCTCATGAGGGTTTCGTACTGTTGAAGTCGTTCCAAGACACGAGCTGTGAACATTTAAACCCTGTGATTTGGTCATGCAGTTTGAGCTGGGGCTGAGTGAAACTGTTATGTTCCCTTTGCTACAAGAGAAGGGAAGTAACAATAAAAAAAAACAAGATGTTAAAGGTTAAACTAAAAATTGTGGATATATTGATTTACAGTGTAGGGAGAAAAAAACAAAACAAGAATAGAATGTGGTGAAATAAAAGGGCTTTAAACGAAAATTAATTACTAACCAGAAAAGCAGTCAGAGAGCGCAGACCTCCGCCAAGGACTACAGTCCCCCTCATATTAATTGTGTTTTCCATAAATATTTGTCTCGTATCTTTCAATTTGGAATATGAAAGAGGATCCCATTGTCCATCCCTGAGTCAAATTTCATGGGGTTTGGTCAATAATTAACCGAGATATTGAGAAACAAAATTTTTGGCCCCATTTACCACAATGTTAACAAAAATTTCAAAGTGATCCAGAATCCAGGATTTCTTCCGAATCACCCCCAAAATGAAATCAGTTCTTCCTTTTCACATTTCCAACAAATCCTGAAAATGTCATCAAAATCGGTCCATAACTTTTTGAGTTATGTTGCTAACAAACAAACAGACAAACAAACAAATGCCGGCAAAAACATAACCTTTTGGCGGAGGTAACTATAGAACCCTAACTAAGTACAATGCAAAAAAGAACCTAACTAAAGTTGTACTACTAACAAACAAGGTTTCTCAAACAAAATCAATTAACAAAGGCATCTGCCGGCATCTTAACGAAAAATGTGACAACAAGAAAGAAACAACCAGCACGCAGGCGTCCAGTCTCCCCAAATTGTCCTTTTTATACTCTGCACCCCACAGGTGGCATCTGCGGATTGGTGGGGGCAGAAGGTTGACTGGTCAATCCTAGAGTGATCCGACGCCCAGCCTCCGTCCAGCGCTCTCTGCTCCAGGGCTCGCGTACCAGACTGCATATGCACAAAAGAAACAAGAAACAAACAACGGGAGCACAAATACTCAATTACCAAAACAGAAACCATTGAAAATATTTCACAGTGTACGTCTGACAATAACTTGAAGGTTTGCAGTTCAGTTTCCACAAGTTTTTTTAAACTGTGCAACCTCTTTGTGGAGACGACATTGATACGTGTGAAATGTTCCAATGTGTCTAATTAAACTCTTCTAACTCACCACATCTTACATGAAGTTCTATGATTATATCTACTGCCGAAAATACCTTGACCAATCATGAGTCAGGAACATGTTTTAGTCCCGCCCACTTAGTCCTTTCGGTCGCCGTGATTGCCTCATGACAGAAACAAGTGTCAGCCGGTTGTTTTCTTAGAGATCTCAAATTTCTGCTATTTCCTTTTTTGTCTCTCTAGAAAATGCACCATGACAGAAGAGCGTCAAGTGTCTGGAGCAGTTGGGTTCCCATGATTTTTTTTTACCAGTGTGCCTGACTGGATGAAAAAGGTCACTCTGTCAGTAGTTTTTGTGTTTATTATTACCTGAGAAAAGCTGTAAAATAAATCGATTAGAATTTAGTCTGATTTTTGTTCTCATTTATCAGCTTTTCCGAACACCACTTGACGTTACGAACACATTAAACTCAGCTCCAGCCCCTTTAATAACGCAGGTGTACAATGACGCAGGAGTCCAGACAAGCGGGATTAGAAAGTGTAGTAATCCCTGAAACCACAGCCTGTTTGACATGGTTATACGTGACCATGTGTGTGAATGGGCCTGAGAATCGCTGTGTGTAACCGGAGCCGGGTCCCGGGGGCAGGCGGAGAGTCCAGCGTTCATTTATAGAGCAGAACGCGAGGGTCACAGCCACCAAATCTGTGCAACTCATTCACAGGCAGCTCCAAGACCCCATCCCTGGTAAGAAAAGATTATAATTATTTATTATTTACTTTAATTTCAGCCAGGACGATGCTTAAATGTTCTATAGATTACACAAAACTGACTCTTGTGAGCTTTAAGTCGTGTTTTAATGCTGTTACCTCCTCAAAAACAGACCTGGAGTTGCATTTATTTCATTCACACATGTTTGAGTAACTCTTTATTACTTCTCTACATCTCCAAAGCTCAAAATGCTCAGTTCCTATTTTCAAGATAACAGCTCCTTTTACCTTTAGTTCAGAAGAAATTGGCAAATCTAAGGGCTGAAATTATCCAAATGGTTCTAATGAAGGTTTATGGAGTTTAAAAACACAGTGGAGCACTTCCTGAATGACCACATCACAAGGTTGGAACAAAGTGTTTCACAAAGAGACAAAGAGATCAGCCTAAACGTGCAGGGTTTGTGCGTTAAACGTGTGATGAAACAAAACAAAACACAACTCCAGGTCTGTTTGTGATGAGGAAAAATCTATATTATAACATAGATCAGAAAAAACTCAATCTGAGGCATCAAATGTTCAAATTTCTTGGGCTATGAATTCTTTAGTTTTCAAGCGAAGCCTCTTGTCAAACCAGTTTAACCTCGTCTAAAACTTTATAACTTTTCTAATGCACTAAAGTTTCCAAAAACAACTTCAAAACAGGACGTGAAATCATGTTGTTTTACACGTTTGACTGATGCAAATTGTCAAACTGCTTTTATAAACTTGCGCACAATGAATACTCGTGACAAATTCTCAAGACTCCTCCTGGTCCCGGGTCAGGTCCCGTTGTCGTGATCAGGCTCTGTCCATCGCTGGGTCGGACTCTGGACCAATCACGGAGCGGTTTTGTGGTTTGGGTGAAAGGTGAAGCTCCCAAAAGAACCAAAACAAACATGGCGACGCTGATGGACATTCTTAATTTAGTTTGTGAAAAATGTGAAGAGGGAAGCGGTTTGTGCATTTGTGCTTTTCTCTCAACTAGATTTAACAATACTTTGATTTTTTTTTTGTTCTTCTGCTCTTTTGACAATTCGACCAGTCAGATTCAAATATTCACCATGATGTTCTTAGGGTGACCATATTTCCATTTGTGAAAACCCAGACACCTTGGGGGGGATTCACCTTCACCACGGGTGAGTCAGGACTAAACCAGGTCTAAACCAGGACTAATCTTCTACTTAAGAGAGAAAACACTGAGCAGTTTGTCCACAAAGCGCGATCGGGCAATTGCTGCGTTTACCTCTGTGAGGTGCGGAGCTGAGCCGGTCCTTTCTCCTGCGGTCACCTCCAAGCCCGTCCTGACGGTGAGTCCTGTTTCAGTTCTGGTTTAGTCCTGTTTCAGTTCTGGTTTAGTCCTGTTTTAGTCCTAGTTCAGTAGTGGATTAGTTCTCCTCTTCAGTCCTGGAATCAGTCCTGGGTTAGTCCTGGTTTGTTCTTGGTTCAGTCCATGTCGTAGCAGCGCAAAAGTTTGATATAATCTCTAGTTAACGGGCAGGTGCGGTCCTGTACTGCGCGGGTGCGGTGTTGTACTGAGGGTCTCCAAAAATGGAGCTGTGCAGGACTCTGCTCTGTCGGGCTCCATTATGGAATAAATGAATCTTCAGTTCGTTACATAAAGAACGAGGAAAATAACATGACGACAGCAGCAATAAGTTTAAAAAAGGAAATAAAAAGGGTTGCACCTGTCCTGTCTGAGAAAAGTGTATAAAGTTTGTGCTGAGGTTTTACAGCCTTAAAACAGATATAATAATTGTAAAATATAAAGTTGACTTTGCAGATTTCACCTATCGCGGGTTATTTTTAGAACGTAACCCCCGCGGTAAATGAGGGACACTGTAATCTCGCTTCGCAACCTGTGCATGTGGCCTCCCACTTGTCCCGACCAGGATGGAAAACGGAGACTTTCTTGTACAAGTCGTTGTTAATGCGCATTTGTGCTTCGGTATGTTGCAGACTTACCGACTGTTTGTGTCTCGCTCCTTTTGAGTCACAGACGCTACGAGAGACGCTCAGTTTAATGCCCCCAATGAACGGTACTGAAAACCCGGACATTTGCATCATTTTATTAAAAAAAAAAAACCCAGACCCCCAGGACAGGACGCAAAATACGGACATGTTCGGGGAAAAACGGACGTTTGGTCACCCTAATGTTCTGCCTTTTCTCGATCACTTTCACCTGCAGCCGTTTACAGATAATTATGTAGAACTCAGAATTCAGAGTGATTCACAGATCTCGTGTGAGCCAGGTTACTCGAATCAAGCAGTTTGCGTTTGTCTCATTTCTACATGTTAGAATAAAAACGGCGTGCGTGATGTAAATAAGTGAGTAAAGTTTGTTTATATAGCGCTTTTCACAGATATAGGTCAGCGATATAAAAGAATGAGAACTTCACACATCAATTACTTGACAACGGTGCGTCGGAGGAGAGGGAACAGCACAAGAACATAGAGAAAAATCCCACACACCGTCTTACTTGAAAACTGTGCAATGTTTTGGCACGAGGCTTTTGTCAGGTAAACAGCAACGAAGGCCTAGTGCCGAAACATTGCACAGTTTGTCCTAATAAATCTCACAATTCGCAAGTAAGACGGTGTGCGGGATTTTTCTCTTTTTTTTTTACCTACAAAAGGTAAAAACAGCAGCAGATCCCACCTCAAAAATGATCAATGTGGTTTTAAAATTAAGTTTTTTCATTTGCGGCTTTTATGTCAAACCTTTTTTATCTCTTAAACTTTTAGACCAAGTCATGCACGCTTTTATTTCATCACGCCTGGACGACTGTAACGCACTTTATTCCGGCTTCTCACAAAACGCACTTTACCGACTACAGTTCGTCCAAAACTCTGCGTCACAACGTTTAACAGGAACTAAAAGAAGAGAGGACATTACGCCGATTTTAGCGTCTTTACACCGGCTTCCTGTTGATTTCAGAATTGATCTTAAGATTTTATTGTTTGTTTTTAATGCTTTGAATGGACAGACCCCACGTTACATCTCGGACCTTCTCCAGATTTACTCCCAACAGCCCCCACAGTGGAGAGCTTTAAGTCTCGTCTTAAAGGTTGTATAGAGGATTTTCCAAGGAACGAGAAATCCAGCGACTGTTTGTCCTTTTTCAAATGTTGCGCATGCGTGAAACCACCCCCCTCCCCCACAGCTCCTACGTAGAAACACCTCCTCCCGCCTCCTCCTTACGCCAGAAACAGGTTTGTTTACAGCCGGTGCTGCACATGACTTGTAAACAACTAACTACAGTGTTGGTTAGACAAGACGGAGAAGTGAGGAGCGGGGGGAGCGGGTGTGCGGACATTTCGTGCGCGGACGAGAAGTGAGGAGCAGGGACAGGGAGCAGGGAGCAGAGGAGAGAGAGAGGAGAGGGAGCGGTGCGCGGAGATTCCGTGCCCGGAGAAGTGAGGAGCAGGGGGAAGAGTGGATCGGGCAGCGGGGACAGGAGCAGGAAAGGGGTGCAGAGAAGGTTGTGCGGAGATTCAGTGCGAATGAACTAGCTACAACACGCAGCAGCAAGCGGACTCTTTCTTTGCCTTGAAAATTACGTTTTCAGACATAGGATATCGCTTTCGTGTCCTGAAAAACGTTTGTCTCAGCTCTTGGAAATAAAGTACGTTTTCATAATAAGCAGAAGTTTCCTGTCCAGGAGTAATTTGTGGACCAGTGCTTCAGTCTTTAGACCCTGCGTCTGCTTCAGTCGCGCCATCGCTGGAATGAATCTACAAGAATCACCTTAGTTTGGCTTCGCTGCTTTTCCCCTTGTCTTCTTCTTTCAGCGACCTCAAAAACGGACTTTCTTTTGCGGCGAACTGCTCCTGGATTCTTGTCGCCATTGCAACAAACTTTGTGCGAACTGCGAGGAAGATATAGGTCAAAAAAAGCCGCTAAGAACTGTTGCGTTGGTGGAGTAAACAGCGTCTGTGCGTCTTGCGTCTGTGGACTGCGTGACAGTCGTACGTAAACCACGTACCGGCGGCGCAGGCAAGTCAGTTACACTAGAAACGTAGGGAGATTGATTGACAGCCTGTCAGCTCACAGATAACGAGGCAGTGTCGTTATCTATTGGCAAATGTTTAGCCCCACCACGTCCAGAGTTGATGAATTTTTATTCTCTTTTTTTTGGTCATCATAATTACAAGGCTACTGCATCTCTATAATCTATCATTGACAATTTGAAACAAAAAAAAATCCTCCATACAACCTTTAAGTCATGTCTTTTATTTATTTTATTGGTTTTCTTTATTTATTGCTATTCTATGGTTTTTGCTCTTATTTTAATTTACCGGTTTTATTGTTTTAAGGCTGGTATGATTAAATCTGAGCATTTGTTTCATCATGATATTATTATTGTTGTTATTATGTATTTGTGCAGCTTTTTGGGATCTGTTTGTTTATGAAATGTGCTGTATAAATAAAGTAAATTGGACTGAACGGTGATAACGGTCTGTCTTGTTCAGGACTTGTATGAATACCGGTAAGCAGCAGAAGCCAGTGCTCACAGGCCAGAGGTTCAAGACCAGGAAAAGGGGTGAGTAGAGTTACAGAAAACACTCACAAACACCAACTAGACACTTTAACAGACTCTTTAGTGAGATGTGAAAAATGTTTGATGGAATGGATAACTTGAGCGTAGAGAATAATTGATGAGGAGGAGGTTTTGCTGCTGCAGTTGACATAAGGCAGAGGAAGGTTTCGTCTGGAATGTGAAGACAAATTAAGCAGAGAAAAAGTGCATTGATGAGTGTCATGGTAGAGCTGAGTATCATTAAGAAGTTGCCGATACGATACACATCTCAACACAGTAAGCTTCTGATTTGATACGATACATTTCAAATCATTTCAATAAAAAATAAAGGTTAAATCATGGCTACGACATTAAAAGTCTTTGTTAAACCACTTCTTGTGCAAAGTTCATATGAAACACAAATATTTTAAGCATCAAAACTGTGAAAATGTCAAATGTGTCACATAAATGAGTTTCCTTTCTCGGAACAAGCAACAAAACTGTAGCTGTAACAAAATTATTTAGCAAAATATACTTAAAAATACTCTTGGTGATATATTGATACAGCAGCCCACGATATCGATACTGTATCATCACATTAAACGATACAATATATATCAATATTTAAATATTTTTGCACATCTCTAGTCATGGGGTTGCTTGCAGGTTAACCACAAGTGACTACAGTCGAGGTGTGGAAGATTCAAGATTTTTGTTGTGTATTTACAGCAAAGAAACACATAAGTTTATTTATTAGTTTATTTAACAGAGACAGTAGCAATAATGTAAAACTTTATTGCATCATTGACTCGATAAGGGTCAAAATATCAATAATGTCATACTTCAAAATATTCACATTATTTTTGCATGAGGGCAGCTCTGTCCATGTTCAGCAGATGTACTTTGTCCTTTGTTTTGGAATACACATTTTGTATAGATTGCAAAGGTTTTTTTTAATAAGTAAAAGCACTGATAGGCTAGGGTGATCAGATTTTCAAAATAAAAAAATAGGACATCCCTGTTTTGGCGTTGGTTGGTAATAATGAAATTGTGAAACGAGTGTGTAATTAAGGAAAATTGTTCTGCACTCGGCCCATTCATGACTAACATGAGTCAGTATAGTCAGATTTTCTTTGTGTTTTGGTCATTTTTAAGCAGCTTTTTTGTATTTTATCTAAACAAATGATAATATATGCCTCCCTTTACTGTTGACAGGGATCAAATTGGTCAAAAATTGGGACACCTGGGATATTTCTTGTATAAAACTGGGACAAATCACATGTTTTGGATAAATCTGCTGGGACAGGGGGCACAGGGCTCAGAACTGGGACTGTCCCAAGTAAATAGGGACGTCTGGTCACTTTGGTAGGCTAAAGGTTGCTTCTACAAAAATAATGCTGGCAATGAAAGAGTCAAATGCACGAGTGACTAATTACAAATCTACTCTCACTTTATTAATTCATTTAAATATCATTATCTTTATGTAAAAATGTGTATTTGGTCGAATGGTTGAATGCATGTACACAAAACATCTTGACAGCATTATCCTACAGCACAACAGCTGTACAAAACTATTGCCTCTTGTTCATTTGTACCTCTGTGTTGTGTCGTTGTGTTGCAGATGAAAAGGAGAAGTTCGAGCCCACAGTGTTCAGAGATACGATTGTTGCGGGTCTGAACGAGTGCGGCCGGGACCTGGAGGCCGTGTCCAAGTTCTTAGACGTGACAGGATCTCGAGTGGACTACAGGAGATATGCAGACACGCTCTTCGACATCCTCATCGCAGGGAGCATGCTCGGTACGTCTCCGGAGGCACTGCTCTGTCTGAAACTCTGTTACTCAAGTTCGACTTTAATCTGAGCTGTGTTTTAATGCAATCTGACCATAAAGAACTGATTTTGCTGGAGGTGATCTGAGTTCTGCTGTTAAACATTTCCCTCTCAAATAACATAACAACCGTTTCAATCAGTGATACCCATCGGATTTGTCAGCTCCACATTGTCAGCTATAGGGATCTGCAGGTATCATGGTCCAGCGCTTTGGTGCTTATGGCATTTATTGTGAAAAATGAAGGGGTTTTAGGTGCGCCTCATAGTCCGAAAAATACGGTACTCAAGTTTTAATCAAGGAAAAACAATAAGTAATCAGTGTTTTCCACAGAAAATTGGTTAGGCAAGGCGGCGTTGCCAAAAAAGTGAGTAGCAGGGAGTGTGCAGAGATGTACTGTTTGTTTAGGTATATACATACATATATGTATATGCAACCCAATGCACAATAAGTCCACAATTCTTTTTAAGTCCCTTCCTCAAGGCCCAGAACCCTGTAAAGAAGTTTGTTGACACTGACTTTGCATTATTCAGTTTTTTTTGAACCCATTTAAATCTTATTACATTGTGTAGTATAACTTCATATAAATAAAAATATCTTCAAAACATTTGCGGAACAGTGTGATTGCTCTTACAAGTATCCACACTTCAAACTCCACCCCTGTAGCCCG